>NC_056506.1:7781682-7812873 GCF_014905685.2 Nematolebias whitei
CGGACAAAACAATGTGGATCAGTGTTCCCCAGGGAACAACCATACACATTGGTGATTTGACGCTCTATCACCTCGATCCGGGACAATGGGAAACAACTCTGGACGACTCAGAGTACCTAGAAAACATGACTATAGACATAGATCCCGGAACCTTGGGAGGGATCCGGTTCGAGGTGTAGTGAACCAGATGACCTGATGATCTGACCCTCATCTGACCCTGATGACCTCAAATCTACCAGATGGACAGAGACTGTTATTTTCATTGATCTGAATAAGTCTGAGCCATCTGATGACTTTCTTTCTTGAATTAATCAAGCAGAAAAGACAATCCTCTATAATCATTACTGTTTTACAAATGTTTGATAATCAAATTGTGTTAGTTTCACTCAATGCTTACAGGTTGAAAAGAACTACTCATTTTTATTTTACATAAACAGTAAGTAATGATTTTTATTCCTCATTCAAAGGAGAAATCAGGTTAATATGCATTTCTTGATTTTCTGTCTGAAATGAGCCAAGTCGTAAGTGTGTGAAAGTTGAAGCTTCGGTCAACTAAATGTTTACTGAAGAAGAAATGTCATGTTTAACTATTTGAGAAGATAATCAGAATAGAGACTCCACGAAGTCTGCTTTTTGCAATAATCTCTCTGTCAGTTGTTAAACAAATTTCATTCTCTGACCTCGACTTTTGATAAACACCTTACGTCAAAACCACTCCTCTTTCTGGTCCATCCACGAATCAGAAAGCTCTGAAGTAAACTCGGAAGTAAACTCATTTAAAATGTGACAACTTCCCGGTTCTGGCAGAGTGCAGTCGGTTGAAGAGATTCCAGAGAACTAGAGTTATGGAGAGTTTTGGAGTTAGAGTCTGAGAAGATCTGAAAGAGTCTGAGAGCTGCTGACAATGAAGAGTCAGAGTTGCCGAGAATCCAGAGACGTTTTGGGATTATAATTCTGTTTTGAACTAACCACGCACGACTCTCCAAGGATTTTAGCTGTTCTCAACGGAGACGCTGATATCAGTCTGAAGGATTCTTACTGAGGTGATCTATCGTCAACAAGGTAACGGTTTCTTCTTCGACTAAAGTGTACCTGGGACAAGCTGAGATACCTGATGGGAGCGTGCAATTTCTGGTCAAACAGATTAAATTCCCTCACATATTCCTCTGTAAGATAAATCTCCGTTTCATCTTAAACTCACCTCTCTCTCATAAATCAGTACAGATATTTTAGAAATATCTGAAGCAAAGTCCTCAAATCACCGCCGAGTGATTTGAAGTTCATTATTTGTGAAACTGTCTGTTATTATTTTCATATTTTGCCAAATTAATGTAAATGTTTGATGTTAAACTTTGATTCTGAAAATAAATGACTCCATTCATTTGATGGGTCAAAGATAATAACGTCTCTCGTTCGCATTTCTGTTAAAATTCAATGCACGACATTACAGTCAGAAAAATGAAGAACTCGTGAAAAGTATGCATAAATATATACCACATATATTTGTCATACAACAAGTGACACGTACCCACGTGACTCACTACAGAGGGTACTAAGGTCGTCGACGTGGAACCGTTAAACGGAGTTCTCAAGTCTCTCAGGTCCGAGAATAATAACCCAATCCAACCGAGTGCCTATGCGTGGTCAAGTGCAGACACGTTAATCGTAGCCCTGCTAATGACGATATTCCTCGGGTTATGTGGGATACTCATATCCCTGTTCCGAGGCCTCCGGTCACTCCGAGTCCAACAAGATCTCCATGCAGTGCACCTCAGTATGATTATGTCTCGCGCACGCGGGTCTAAAAAGAAACAAACAAATAAACGGGACAGCGTGACTGAATCTGGCAACCAGGGTGAGGTGAAGCAGTGAAACGATGTTTCTAGATGCTTAGTCACTACTCTTGTCGGTGTTGAAACGTTGTTAGTTGATTTTGGTTGTTTCTGAAGAAAGAATGAATTTTGTTGTGTAGTTAAGTTAGAGACTAAGAGGCCTTTAACCATGCCAACATGCAGTTCATTCGTTAAATTGCAATCTTTGCGGAGTCAATGTATATTATTGCTACCTTAAGTACCATAATCTACATTGATCTCACAACGCTTAAGCCGAACCTACTCGAACAATTCTATTCGGGGGGATAGCTAATTCTTTTTGATAAGTCTCGCCATAGACTTCCAAAACATTTATGGGGAAACCAAACACCCAATCTCAGGTCGTTCGTCTAAAAGACAACAGACAATTGCACCAAACTATATTTTACCATGTAAAGCTAACTTAAACCAAGTTAGAAATGGAAAAATAGTTTGGAACCCTTTTCTATAGGCATAAACCCCTGTAGTTACCCTTTTCAGCATGTTCCACCCCTTAACTGGTAGTTGTAGCTGTTCCCAACCATAATAGCTTACACACCAGGTGCATATAGTTTAAGGCCTTATGTAAAATCCCCTTCATAAGCCCACCTTAAACCACATAATTGCATGGCACATTGAACCAGAACGGCACAGGCTGGACGTCGCTGGAGACGACCTTCGCTGGAGGCGACCTGCAATCCTGACGTTGGTCTTCACTCTTCATCCAGTGGCCGCATCTTCAGTTCAATCCAAGGGTACCCCTCTGTATGCTGATTAATCAACACTTCCAATCGTTGTGGATTTACCGTTGTGGATTATATGACTTTTTCCAGTGGATTACAGACTCTGTTTCCAAGGGGTTAAAGCATTGCTACAATGGAATTACCAACAACATTATGGAATTATCATCAACACAATGGAATTACCAAGAACATTGTGGAGTTACCTTGACTTTGTTTTCCTTGCTGGATTACTTCTGACTTTGGTCTTCCTTGCTGGATTACTTTTGACTTTGGTCTTCCTTGCTGGATTACATCAAGTTCAAGGACATTTGAAGGCGTAAGTTCACAGTTGGAATTCATCCCCATGGACAGGTGATGATTTCCAAAGGGGGGACTGTAGTGAACTTAACCTGATGTCAAAACTAAGCCTAAGGTCAAAACCCTTGACCTTAAGAACCTTGTGGGACAGAAACTGTCATTTCATTGATCTGCATCCAGAAATACAGTTCGACCCATCCTGAGACTTTCTTTCTTGAATTAATCAAGTAGAAATGACAATTCTCTATGATCATTACTATTTTACAAATGTTTTGATAATCAAATTGTGTTAGTTCAAACAATGTTTACAGGTTGAAGAGAACTACTCATTTTTATTTACATAAACAGTAAGTAATGATTTTTATTCCTCATTCAAAGAAGAAATCAGGTTAATATGCATTTCTTGATTTTCTGTCTTCAATGAGCAAGTTTGTAAGTGTGTGTCAAAGTCCGAGGTTCGGTCAACTAAAAAGTTTACTGAAAAGAAATGTCATGTTTAACTTTCACAGCAGATACTAGGTGAATTGACTATTGACTCCACGAAGTCTGAAGTTCTCCAACAATCTTTCTGTCTGTTTTAAACAATCTTAATCTCTATCCTTGACTTTCCATAACACCTTACATCACAAACCACACCTCTGTTCTGGTCTATCCACCAATCAAAAAGCTCTCAAATGAACCGGGAGTCGAACCCATTTAAATGTGGCAACTTCCCAGTTCTCTCTGGTGTGTGTCGAGATGAGACGAGACGAGATGAGAAGAGCTTGAAAGAGTGGGAGACAAAGAGTTCAGAGTTCTTGGATGCAAACGCAGGCATTCAAGCTGATCCAGAGACGATGTTGGGAATTATAACTTCTGTTTGGATAACCTCACACGACTCCTAAGGGTTCTTAGCTGTCCTCACGGAGACGCTGAAAAGAGTCAAAAGGAGAACTCTACACCGACGCTGATTCTATCATCTACAAGGTAAAAGTTCTATTTCGACCAAGCGTACCGTTGGCCAAGCTGATTTTCCAAAGAGCGTGTTGTTCTGGTACTACAGATAAATTCTCTCACACATCTCTCTGTAAGATAAATCTCCATTTTCCATCTTTAAACTCTCCTTTCTGCTAGAAAATTAATCCAGACGTTTTCATTAATGTCTGTGGTGATGCAACGGAAAATCATGGCCGTATGGTTTTCCTGATTGTAAAACTGATTAATTGATGTCTGCCGTTTTAGCTGAAAAGTGAAAACAATCGCCGTATTGTTCTCACTTCCTGTAAAACTATGCTGTTGTTATTTTCATATTTTGCCAAATTAATGTAAATGTTTGATGTTAAACTTTGATTCTGTAAATAAATGACCGCATTCATTTTGATGGGTCAAAGATAAATAACGTCTCTCGTTACATTTCTGTTAAATTCAATGCACGACATTTACACAGTCCAGAAAAATGAAGAACCCGTTTAATGTATGAATATATCTCAGCATATGTCATACTACAGTCTTATGTAAAATCCCACTCATAAGTCCAACTAAAACCACATAAATGCATGAACACATAGAACCAGAATGGCATCCACTGGGAACCACCAGCAGCAACCTTCGCTGAAGGGACCTACAACGCCAGCGTGGGTATCCAAACTCCATCCAGTGGTCGCCTCTGCAGTTCAATCGAGGGAACCCCTCTACATGCTGATCATTCAACACCTCAAACCATTATGGAATTACCAACAACATTATGGAATTACCAACAACATTGTGGAATTACCTAAACCATTGTGGGATTACCTTCTTTGACTTTTGTTTTCCTCTTGCTGGATTACATCAAGATCAAGGACATTCGGAGGTGTAAATTCATGTTGGAATTCATCCCCATGGACAGGCGATGATTTCCAAAGGGGGGACTGTACTGAACTAGACCTCCGACATCAATCTGTCTCTGAGGACCTTCAGGGGACAGGAACTGTTATTTCATTGATTTGAATCCAGAAATACAAATTATCTCATCAAGAGACTATTTAATTGTATCCTGAATTAATCAATTGAAAAACACTCTTCTTTTTTATATTATCATTACTATTTTACAATATCTTGATAATCAAAAGTGTGTTTAGTTCATACCGTTTCTAAATGTTGAAGTAAACCACTCATTGAAATCAACTGTGAAACAGTATTAATGATTTTTAAACCTCATTAGACTTGGATCATACAGTTAAATGTCTATGTACGAAGTAAATGTGCATTTAGTCTTCTGTCTGAATGAGTAGTAGTGGATTTGAGGTCGAAAGTCAGAGAGAAGTTGTGAGAACGAAGTGCCTTGTTTTTAAAACTCTCAGACAGTAAATAAGAACTGGCTGGCACCTGCATTCTCTCATTTCTTCAAAATATTTCTCTGTCTGTACTAACCGTTCTTAAAACATTTCTGCTGTCTGAGTAGCTAGCAATAACAGCATTGTAAGAGGACGAAAGTTGAACACGAAGGCCTCCACCCCGTTTAATGATGGACGGTTTCTTTTCACAAAGATGGCCTCCTTTTCCTCTCTCAAACCATCGTTCCACTCTATCAAGGATGTGAACATCTTCATACCTGAAAGAGTGACCACAGGCCTGGAGATGAGTGTAGACCGCAGAGTCCTGGCCTGATGATGTTGGTTTTCTGTGTTGGGCCATCCTTTTGGCCAGTAGCTGCTTAGTTTCCCCGATGTAAGACTGATCACAGCCCTCCTGACACTGAACAGCATACACAATATTACTCTGTTTGTGCCGGGGGACTGGATCTTTGGGATGAACCAATCTTTGCCATAATGTATTTTGGGGTTTAAAAGCCACTGGGACGTTATGTTTAGAAAATAAACGTCTCAGTTTCTCTGATACTCTCGCAACATATGGAATTACCAATGGTCTGAGTCTGGGTTCCTCCTTTTCACCTGCTGGCTGACTGGAGTCCTGTTTGTGTTTCTTCTCTGCTTTCAGGAAGGCCCAGTTACAATATCCACATTGCTCTAGAGCCTGTCTTGTGTGAGATTTCTCCTTCTGCCTGGCTCCTGAGTTAGTGGGGACACTGTCTGCTCTGTGGTAAAAAGTCTTGATGACTCCTAACATGTGCTCCAAAGGGTGATGGGAGTCAAACTGCAAATACTGGTCTGTGTAGGTGGGTTTGCGGTACACCTCAGTTTGCAAATGTCCTCTATCAGAAACTGAGACCTCACAGTCCAAGAAAGTCAGCCTGCCATTTTTTACATCTTCTTGTGTGAACTTGATGTATTTATCCACAGAGTTGATGTGATCAGTGAAATGTTGGACTTCCTGAGATTTAATTATAACTCAGGTGTCATCAACATACCTGAACCAATGACTTGATGGTGTCCCTGAAAAGGAAGTCAAGGCTCTCTTTTCTACCACCTCTATGTACAGGTTGGCCACAATAGGAGAAACTGGAGACCCCATAGAACACCCATGTTTCTGCCTATAATAATGGCCCCCATATGTGAAGAAGGTTGACTGCAGGCACAGTTTCAACAATTGAAACAGTTGCTCTGTGGAAAGCGTGGTCCTGCTGCTCAGAGTGGTGTCTGATTTTAACCTTAAACTGACCACTTCTACTGCATCATGTTGGATTTCATATTTTTATACCTTTTTATATTTCCTATCAAGCATTCAAATGTCATGTTATACAAAGTGTGTGCGTGTCTTTCTTCAAGGGTTGAACTATATTTATAGAAAATGTTTACTAATTCTAACTATTTTACCTTTACATATAATCTCATATTAGCTAATGATAATTTTACAAGTTCACATTTGATATATTACAAGCAATCAAATCAAGACCCTCAGGTCCTTATGTTAATAACAATTAACATTTAATCATTTTAATCATTGTTTGACACAGGTTCGGTTTAGATGAGAGGACACAGGTTTAATCTTCACAGTAAATTACAAGAGCATTTTACCAGATGTTAGACTAAGCAAGATGGGGGCAGGGTGACTTCAACTGAACTGAAACACAAGGATAATAAGAGTGATTAATTAAGAACACATAAACATGAGTTAGATAATAATTAATAGTTATTAATTATTCCTAGAAAGAAACAACTTTAACTCAAATAATTTGGTATCAATAAGGTATAATCAAGTTAAACTGAAACAGAGTGTTAACGGTCTAAATGCAGACAAAGAAACCAAGCTTCCATGGGACTTATCTCTGGAATGCAGTAAGAGGGGGCCTTGAGGGGGGCGGGCTAGACCCATAACCATAGAACCGAAGGTCTAAACCAATCAGAAAGCTGGCCTTCTCAGACTTTGATAAAAGCCAAAAATGACACACGCCCAGCGAGCATTTCTGGGAGAGCAAACACCGAGACGGTTCGTTCTTTAATGCTCCAAATATATGCATATATTTTACAAATGTAATTGTTTGTCTCTGAATACCTGTAACTCCTGTTTGTCAAATAAATCTTTTGAACTAAGGTGACCGTCTCAGCTGTCTTGAACACGATTGTGGAGAAAAGCCACAACAGATGGTGACCCCGACGTACAGCTGGCGGACACACGGATTGGATCGAGTGGTGCTGGACACCCGCAGAGCGAACTAGGCCTATTCTACGAACAGGTAAGCGGGTTACCTAAGTTGGCCGAAAGGCCCAAAAAACTCCGCTATTCGGCCGTAAACCAAATTCAATCTTCCTCTGTGGGTGTTTAATACCATCTCCGGAAATAAAGATGGTTGTTAAGCTAATTTACGGTGATTAGTGGTACTTCTTACGAACGGGGTATGCGTATTCAGACACGTTGGGCGTTACACGCTGCGTGCGTGTGCGTGCGTGTCCTTTGCACGGCTTAGTTTAACATTTAAGTGTATTTCGTAGATAGTTTCACAAGTTGGACTCGTGCCGTTCGCGTCGGACGTGAACAACATTTCCCTTTTTTTTCAGCGGTGGTGGCGTACGAACCGTCCCTCTGACGAGAGAGACGGGAACCGGGTCAGGGACCCCAGCTATGTCCGCGTCTGCATTGTGGGTGTTGACTGCCCACTAAAAAGACGCCATTAATAGTTTAGTTTAAAGGGAAATGTGAAAGTCTGGGACTTAGGTAGTTTTGCCAAATTTCCTGTGGTCAGGGATCACATTAGGGTTAGGACATTGTAATAACTACTGTTTGTGCAGTGTTTTCTATGTTGTGTAAAGGCTTCAAGGCCAGAGGCGTTGAGGGAGACGAAACAATAAGAAAAAGAAAAAAGAGGGGGGAGTGAGTGAGTCTGTGTGTGGAAGGCTTAGTTTTTTTCTTTTTTCTGTGTGTATGTCTGTGGGTGAGTGGATCTTCCATATCCTGACCGAAAGGGGGCGCTGTTGTATAAGGCAAGGACAAGTCTGTACTCACTGGGTTTTTTCATAACACAGACTTGTGAATTGTTTTGTCACAACGGGGCCAGCAGTGAATGAGAATAAAAAGATTTGAAAGCCTGAGTGTGTGAACGTTGTCATCAGGTGTGGAACTCATAAATGAGAAACATGTGACTCCTGTGGAAAGTCTACAGGATCAATACACGAGTTAAGAGCATATTGGTGAACAATCTAAAAGATATGGAACAATTTTGAATATGAAATAAGTATAAACGCGCACAAAATATGGGAATTATCTAAAAAAAAAAAAAGAGGCAATTAGCTAAAGACCAGCAGACCAATAGTTAAAACAAGCAGAAATAATCTTAAAGTACCAGAAGTAAGTGGGTAGAGCTTGGTTTTCCTGAATTAGGCTGTAAAAGTTGGATTAATTTAAAAAGAAAGGTGGAATTAGCTGATATTGACATGAAACAGCTAAATAGTATCTGAAATGTAAGCAGAAATATCTGAATCTTCCAAACATTAGCTGAAAGGAGCACAATGTTCAGAAATTAGCAGAAATGTCAGTAGAAGTACAAAAACGTTGAAGTAAGCTGAATACAGCTTAAAAGAGGGAGGAGGACATACTCTGTTGTAATACATTCCGCGTGAGAAGGAACGAGGTGATGGATGGACAGACTGTCAGACAGGTAGTTGTGGAAAACACCAAGTTAAGACCAAACGTGGGTGAGGTCAGGAATATCAGTAGTCCGATAGGCAAACAAACCACACTGTTTAATAAGGGTTCATTCACGGGAACAGTGGAGGAGACAGGAGGTGCTTGGAGGTGGTACATCATCAGGCAGGCTAGGAAGCAGCCTGACAGGTGGTCAGATGTTGGACCAGGTAAAGCAAGGGTGAGCAGAGAGGAGGTCGTTGGCTGAACATTTGTAATGCTCTCATTTTAGGGGTGATCTTGGCAGGAGGAGATCTGAATGCCATTTTCAGTCACTGAACGTTGGGAGAGAAACGTAATACATTGTTTAAACTAGGAGAAATGTAATACATCGTTTAAAATAGAAACAAAAAACCCCAGAAAGATAGAGGCGGCGGAAATAGACAATATGGGGACGCAGTTGATTAAACCACAGCTGTCGGATGCCAGACATAAACAGGGGGATAAGAGAGCAAGGTCAAAAAACATTTGTGTGTTCAATCAGTGTCAGAGGTAAAGGAGGAGGCAGTGACCTTTGGAACAGTTGATCTGCAGCAATGGTTTGAAACTCAAGGCCAGAGGGCCAGAGGGGGACATCCCGTGTACGAGCGGTAATTAACCGAGAGATGGAGTCAGAGGGAGTCAGCTGGAGGTATTGTTGGAACAGCTCGCTGTGTGGGAAGATGAAGATGGCAGACAGCCACTCACTAAGCGGGCGAGGGACAGAGTTAAATTGACAACAAACATACTGCACAGACATGCAAAGGTAGAGAGCTGCTGACAGAGAGCTGTTGACAGGATGCAGAGAAGGAAGGTAGATGTTTTAGGTGTCAAAGAGACCAAGTGGGAGAGCAACAAGGCTCACAGCATTGGTGCTGGGTTCAAACTGTTTTATCAGGGTGTAGATAGAAAGAGAAATGGAGTAGGGGTGTTCCTGAAGGAAGTGAGGAGTAGGTCTGACACAAAGAGGAGGTATGGGGTGAATGCTGTTGGAGAGGACATGGACGTAGTTGGAGTGAGGACATAGGGTGCATAGGAAAGAGTGGAGTGAAGGACGATGATTCGTTGTGGCGACTTCTGAAAAGGGAAAAGCCGAAGGAAGGAGAAATAAACATCATAAACAGGTCAAATTAAGTTTAAGCATTTCTGGATGACACATTGTAAACAAATTAGCCAAAATTTCTTCTTGGAATTGACAATAAAATCAGGTTTTAAATTCAACTAAAAAACAACAGAATGTAAAATAAGTAATAAACAAAATCCTTGACACTTGTAAAATGAAGAAAAAATGTATTCTAGTCAAAGAAACTCTTAACTAAACACAAATTGAAATGCTTGGGTTAAATAAATCAGTCTTAACGATTTTATCACATATTGAAAATGTTGTCTAGAGTTTAGGAGCTGTTCCCTTCTAAGAGCTACCTGAACTAGGTTATTTATGGGAAAACAACAATTCTAGTGGGTAAATGAAATGACTCTAAACATCTTAAGATTTCACACAGGTCCTATGAGTGCATAAGGAGAACAGAGATGAGTACATGGTGAGTTTAAGAAGTTGTGCTTTGTGAACAAAGGTGCATGTAGACATTTTTGTGCAGTGATAATGGTCTCTGTGATGTCTTGAAGTATAGACATAGTCTTAATTGAATTTAATTATAAGAATTTTGTCTAGGATACAGTGAACAAGCATAGTTATGAGATGGAAGAATTTGCAGATTTGGTATATAACAAGCAGTGATTACATATAATCATGCTGCCTAAACCTTTACAAAGTCTAAATGGATAATGTAGACCTGAGAGTGGTCCTCACTATCAGATGGTGAGTCAAAACACATATTCTAAAAGATGGAAGACATTAGTTTGAATGGATTATTTTATGCTGCAGGCGTAAGGAATTGGATTGTGCAGTGTTTGATGAAAGTTTTCATTCTTATATAATTGAGTGTTTAAAACATCTGTTGTACAATCCAGGACACCAGAATGACTCTGTTGAATGTAAACGCTGTGGTCCCAGAATAGAACTTACTAACAGATGATTAATGTTGATAACAGAGGATTAATGTTGAATCAGACTTTTAATAATTGGATTGTTTAATTTTCCTTCTCAGCAGCCTGAGAAGACAGAGCTGTGGATTGGGGAGGTGAGTCTGGCTAGGCCCACAAAACACAGACAGGTAGTCTTCAGATACATACAGCATCCATCTGAGTTGTGATCATGACCTTCTAGTGCTGGGTGTCGGATCGGATACCAGATGTGTTCAGGTGGACGCTGAAGTTGGGTCTGGGAAACTGACCAATGGGACGGTTCAAAGAAACTGTCAGTCGAGCACCACTGACACAACAACAAAGAAATTGTCAGCCAAGCAATATGACTTTTTACTATGGAAACAAAGCAAAGAGCTATCAGTCAAACAACAAACTGAATTAACTGTCCAGAGGGGGTCCTGGATTTTGTCAACAGCGGGAACATCCAGTCAAGTCTCGCTGTATGCTGAGCTATGAACTGCTGCACAAAGCTGAACTGGTCTCCTGACCAAGGGAGACAAATTGAAGACAGAAAGGCTGGTGGTCCATATGTCCAAGGTCACTAACAACAACTGCAGCCTGACGGAGGTGTCAACCCCACATTTGGTCTGTGATGGTCATCCGAGCGCCTTGGTGTCGTGATCAAAACTGCAGTTGGCTTTGATAATAATCACTCACATAGGCTCATTTTAAGACAGGTGCCAAAACATGACACAGGAGTACTACTGTGGGGGTGCTAGATGATTTGCCCTTTTCCAATTGCTCTGAGATGAAAATTGTTTTATTACCTCTAAACCTAATAGGACGATGAATAATGCTCCCCACCCCTGAGCACAATATTGACTTTTTAACTTTTCGTTTATACAGGTCACGAAGTCTCATTCCAGAGAAACCTGTACCTGAGACCTGATTTGGATGGAGTTCACTAATGTTTTCTAAAGTAATACTAAATGATTGTCTTTGCCTTGAATGAGCTCATTCGGTGGGTCTGGTTTGATACAAGGGATGACATTTATTTAATGGTTAACTCTTTGCAAAATTATAGGAGAGCTTGGGTTATGATTGGCTATTTTTTTGCAAAACCTGGATTGAATAACAGTAGGGGGAAGATTAAAACTACACCATATTTTATATTTCTGAAACTAATACTCAGACTGGGTGTTAGTAAATTACAGCCAGTAAAACTTCGGATTTGAAACAGAAAACTGTTTCAAAAAGGGGGAAGGTGAAGGCTGCTCTTAGCAGGAAACAGTTCATATAATGATTAGATCATTACAAAATATACAAAAATAACTTCTTAGGGTTTTATATTTAAATGAACAGCAAAAAGCCAGTAATAAGTCTGAAGCGTTTAAAGGATCATTTAAGATAATCACATTGACATTTGAAAAGTGGAATAAATCAGAAGCTTACAAAACGACATTGCACTTATATATATCGGTTTAACAAAAGTATTTTTCTATTTCTTTGTTATGTGTACAGATTCTAGAAAAGGGGGACGCCCCTAGCATCAAAACACAGACTCCTGAAGTGGATTTGAGCAAAGGTTAAGGAGAAATGTGGTGGTTCGGTATTTTTAAACACAACTGACTTGACTGACTGGACTGGACTTAAATAGTTTAATTGGGCTAATAAAAGGTTTCATGAACAAAGTATTTTAACCACATGTTTTTTTCTTCCTTGCTCCCCTCTTTCACACAGACAGGTACCTGGAGGGAAGATTAAATTCCTCTTGTTTCCACGGTGTTATATGTCAGTTGTTTAAAAACTTTTAAGGTTATATTGTATTTTGATGTTGTCGGCGCATGCGTTTAATGAAGTTCCTTCCACAGGCTCCAGGAGGAGGGAGGCTGGCGTGGGGGATTGCTTATTGCAGGGTGTTGTTGTGTATGGGTGTTGTGTTATTATGTTTAACTTTGCTTATTGTAGGTAGATCCGTTGACTGCAAAGGCTTGGAAGGGTGGAAGACGGTACTAGAGTACACAGGTATCCCTGGAGAAGTCCAGTATGTACCTCATTTCAGTTTCAAGTGCATAGATGAATGTAAGAATAGCATTTTATTTCAGTTTTACAAGTTCTGTTTTATTATAACATTACAGTGTAAGAGTACACACTAGCAGTAGCAATAATGACCATCAGGGTGTCCAATAATTAAGAAACAGAGTCAGTTTTTGACCAGGCCCACAAATGGGTCATGGATCCCACAGATAAAATAATCAAAAGGCCATACAGGGTGTTTAACAATTCGCAAGCTTTGGTGTCCAGCTTTTCTCATCAGGAGGGAGAATTTCTGACCGAAGAGACTGACTACGGACCACCACACCGGACTGGGTCCTGCTAAAAAGAGGGATAGGACCCCACCAGGTGGTGGAGAGAACATCACACGCCATCGGTCTCCAGAAGGAGAGTGACACCTGTTACGACCACAACCAGTGCACCCCTGCAAAGGAGCTGGATCGATCGCTGGACCAGATTGAGGCTGATCTGCTGGAACATCAGGAGTACAGCTCCCCACTACACCTGGAGGAGGGGACAGGACCTTCGTGGGAGCTCACTCTTTGCCCCTTTGCCCTGGTAGAAAAAGGCAGTAGCAAACATTGGAGAAGAAGTCTCCGCTCTGCCTAAGTCGGTCAGTCAGGTGGAACGGGGAAGGAAGGAAGGAAGATTCCCAGCCCTGACCGTGAAGAACAGAAGACGCGTCAAACTGATTTTAGTTTTGTCCCAATGCACACACACGTCATTTAGAATGTCTAATCAGACTGATAAAGGTTCTGAGGACTTTGCATGAAGACATCTCTGCGGGTCGAATCCCGCCGAGCACCAAAAGGACCCTTGTGGACGAACAAGGCCTCCCACCGCAAGCTCAAGAACCAAAGACCTGCTAGATAGTCCTGTTTAAATTGAGTGTTTTGTCTTATCCTGTTTAAATTGAGTGTTTTGTCTGTTCTTTCAGTCATTCTGAGGAACAACCAGAGAAGGGTCGTGGATTCAATTGGAAACTCTTAACTATTCAAAATTCAAAATTTTACTACATTCAATTGGGCATTTAATCACTCTAAAATCCCACGAGGTATTTTAAAGGTGGTTTAAAAAAAAAAAAAAAAGGTAAATTTTGGTATTAGGGTGGAGTTTTACTTATTTTAGGGTGTTGGGTATTTATCTTTTACTAGGAGTGTTGTAGTGTTTTTTGTATTTTTATACAGGTTATTCGTTTGATATTTTTACAGGTTTGGAAGGGTTTTAACCATGGGTCTGGTCCAGGATCCCTGAAGGGTTGCAGTAAGGTGGGGGGGGGGGGGGTGGCAGTGTTACTCACTTCCATCTGGAAACATCCAAAAGGGTGTGATCTCCCATGAATATGGGGAGATCAAAAGAGGGATTGTTGGATTTCATATTTTTATACCTTTTTATATTTCCTATCAAGTATTCAATGTCATGTTATACAAAGTGTGTGCGTGTCTTTCTTCAAGGGTTGAACTATATTTATAGAAAATGTTTACTAATTCTAACTATTTTACCTTTACATATAATCTCATATTAGCTAATGATAATTTTACAAGTTCACATTTGATATATTACAAGCAATCAAATCAAGACCCTCAGGTCCTTATGTTAATAACAATTAACATTTAATCGTTTTAATCATTGTTTGACACAGGTTCGGTTTAGATGAGAGGACACAGGTTTAGTCTTCACAGTAAATTACAAGAGCATTTTACCAGATGTTAGACTAAGCAAGATGGGGGCAGGGTGACTTCAACTGAACTGAAACACAAGGATAATAAGAGTGATTAATTAAGAACACATAAACATGAGTTAGATAATAATTAATAGTTATTAATTATTCCTAGAAAGAAACAACTTTAACTCAAATCATTTGGTATCAATAAGGTATAATCAAGTTAAACTGAAACAGAGTGTTAACGGTCTAAATGCAGACAAAGAAACCAAGCTTCCATGGGACTTATCTCTGGAATGCAGTAAGAGGGGGCCTTGAGGGGGGCGGGCTAGACCCGTAACCATAGCAACCGAAGGTCTAAACCAATCAGAAAGCTGGCCTTCTCAGACTTTGATAAAAGCCAAAAATGACACACGCCCAGCGAGCATTTCCGGGAGAGCAAACACCGAGACGGTCCGTTCTTTAATGCTCCAAATATATGCATATATTTTACAAATGTAATTGTTTGTCTCTGAATACCTGTAACTCCTGTTTGTCAAATAAATCTTTTGAACTAAGGTGACCGTCTCAGCTGTCTTGAACACGATTGTGGAGAAAAGCCACAACAATCACCAACAGGAATGCAGAGAGGAGTAAAGGAGGCCATCTTTGTGAAAAGAAACCATCCATCATTAAACAGGGGTTGAGGCCTCCGTTTTCAGCTGTCCCCCTCTTACCACACTATTATTGCTAGTATAAATCAGTCCCATGTGAATAGCGAACAGCCATCAGTGTGCTAATGATCCATCGTTAGGCTGATGGTCCTCCTTGATTATCCGAGCTGCTGGTTTGGCTGTCAGCAGCAAACTGGTTCATCCACTATGAGACGTTGCTATTTATAAGACAGAGCTTAATACAGCACCTCAGCCTGAAGAAGTCTTTCGGATGAAAGACGAAACGTTTCTACAATTTTTTTTGTTTTATTTTGTTTGAATGTCCAGAGGACCAGATTTAACTTTTTTTAGATTTTTCAACCTGGATTATGGAGCATGCATCAGGATACAAACCAGTTATGGTGGTGCTAAGATGGTGTCTTTGGCACGCCCAATCCTCTGGAGCCGGTTCTCCTTCTCTTCGACGGTCATGTAAAACTGGTTCAAAACCAAAACCGTCCATGCTCAATAATCCAGATATACAATCCAACAATTTTCAGTCAGGTCATCTGGACATTTCCTTATTTTTTGCTGAAACGTTTCACTTTACATCCGGAAGGCTTCATCAGTTAAGGAAACCCACAACACAAAACTGATTCGTCTCCCAAACAGCTTACTCCAAAGTGTTAAAAACCATCTATGTTTGGTACTAAGATCGTGTCTTTGGCACGCCCCCTCCTCTGGAGCCCCCCCGTAGACAGTCATGTCAAACTGGTTCAAAACCAAAACACTCCATGCTCAATAATCCAGGTATACAATCCAACAATTTTCAGTCAGGTCATCTGGACAGTTTCTTTTTTTTTTTTTTAAACATTTCACCTTCCATCCGGAAGGCTTCATCAGTCAAGGAAATACACAACACAAAACTGATTCTTCCTCCAAACAGCTTACTCCAAAGTGGAACAAACCAGTTAAATTGGTGCTAAGATAGAGTCTTTGGTACGCTCCTTCCTCTGGAGTCGGCCCTCCTCCTCGTCGACAGTCATGTCAAACTGGTTCAAAACCAAAACAGTCCATGCTCAATAATCCAGGTATATAATCCAACAATTTTCAGTCAGGTCAACTGGACAGTTTTTTTTTTCTGAAACATTTCACCTTCCATCCGGAAGGCTTAATCAGTCAATAAACACCAACACAAAACTGATTCTTCCCTCAAACAGCTTACTCCAAAGTGGTACAAACCAGTTATCTTGGTGCTAAGATGGTGTATTTGGCACGCCCCCTCCTCTGGAGCCGGACCTTCTCTTCTTCGACATTTATGTCAAGCTGGTTCAAAACCAAAACTGTCCATGCTCAATAATCCAGGTATACAATCCAACAATTTTCAGTCAGGTCATCTGGACATTTCCTTATTTTTTGCTGAAACGTTTCACTTTACATCCGGAAGGCTTCATCAGTTAAGGAAACATACAACACAAAACTGATTCGTCTCCCAAACAGCTTACTCCAAAGTGTTTAAAACCAGCTATGTTTGGTACTAACATCATGTCTTTGGCACGCCCCCTCCTTTGGAGCCAGCCCTCCTCCTCGTCGGCAGTCATGTCAAACTGGTTCAAAACCAAAACACTCCATACTCAATATTCCAGGTATACAATCCAATAATTTTCAGTCAGGTCATCTGGACAGTTTCTTTTTTTTTTCTGAAACGTTTCACCTTCCATCCGGAAGGCTTCATCAGTTAAGGAAACACAACACAAAACTGACCCCTAAACAGCTTACTCGAAAGTGGAACAAACCAGTTATGTTGGTGCTAAGATAGTGTCTTTGGCACGCCTCCTCCTCTGGAGGATCATTCTGTATGTTGAGGGAGTATCAGAGAAACTGAGACGTTTATTTTCTAAACATAACGTCCCAGTGGCTTTTAAACCCCAAAATGCATTATGGAAAAGACTGGTTCATCCCAAAGATCCAGTCCCCCGGCACAGAGTAATATTGTGTATGCTGTTCAGTGTCAGGAGGGCTGTGATCAGTCTTACATTGGGGAAACTAAACAGCCACTGGCCAAAAGGATGGCCCAGCACAGAAGATCAACATCATCAGGCCAGGATTCTGCGGTCTACACTCATCTCCAGGCCAGC
Source organism: Nematolebias whitei (assembly GCF_014905685.2). Classification (NCBI taxonomy): domain Eukaryota; kingdom Metazoa; phylum Chordata; class Actinopteri; order Cyprinodontiformes; family Rivulidae; genus Nematolebias; species Nematolebias whitei. The sequence continues at coordinate 7,799,065 of NC_056506.1, forward strand.
GGTCACTCTTTCAAGGATGAAGATGTTCACATCCTCGATAGAGAGGAACAATGGTTTGAGAGAGGAGTAAAGGAGGCCATCTTTGTGAAAATAAATTGTCCATCATTAAACAGGGGTGGAGGCCTCCGTGTTCAACTGTCCCCCTCTTACAATGCTGTGATTGCTAGCATCACTCAGCCCTCTGTGAATAGTAAACAGCCATCAGTGTGCTAATGATCCATTGTTAGGCTGATGGTCCTTCTTGAGCATGTGATCAGCTGGTTTTGGTTGTCAGCAGCAAACTGGTTGATCCACTCTGAGAAGGTGCTATTTAAGTGACTGAGCTGAATACAGCACCTCAGACTGAGGAAGTCTCTCGGATGAGAGATGAAACGTTTCTACATTTTTTTGTTGTTTTGCTTTTGTTTTGTTTTTTTGAATGTCCAGAGGACCAGATTTAACTTTTTTAGATTTTTCTACCTGGATTATTGAGCATGCATCAGGATACGTAGGGAGTATACTTTCTTCTCACCTGTCCATCACTCTTACTCTCATCTGGATTATTTTTTAGTCAGCAGCTCGTTGTTGACGGACATCTCGGACACTGAGATACACCCTATAGCTGTCAGTGATCATGCTCCAGTCTGTTTAAATCTAGCAAACGGAAAAGAAATCCCAAAAAGTATAAACTAGAGATTCAACATATCATTGCTTGAAGATGAAGATTTTATCAAATATTTTACAGAAGAGTGGGCTTCTTATCTGGAGTATAATGACTTACCTGGAACATCAGCATCTGTTCTCTGGGAGGCAGGGAAAGCTGTAATGACAGGTAAAATAATCTCATTCTTATCACATAAGAAGAAAAAAGAAAATAAACATATTCAGGAATTAGAAGAAACCATTAAATTTTAGAAGCCTCCCAAGATGAAGACATGCTGGACAAAATGTGTAAAGCAAAATTAGAATTAAATGAACTTATTAACAAAAAAACTCAATTCTTAATACAAAGACTCAGAAAAGAAAATTTTGAGCAGAACAATAAATCAGGTAGTTTTCTAGCAAAACAGCTTAAAATAAATAAGGAAAAAACAACTATTCTTGGTGTTAAAGACTTGACTGGGAATATAGTTTATGATCCTGAAAGAATAAACAGCATTTTCAGAGATTTTTATAAAGCTTTATACTCACCCCAGATAAACCCATCAGATAATGAAATTGATCAATTCCTGAATAAAATAACACTTTCTAAATTATCAGATAATCAATCAATGGAGCTGGACTCACCACTGACACCAGTGGAACTCCAGGAAGCCCTCAAAAGCATGTCCAATAAAAAAGCTCCAGGTCCAGATGGATTTCCAGCAGAGTTCTACAAAGAATTTTGGAATATCCTGGCACCACTATTTCACAGAATACTACAGGAAACTGAAAAAATAACAGACTTCCAGAAAATATAAACTCAGCCAACATTAGTCTCCTGTTAAAACCAGGCAAAGACCCTGTATTACCTACCAGTTATCGTCCCATATCTCTTATCAATGTTGACCTTAAAATAATTAGTAAAGCCCTCTCAAAAAGATTGGAAAAGATAACTCCTCTCATAATGCATCCTGACCAAACTGGTTTTATAAAAGGGAGGCATTCATCCACAAATTCACGCAGATTATTTAATTTAATTGATTATTCTTACAGTAAAAATATTGAAACTGCAATATTCTCTCTAGATGCAGAAAAAGCTTTTGATAGAGTTGCTCAGGTGGCTCTGCACTGCTGGCCCGGGGGTGTCTGGGCGTGTTAGGCATGTGCCCTCCCTTGCATGGGGTCCATTCTCATTGTGGGTGTTGCTGTGGTGGACTGGTCGGTCCTTTTGTGGGGGTGGGGGTGCGCTCTCGGTCATCATGGTGCGCTGTCTGCGGCTGTTCAGGCACTCCTGGCTGATTGTCGCTGCTGGAGTTTGGTGGCTTCTTTGGTTGGGGGGCTGGGTGTTGAGCTGGGGATCGGGTTGGGGGTCTGGACGATCTCGGGGGGGCTTGGGTCGCTGGCCCTGTGTTCTGGTCGGTCCTCGGGGCTATGTGCCGGTCCGTGGCCTGGGTCCCTGGTGGTGCGGCTGCCTCCTGCTCCTAGATGGATGCACTGGAGCCTCCCTCCCCTGGTGGATCTCGGAGAATGGGGGTGCCTATTGGGGTCAGTGGGGGAACTGGCCCCCTGGGAGGGCATTGCCACCTCAGTTGTTCCTCCCCATCTCGACGTCTTCCTCCACCCACTCCATCACACCACCACTCAAGCAGGGCCTTGGGGTTCAGGTACTGAGCTGCGGGGAGGATCCTCCATCTCCGTGGTTCGTGGAGACCTGGGCCCAAATTTTATCAAACAACCTAGACACTCGCGTATAACATTCTCACAACACATGCATATATAGGGTCTGGAGTGGGCACATGGTGGCATATAGGGGGTGGAATGTGTAATCATTCTCACCTCCGTGACCTGTGCCTACTCTCATATGTTTTGCAGTGTCACCATGACGCCACCACAGGAAACGAAGAAAGATGACATGTTTTTCTGAGACATAAACTTGGTGAAACATGGCATCAATGTTGGCCATTAATGCTACAGGCTCTTTTCTAAATTGTATGAGAACTCCAACCAGAATTTGTGAGATCAGGTCCCTGTACAAGCTGGCTGTTCAATGATGCTCCTTTATAAGTTGTTCCATAGTCAAATACAACTCTCAACTTGCCTTTTGTGGAATGATGCACTCCATGATGAGGAATGTACCACACTTTTCCATCACTTTTCTGTAATTCATCTGCAGGTATAGTTTCAGCATATCCTTGTTCTAGCATGTTGTTTAAACATGCAACATATTCCTCCTTGCAGTGAGCATCCTTTTCAAGTCTCTCCTTCTGAGGCTCTGCTCTGCAACACAGATGTTATTTGGCAAGCTGGGACTTTCTCTCTTGAAAGGTAAGTCAATATGATAATGATTTCCAACAAGTTTTGTTGAGCTACTAACAATGTCCATGAAACGCAGATCCTCTCTGGACATTTCAGCTTTCTCCTCTGACGATCTTTCATTAATGTCATGATTGTACTGTTTGACCAGCATTTCTGTAAGATGTTCAACAGAGATCCAATTGGCTGTTACAGCAGTGCAGTAATTTCTATTTCTGCTGTTACTTCCAGTGCGCAGGGACCATTTATTAACCTGCCAACTTTGGTTTTTACAGCATAGGGTCCACCATCCACACTGTTTATCAACTCCCATGGTTCTAAAACATTTGAGGCATCAGTTCCTATCAGAAGTTCCACATCGGCATTAATGTTGTGAAGCTCGACAGGTTTGAGCTGAGGCCATCGATCAATAGAAACTGGCATGATACTTTGAGTAAAAACATCTGGCAGCTCCATGAAGTCATTTGTTTCCAGACCAGAGACTTCCAAACCAGACAACACTTGTGCAGTAACAACTTTATTTTGACTCGTTTTTCTCAGCAGAATATTTGTTCTTTTACCTTTTAGGTTCAGTCGTTTTGCCAGGGTTTCTGTGCAGAATGTGCCTGAACTTCCTGGATCAAGAAATGCATATGTTTGTACATCTTTATTGCTTTTTTTGGCTCTTACTTGAACTTCAACAATAGAAAAAACATAATCATCATTATGACCAGCCCCAATATGCCCACATGTCTGAGTACTTGCAATTGAAAGGTCAACATGAGATCTTGTTTTCTGTTGGGTTTGTTCTGAAGAGGCTCCTGGTTCCTTTTGCTTTATATGAAGAACCCCTGGGTGCTTTTGGTGACACACATTGCAATCCAAACGACTCCTGCAGTCTTTGCTTGTGTGACCAACTTTCAGGCAACCAAAACAAATCCCCTTTTTCTTGATGAAAGTCAACTTATCTCAATGTATCTTAGCTTTGAACTGTGTACAGTTTTCCAGTAAATGATTTCTTTGTAAACCAAACAAGCAGCTATGAAGAACAGTGGATTTGGTCTTGTTTTCAGCTGACTGAGTTTTAATTCCTGGAACTGTGCTGACATTAGTGGCAAAACTGCTTCCTTTTTTCCTTTGCTTGGTGGAACTTGAAACTTTAGAGCTGCTCCCAGATTGTGAGTCTTGGATGTTGCCAAACACGGGATCTGATGCCATTTTCACCAGTTTTATTATAAAGGCAACCAGATCAGTGAACAATGCTTTGTGTCCATTTTGCTCTTGCAACTCATAAGCAGCAACTCTCCAATTTTCCCTCAATGTGTATGGAAGTTTCAGAACAATCCTCATGAACTACCCTCATGTTTGAGGGTAAATCCAACTCTTTCAGGTAAACAATCTGTTGTGTTAGATTTGAACATCCTTGACAAAAAAGAGAGAATGACTGAAGACCTTTTACATTGTCACCTTTGATGGGTGTCCAGCTCATAATCTCCTCCATATAGGCAGAAGCAATTTTACAAACCGGATTCCAAAAAAGTTGGGACACTAAACAAATTGTGAATAAAAACTGAATGCAATGATGTGGAGATGCCAATATCTAATATTTTATTCAGAATAGAACACAAAACACAGATCAAAAGTTTAAACTGAGAGAATGTATCATTTTAAGGGAAAAATCTGTTGTTTCCAAATTTCATGGCGTCAACAAATCCCAAAAAAGTTGGGACAAGTCCATTTTTACCACTGTGTGACATCCCCCCTTCTTCTTACAACACTCAACAGACATCTGGGGACAGAGGAGACCAGTTTCTCAAGTTTAGAAATAGGAATGCTCTCCCATTCATGCCTAATACGGCCTCTAACTGTTCAATCGTCTTGGGCCTTCTTTGTCGCACCTTCCTCTTTATGATGCACCAAATGTTCTCTATAGGTGAAAGATCTGGACTGCAGGCTGGCCATTTCAGTACCCGGATCCTTCTCCTACGTAGCCATGATGTTTTGATTGCTGCAGAATGTGGTCTGGCATTATCGTGTTGAAAAATGCAGGGTCTTCCCTGAAAGAGATGACGTCTAGATGGGAGCATAGGTTGTTCTAGAACCTGAACATAGTTCTCTGCATTAATGGTGCCTTTCCAGACATGCAAGCTGCCCATGCCACAAGCACTCATGCAACCCCATACCATTAGTGATGCAGGCTTCTTAACGGAGCGTTGATAACAACTTGGGCTATCCTTGTCCTCTCTGGTCGGGATGACATGGTGTCCCAGTGTTCCATAAAGAACTTCAAATCGTCACTCATCTGACCACAGAACAGTCTTCCATTTTGCCACGCTCCATTTTAAATGACCCCTGGCCCAGTGCAAACGTCTGAGCTTGTGGAGCTTGCTTAGAAATGGCTTCCTCTTTGCACTGTAGAGTTTCAGCTGGCAACGGCGGATGGCACGGTGGATTGTGTTCACTGACAATGCTTTCTGGAAGTATTCCTGAGCCCATTCTGTTATTTCCTTGACAGTGGCGTTCCTGTTTGAGGTGCAGTGACGTTTAAGGGCCCGGAGAGCACGAGCATCCAGTAGAGTTTTACGGCCTTGACCCTTACGCACAGCGATTGTTCCAGATTCACTGAATCTTTTTATGATGTTATGCATGGATGATGATGATAACTTAAAAGTCTTTGCTATTTTACGCTGGGTAACACCATTCTGGTATTGTTGCACTATCTTTCTGCGCAACAATGGTGGAATTGGTGATCCTCTTACCATCTTGGCTTCTGAGAGACACTGACACTCTGAGAAGCTCTTTTTATACCCAATCATGTTGTCAATTGACCTAATTAGTGTTAATTGGTCTTCCAGCTGTTCGTTATAAGCTCAATTTCCTTTTTCCAGCCACTTATTGCTACTTGTCTCAACTTTTTTGGGATTTGTTGACACTGTGAAATTTTGGATCAACATATTTTTCCTTTAAAATGTTACATTTACTCAGATTAAACTTTTGATCAGTCATCTACGTAATATTACGAATAAAATATTGACATTTGCCATCTCCACATCATTGCATTCAGTTTTTATTCACAATTTGTTTAGTGTCCCAACTTTTTTGGAATCTGGTTTGTATTTTAATTTCCAAAATGTTCTTCAAGAAGATGTTTGGCTTGGGAATAACCTTGGTCAGGAAGCAAGTGCTAACAACTATGAACCAAATATTTAAGCTGCCCCCTAGTGAAATGCTCTAAGAAGTGCAAACAGTCACTCCAGCCGTCAGTTTTAGCTTCCACTCTGTTCTCAAAGGCATGCATAAATTATCTGTACTGTAGAGGGTCCTCATCAAACGGGGATATTTCTGGCTGGGAGGACAGAAGATAAATTTTGTTTAACAAGTTGAGCAGTGAGCATGGTGGTGCAACTGGTAGAGCTGCTGCCTCTCAGCGAGCAGGTCCTTGGTTCAAACCCTGGTCAAGGGGCCTTTCAGGGTGGAGTTTGCATGTTCTCTCCGTGCATGCGTGGGTTTTCTCTGGGTACTCTGGTTTCCTCCCACAGACCAAAAACATGCATGTTAGGCTGATTTGTAACTCTAAATTGTCCCTAGGTGTGAGTGAGAGAGTGAATGGTTGTTTGTCTCGTTTGTCTCTATGTGGCCCTGTGGTGGACTTGCGACCCATCCAGGGTGTACCCCGCCCCTCGCACAGTGATTGCTGGACATGGGCACCAGCAACCCCCGTGACCCAAAGTGGAATAAGCGGGTAAAGATAATGGATGGATGGATGGATGGACTCATTTACAAGAGAGACCTGATTTCAACAAAGAATGATGACAACAGCGACAACAATAGACAGTTATAAAAAGCATACAGATTTTTTTTTAACAAATAGGATGGCTAAAAAAAGAAAAGTAACACAAAACAGCTAGATTCAAAGGCAAATGTAGAAAACTAAAAACAGAAACATGTCTGCATTGGTCCCTGCCAGGAGTCCGAGATTCTTAAAGCCACTTAGAGAGGTCAAGTTCGAGAGCTTAAAATCTTTGTGTAAGATATTCCAGGAAACAGGAGCGGAGTAGGAGAAGGCCCTTTTGCTTAGTTCAGTCTGCACTGAGGGAACACTGCAGATAATAATGTCCTGAGCGCGCACGCTGTAACTGCACTCACGCAGAGACATGTAGGAGGAGATGTATGAAGGCAGCAGACCAAAAAGTGATTTAAAGATGAAAATGCACCAGTGCGAGGGTCTGCATGAAGTTAATGATGTCCAGTTAACCAGTGCATACAGGGTGCAGTGGTGTGTACGATAATCACAGCCAGTTATGAATCTTAGTGCACCATGACAGACAGCATCCAACATCTGCAGGGTTCTTGTCAGAGCGTTCATGTAAATAATGTCACCGTAATCAATGGAGGGAAGGAAGGTCACAGATACAAGGCGTTTCCTAGCATTCAGAGTTAGACAGGATCCGTTTCTGAAAAAGAAACCCAGTTTAACTTTCAGTTTCTTTACCAAGTTTTCCACGTGGAGCTTAAAAGAGAGATGTGAGTTTACCAAGATACCCAAATATTTATAGGAATCAACAAACTCAATCGGGACACCATTTGAAGATGAAATCAGAGGAAGAACTGCTGGGACCAACTTCCTATTTGAAAAAAGCATCCTTTTGGTTTTGTCGGCATTTAGGACAAGTTTGAGGTGGAACAAATCTGTCTGGATGATGTCAAATGCAGATTTCAAAAGCTGGAAAGCCTTTTCAACTGTTTTAGCTCGACAATAAACAACTGTGCCATCAGCATAAAAATGTATGAATGCATCAGGGATGTTTTTACTTGCATTACGTATGTAGATTGTAAAGAGGGTGGATCCTAAGACTGAGCCTTGTGGTACACCATTGTTGACTGTTAAATAACTGGAGAAAGTGCCATTATGTTGAACACATTGCCTCCGATCTGAGAGATAGAGAACCAACCAATGGTGTGTTCTGAGAAACCGATTTCTGAGAGCTTATGACACAAGATGTTATGATCCACAGTGTCAAAAGCTTTAGACAGGTCTAAGAAAAGTGCAGCACAATAATCCTTAGCATCCAATGCTTCAACAACGTCATTAAGAACCTTCAGTGAAGCAGTGGTTGTGCTGTGTTGTTTCCTGAAACCAGATTGATGGAGAGGTAAGATGTTAAATGAGTCCAGGTCATTTTTGATTTGAGAGTTTATCAGTTTTTCTAGAACTTCGGCTAAAATGTAGAGTTTATAGATTGGCCGATAGTTGTTCAGTGAGGTGGGGTCTCCTCCCTTCAGCAGAGGTAGAACAAAGGCTGTTTTCTAAGTGTCTGGAATGGAGTTTTGGCTTATGGAGAGATTAAAGATGTGGGTCACAGGGACTGTGATGATATGAGCAGCCAGACTTAAGAAATAAAGTGGAAGTTCATCTGGACCTGCAGATTTTTTAGGATCAAGATCTTTTAACAGTTTATTGACCTCACTGACTGAGAATGGAGAAAAAGAGAAGGTGTGATTACCTGAGGATTGACTTGTAAGAGGGATTTTATTTGTTGAAGTTTGGTTATTAAGTGAAGTGGCTGATTTTCCATTAGTAACTGTGTCAAATAAAGAACTAGAAGCAACAAAACGTTTGTTGAAACAGTTCAGGATCTCGTGCTTATTTGACACAGGAACAGAGTTAATGAGAAGTTGTAATGGGAGGTCAGATGATTGGGGGCTGCCTGAGAGAGATTTGATGGTTTTCCAGAATCTGTTAGGGTCATTTAGATTTTTGGAGGTCTGAGATAAGAAATAGTTGTGTTTTGCTGCTTTGATGGCAGTTGTGCATTTATTCCTCATCTGTCAAAAACTCAACCAATCAGTGTCTGAGCCAGATTTTCTCGCTGCAGCCCAAAGATGATCTCTCCTGTGCAGGTCAGCTAGCTCTGGAGTAAACCAGGGGCGGTCTTGTCCCTTTATTCTGAACTGATGAAAAGGAGCATGTTTGTTCACAAAATAAATGAAACTATTATGAAAATAGTTCCAAGCGGAGTTCACGTCATCAGTTAATAGAATATGATTCCAGTCAAAGTGAGACAGATCCCAGAGGAATGACTTCACAAAAACGTTTCAGATCCCTTTTTTTTTTTTAATTAATCTGGGCTTAGAAGGTGGAAGTTTAATATCTCTTAGAGTCGCTGTCACACAATGATCACTCAAAATGTCAGCGAATACATCTGTACTGAATTTGTGAGGCATATTTATTAGAAACAGGTCTAAGATGGAAGATTTTTCAGGACGGTTTTTGTTTGGTCTAGTGGGAGAGTCGATCAATTGGGTAAGATTGAGAGACAGGCAAGATTCCTTGAATTTATCACAGAGGGGGGTTGACTTATCCTAGTCAATGTTGAAATCTCCTGCCAAAAAAATCTCTTTGAATTTTAAATTTCCAAGGAAATCCATCAGGGAGGACAGAGCCTCAGGTGTTGCTGAGGGGGAACGATAACAACCCACTACAAATAAGATCTGACCTCCATTCAAAGTGATGCTTACAGTTAAGGCATCAAATTAGTTTGAAATTGTTTTAGAAGACACAAGACTAGCAACCAGAGAATCTCTGATGTAAATAGCGACTCCACCCTCCCTTTTTTGACGATCACAGCGGTAGATGTTAAATCCATTGATTACCAGGTCATTATTCAGTACAGATTTGTTGAGCCAGGTTTCAGAGATGAAGATTACATCTGTCCCAGAAGAACTGACCAGAATTTTCAAGGCATCAAGTTTTCTCACAAGTCTACGTGCATTTACATGAAGAAAATGAAGACCTAACATGTTTTTAAAGTCATTTGGTGAGCAGGTCCCTGGTTCAAATCCCGGTCCAGGGGCCTCTCTGGGTGGCGTTTGTATGTTCTCTCAGTGCATGCGTAGGTTTTCTCTGGGTACTCTGGTTTCCTCCCACAGACCAAAAACATGCATGTTAGGCTGATTGGTAACTCTAAATTGTCCCTAGGTGTGAGTGAGAGAGTGCATGTTTGTCTCGTTTGTCTCTATGTGGCCCTTTGATAGACTGGAGACCTGTCCAGGGTGTACCCCGCCTCTCACACAGTGATTGCTGGACATGGGCACCGGCGACTCTCGTGACCCAAAATGGAAGAAGCAGGTAAAAATAATGGATGGATGAATGGATGGATGGATACTAAAATAAAGTAAGCAAATATAGTACTAAAAATGCAGGTTTGTACATACATTCACACACTCACCCATACAAAACACAGAACTCGTCATGAACATTCCCTGACTGAACATTTGCATTTCTTTAACTATTCCCTTGAACTAAACATTTGGAGGACGTTGATCCACACCACTGAGGAAGGAGCAACTAGTCACCTTACCAAAGCTTCAAACCAAAACTTCATACAACAGTGTCTACTAACTAAAAAAATAAAACAACATAGTTAACCCTTGATAGAATGGTAGTAACTTATTTTAAGGCTCAGCTGTTAGCATTGATGGAATAATCAACTTATTGATTATTCTTTAAATTCTTTTTATGTTTTACTTTTAAGTTTTTATTAAAAGTTTATTTATTATGGTTTTCTCTTATCATTTTATTTCATGTTCATGCTCTGTTCAGTGGAAAGTTCCATGGAGGAAGTTTTGATGTTTTGCAACCTCACAATCAAGCTTGCAAAAACATATTGAGTAACTAATCATGTTGTAGTCACGCTATACGATCACACCCACAATTTTTTGAAGTGAATAAAAAGAGCAAGAGGGAACGAGCAAGTCGAAGTGAGTTGGAGAGAGATTGTCTCTTGAGCTGCTCTTCCTCTTTGCAAAGAAAGATCTCACTCTTTGTGTCCATGTTCCTTTGTTTAGACCTAACGTAACTAATTCCTAAACAGTTCAAATTAGAATTATAATAAGTGAACTAAAGCAATCAGTTGTTTATTTAAGCTACGTATAAACTCAAAAATTATCCTGCAAATGTTTCCATCGCTGATCAGTATTTATTGGAGTAGGAACAGTCACAGAATGTCTTATCGGTTTACCTGTTTCTTAGCCAGCTTATTTTTATGACTCACTGATCATGGGCATCTGCTATGGTTTACTTTGGAAGACTTGTGAAATTTCTCAGCTTCTTGGGATGTCGAGAAGAGTTTGATCTTTCCACCATGAAGAGTCCAAAATCTGCAGGGGTTATGTTGGAAGCCGAGGAATGCGCCAATGCCAATATACAGCTTTACCACCGGTTGAAACCCGTGTCGGATCCGAACTGTCTCTGCTGATAGATCTTGTGCAAACGTGATTTTGGCCCCGTTGTGTATAATTTCTCTTTTCCTCGCCTCTTGGTACACAAATTCTTTCTCCTGGAACTTTAAGAAGTGAATCAAAACCGCTCTGCCTTGGTTTGGTTTCCCAGAGGCCAGCGTGCGGTGCACCCACTCCAGTGTGATTGACTTGTCTGGTGCTAGCTCCAGCCACTTTGGTAGCGTGTTGTTAATAAAGTCAAATAGTGGTCGTCTTCCCTCTGCTCCCTCTCGAATGCCAAAGATACGTTTTTTTTGTCTTCCCCGGTTTTCTAGGTCATTATTTTAGCCTCAAGGAGCAGAATTCATTTCATAGGTGAAGTTAACGATGTTTCTGCTTTTTCGAGTGAGCTTTCTACCTCGGCGATGCGGGCCTCGGCCTCTTCCATATGAGTTGCCTGGTTCAATAGATCTTGTTTTACCTCAGACACTTTACCCTCTAGTGCAGCCATAGCGCTCGCCATTCCTGTCAGTCTTTTGTCAATACTATCCAACTTAACTCCAAAATGTGACTGGAGCGACTTTAGCTCCTCTAATACCTCAGCTATAGTAGCCATGTTAGCATCAGCACCACACGTCGGGCTTGGTGTTGTAGTTTTGGTACTTTTCTTATGTCTTCTTGAAAATATTTCGCACTGTTTCACAGATGAAGATTTAGACATAGCAGTGTTGTATATTCTGAACCTCGCTTACAGCCTTTACAAGGATTTTTAAAAGAAAGTTAGAGCACTATCTCCGGAGTTATTCACTATGCTGCCATCTTGAAGCTCGGTCACGTGACTTGAGTTGTTCTGGACACGTCCCACTGGAAGTAGACCCAGAGGAATACCCAGGACACGCTGGAGGGACTATGTTTCTAGGTTGGCCTGGGAACGTCTTGGGATTCTCCCGGAGGAGCTGGGCAAAGTGGCTGGGGAGAGGGAAGTCTGGACCTCCCACTTAGGCTGCTACCCCTGTGACCCGACCACAGATAAGAGGAAGAAAATGGATGGATGGATGCACACACACACATACCCACACATACATATATATATAGTTCAAAATGTGAGCATGTTGTGTTTATGCTTGTGTAATAAGAAACAAAAAGAAAGCTGTAGACATGTCTCAGTTTATTCATCACTACTCTGATTTAGACCACAGAAGACAAATTACATGACTCTAGGTGGCCAGCAGTCCTAAAATGTGAACAATGTAGAATTCAAAGAGCGCACAGTGTTATCTGATTACATCATTTTAAAACAATCTGGTAAAATTATGGTTGACTGGTGAAAAACAATGATGACTTTAATCGTAATAACACTGGGAGTCCATCTCCTTAAATTTTGGTGACATTTGTATTATTTGTATCAGCTGCATGATAGTCATGCAAATACCATACAGTATACAGTACTAACATTAAAATTTTCAGAACACACAAGCAAGCTCCACTGTAATCTAAAAGAACATGCAAAAACATAAAAACACACATACAGTATTACATATATATATATATATATATATATATATATATATATATATATATATATATATATATATAAATCTCATAACAAATTGGTGAAGATTCTCAGTCGTCCAGGGCACAGCAAGTCCACATCATTTATTAAAAACAAAACAACTGAACATCTGTTCTGTAGAAGATGTTTCACTTGACCAATATATTGCTTATAATCTCTTAAAATTATGGAAGAGGATAAGGGCCACCGTGCAAAAAACAGTAATTGCTGTCCTGAATTCTAACTTTAATCTCAGAATTCTGAGAAAAGTCAAAATTCTGAAATTAAAAAGTCAGAATTCCACAATTTTTACTCAGAATTCTAAGAATTAAGTCAGGATTCTGAGAAAAAAATTTTTTTTTTTGTGCAACACGGCCCAAATCCTCTTCCATACAAACTATATAATAGAAGCCTACTTGCTTTGTTTTTAACGTTATCATAAGGCTTAAGGGAAAACAGAAAGACCTATTATATGAACTGTCAGCTGTCTAAAGCATGTTGGGGAGCTACCCAAGAGTGGTCTGTGATCTCGGTTTCATGCCACTTGTAACAACTTGAAGCAGCTTTATGTGTTACTGCTGAAACAATGACTGTTCATGAGAATGCGAATGATTAAACCCCGAAAATTCACATAAACATCCAGACATATTTAGCTTAAAATGCACCTGCTCATGTGTCACATTAAATATATATTTTCAAATTGTTAATTATTAGCGTTAATTATTAATTTGTGCCCTAAAGGCTCAGAGCTTGCTTATTTTATACCGTACATCAGCAATTACTTTATATTAGTAGTTTTAGCCACACTCCAAACCCTTTAAAATATCTCCCCAAAAAATCACAACCTTGCTTTTCCACTGAAACAGCTGTTATAGACAGGAAATGTTATCATGCAGGCCATAATTCATGGTTTTCCTGGGCCCTCTAGAAGTCATAGAGGACCTCCAGAACAGTAGCCAGTGACCAGGCCTGGGTCTCACAGCTGAAAGGACAGTGCTGTCCGTTTTCATTGGTCAGCTCTGGCAGACCCTTCCATGGGGACCTGAGGCAGCAGAGGATGGAAAAAGTGATGAGAAAAGCCACCTCTTCATTATAGATGTCAAAAAAAACAAACAAAAAAAAAA
>NC_056506.1:7812973-7823716 GCF_014905685.2 Nematolebias whitei
TATATATATATATATATATATATATATATATATATATATATATATACTGTAAACATCCTACCTCTCCAGATGAGTGTAGTGCCTGGACAGAACATTTTTCACTAGTGTAACTGTCTTGGCGAAGGTCTCCTCACCCAGCTTCTTGGAAAAGAAGAGTTTAGCTCGCAGAAAGTAGCCAACTGGCCACAGCCACTCCTGTAAGCAAATATAGTCATTATGTATAGACTTTACTAAGACTTTATACTACATTTTCTTATGCATGAGCTTCTAAATTTTCAAAATTTTCGGCAACTGCCAGCCTCCAGTCTGTGTTCGAGACAGGTATGGATACCAAGCTCCACTGAAAAGCCCTGAGGAACTGAAATACCTTTTTAAGTAAATGACAATCATGATGAGGCCACAAGGAAGTCAGACACAGCCAAGTAACTACAAAGAGTAAGGTAGGCTTTGAAAAGCCCAATGAATGGTATGAACAAAGTCCAAGCCATCAACATGTTTGCAGTGCCATACGTCAGACACTTCACAAGTAGAATAATCTGGCCAAATGAGGAGATAGAAGCCACTGATATCAAGACATGGAAGCAGGCAGGAGGAAGCCAATGGAAAAAAGATAGAACAAGGGGTTAAAGATGGCTGCATGGCGATAAGCTGCGTTCTGCTAGGCTCCCATCAGCTAGAACTGTCATTTCTAACCCGAACCCAAAACCCAGCCCAGATCGACCCGGATTAGGGCCAGGCCGTTAAAATGTGATTAATGGGCGGTGCCGGGCCAGTCCTGGGCTTTTAGGGTGCATTCACACTAGCCCTGTTTAGTCCGCTTTAATCGAACTCTAGCTCGTTTTCCTAGAAAGTCCGGTTCGTTTAGGGAGGTGTGAACGCGCCATCGAACTCTGTCACGGAACAAAAAGGCGAACTCTGGCCCGGGCTAAAACCTAGGTCTCAGTCCGGTAGAAGCAAACTCCAGCGCGGTTCGAGTGCAGTGTGAATGTAAACAGACCGGACCCCGCTCCGCAGGGTAAACAAACACGCATTTCTCTGACCTTATATGGAGCCGTCAGCTGCCTTGTGTGAAAAACAACATTCTCCATGGTCTTCTGTCTCATCTTCTGCTCATGCTAAGTCCATTTTTGAAAAATGACAAAATATAACTCCTAAAACTGCTAAAACTTGATGCCACTTCGTTTTTATTTTTATTTACAGAAGAAGAAGAAGACGTGTCTTCAGAGGTTTTTGTGTCGTTTCTTTCAGTAGTTCTTGGTGCAGCGCCCCTACAGGCGAGTGGGGGAACAGGTTGGTTCAACAGGTTGACTCGACTGCACAGTGCAGTGTGAATGCAAACGCACCAGCTCAAATGTAAACAAAAGGTCATGAATATTGGTCCTGAACCGAACCAAGTCCACTGGACTATATGGTGTGAAAACGACCTTAATTAGGACAGGATCAGCCGTGATCCAATTATATGATAACATGGCCTGCCAAGGACGGCTGTGGCTGAGTAGTTAGAGCAGTCATCTTCCAATGCGAGAGTTGGGGGTTCGAATCCACCAGCAGTCACATGCCAAAGTGTCCCTGGGCAAGACACTGAACCCCTCATAGCCTCCGATGTGTGTTCCATCGGTGTTTGAATGTGATAAAGCACTGATTAGTCTCTTTAGAATGATTTGTTCAATTATCTTTGTAGATCTCTAGTAGAGTGCTATATGAATGGGTAAATGAGGACACAGATTGTAGTGTAAAGCGCATTGAGTATCTTGAAATAAGATAGAAAGGCGCTATATAAGTACAGTCCATTTACCATACTTCCACCAGCCGCACGTGGCCATTTCACCATGAGCTGGCTGGCCTTGAAAGAGGTAAAAAGTTCAGTTAACCTTCAAATGGGACTATACAGCCAGGCAGTGATCCATTGCCCAAATGGACGTTCATTCTGCCGCTGCACTCAGCAGACGTGCGCGGCCGACGACGCAAACAGGTGAGATCCCAAAGCAGACGCGTGTGTCAGAGCTGTCCGCGTGTCTCAGTAATTCAGAAGAATGCAGGCAGAAACAGGGTTTAAATGCTTTTTTATGGCCATGAAAGGACAAACACCCTTCCAGCTCCAAATCTTCTGCTGCTTTTATTCAGCTACGCGTCCCTGATGACAGGTGTATCTTAAAGCAGACACGTGTGTCAGAGCTGTCCGTGGGTCTCAGTAATTCAGAAGAATGCAGGCAGAAACAGGGTTTAAATGTTTGGTTTTTTTACGGCCATGGAAGTACAAACACCCTCTCAGCTCCGAATCTTCTGCCACTTTTATTCAGCTGCACTTCCCCGACCGTTAATAACAAATTAAATTTTTTTTCTGGGTTCGGACCTGTAATTACTGTTAATTTGTCAGGTCAGGTGGGGTTCGGAAATTATGACTACGGGCTGGGGCCGGGTCGGATCAGATTTTTTGGGCCCGAATGCAACTCTACCGTCAGCCCTACTTTAAAAGCAGCAGTTTATAATTATATTCTCTCACCGCCCCCGTGTTGGACTCTCTGAGTTTAATGTTGTTGCAGGATTGATTAGATGGAGCTATAATATGACCTATAACTTTAAAAAATCGAAAAAGGCTAGTTCTGTGCCTGTTGGGCCTGCTGACACGGCTGCTGCCTCGGACCGCAGTGCGTCGGGGGCAGGTGCATCAGCTCCACCCTCACCAGGCTCTGGGGAGACCATCATGTCAGCTCTGAAGTCAGGCTTCAATTAAATCTGAAGTCTCAGGAATTATTAGGATGGAGACGAAGGTTGCCCAGATGGAAGATTTTAACTTTATTAAGAGCAAACTTCAAGTGGTCAGAGCAGAGGTTATTAATAGCATCACAGCTCTTAGAGCAGAGTTTGACCAAGTGAGGCTGAGTGTAAAAGAGGCCAAGGGTGGGCTGTCCAGGTGCTCAGATGAGGTGGAGGCCCTGCGTGGTTCTGCGGCAGAATTGAGACGTGAGGTCGATGGACTGCAGACGGGCATATGAGATAGAACAACATTAGGATCATTGGAGTTCCTGAATCGCCAGAGCCAAGCACCCCCGCAGTGATAGCTAAGATGCTAACAGAAGTGCTGCAGTTGAGCAAGTCACCGCTGATCGACCGCACGCACCGGACGCTAGGCAGGAGAGGTTCAGATAATAAATCAAGAGTTATCGTAGCTAGACTGCATTATTATCAAGACTGTGTGGAGCTATTGCAGCACAGCTGTGGCCCGCTTCACATCAGGGAATCATCCATATTTATTACAACTGATTACATCCCAAGCGTGGCAAAGGCATGAGCGGCGTTCATCGAGGTGAGACGACTCCTTTGAAACCGACCAGGGGTCGGGTATGGTCTTCTTTTTCCTGCACGGCTTTGTATCACGCATGGAGGGATGGACAAGGTGTTTGTCGACTCTGATAAAGCTATGGAATACGTCAGGAGGAATATCATTTCAACAACAGGTGGCGAGTATTGAAACACAGTGGCTCTGTGATGGACTTGTGACCTTTCCAGAGTGTACCCCGCCTCTCTCACAGTGATAGCTGGACATGGGCACCAGTGACCCTTGTGATCTGAAAAGGAAGAAGCGGGTAAAGATAATGTATGGATGGATGGAAAAGTATCCCAACATGAGGAAGTGTGTTACCTCCTTGACTGCATTATTCAGCTCCACTTATAAGTCAGCCTTTTCCCACATGAAGATTATTAAGTCCAAATACCGTTCCACCATGACTGATGATTATTTGGAAGTGTGCTTGAGACTGGCTATCAGCAGCTATTGTCTGGACTATGCATCCCTGGCTGATTCCATTCAGTGCAAGTCATCAGAGTAAGGTAATGACAAAAATGTACAAAGTTGTATTGCGCAATATAGATTCATGCTGTTATGCAAGGTACAGCAACATATATTGTACAAATAAAGAATACTTAAGTTTATAAATAAATATGTTTTGTATATTATTAGTAGGTAGATCATTTTGACATTGTCATTTTAAAAGTTGCTCGTATGCCTAAAATAAATAGGCACCCCAGGTTTAGATTATGGATTAGATTATTTTGCCCAGGTAGTTCACTAGTTCACTTAATTTTATATCTAGATGTGACATTTCAAGTTTTTAATTGTTTACATTAGTCCCTCGTCATTACAACATATAAGTATGCTGTTAAAATTAGTAGGTTTAAGTTTAAAACATTGATTGTGAGCTTACCATACCATACCATACCATTTTATTTATAGAGCACTTAAAACAGCGACAAGGCTAACCAAAGTGCTGTACAGACAGAACACCATGTAACACATAAAGCAAAATACAAAATGAAGTAAATCAGAAATATAGACATAAAAAGCATGCAGATAATGACGACTAACCAGTGTGGAGCATACAGGTTCAAAACACAGATCATCTGGTGTTGAAAGCCACCGAATAGTAGTGAGTATTTAAACGGGATTTGAAATCTGAGAGGGAGGGGGCCTGTCTGACAAGCAGAGGTAACTCGTTCCAGAGTCTTGGTCCTGCTACAGAGAAGGCCCTGTCACCTCTGCGCTTAAGACGAGTTCCTGGAACTGTGAGGAACAACTGGTCCGCTGACCTCAGGGAACGTGGTGGGACATACGGTTGTAGCAGATCAGAGAGATGGGTGGGGTGGGGGTGGGGTGGGGGGGCTGTTCAGTGATTTGTAGACATACAGGAGTATTTTGAACTGGATTCGAAAGTGAACCGGTAACCAGTGCAGTGAGGCCAAAACTGGTGTAATGTGCTCTCTTTTGCCTGTACTGGTTAAAATTTGGGCTGCTGCATTCTGGACCAGTTGTAGTCGTGCAATGGAGGTCTGACTGATACCAGACTGGAGTGAATTGCAGTAATCAAGCCTAGTTGTAATGAATGCATGTATTACTGTCTCCAGGTTATTTTTGGACAATATGGGCTTCAGTTTAGACAGTCGCCTCAGTTGGAAGAAACAGGATTTAACAATCATGTTTACATGATTGTTAAGTTTCAGGGAAGGGTCCATTATCACTCCCAGATTAGTGACTCTTTAGCTTCATCGCTGCAAGTTACATCTACAGAAACGAAACAGAGTAGGATCGGAACAGAGTTGAACTAGAACCGAGAGCGGTTGCTGTGTTTTGTAGAGCAGGTAATAAAAATTTAGTAGCTACATATACAGTACTGTACGTACAGTATGTTTTTAAATTTACATTGTTTAGGAGTTTAGAACATTGCAAAAGTGTGGTAAGGGTTTATAAAGCCTTTATGTATGCATGTATATATATATATATATATATATATATATATATATATATATATATATAAATACCAAAATAAATATAACATTGCTACTTTGAGGAATTTCACTTACTGTGGGCATGTTCGGAACCAAACAGCGGCAATAAAAGAGGGACTACTAAAAATTTATTTAAAATTTAAAGGCTTTTTGTGTGTAATAAGTGTTAGACCAGCCAACCTCCCTTTAGCAGTATTACAATCATTACTGAGTACAGGACTATACAGCCAACAATAATGTCAAGTATGTGTGAGCACAAAGCAGTAGAGGCGCTCTATGACTTACTGGGCCTTGGTGGTAGTTGAAGCCTTTCGCCAGGTTATAGTTGTCATTATCCAGTGCATTATCATAAACACCGCAGTACACCATGTCACTAAGACAACACAAATACTGTTATGTAGGATGTCGTTACAACAATCAAAGTATAATTAAACTAAAATTATTTCAAGTACAACTAAAACAGTTAAGTCTGGTCCTCTGGACATTCAAAAAACAAAGCAAAGCAAAACAAACAAACAAAATAAGTGGAAACGTTTCGTCTTTCATCCGAAAGACTTCCTCAGTCTGAGGTGCTGTATTCAGCTCAGTCTCTTAAATAGCACCTTCTCAAAGTGGATCAACCAGTTTGCTGCTGACAACCAAAACCAGCTGCTCACATGATCAAGGAGGACCATCAGCCTAACTATGGATCATTAGCACACTGATGGCTCTTTACTATTCACAGAGGGCTGAGTGATACTACCAATAACAGCATTGTATGAGGGGGACAGTTGAACACAGAGGCCTCCACCCCTGTTTAATGATGGACGATTTCTTTTCACAAAGATGACCTCCTTTACTCCTCTCTCAAACCATTGTTCCTCTCTATCCAGGATGTGAACATCTTCATCCCTGAAAGAGTGACCGCTGGCCTGGAGATGTGTTTAGACCTCAGAGTCCTGGCCTGATAGTGTTGCTCTTCTGTGCTGGGCCATCCTTTTGGCAAGTGGCTGTTTAGTTTCCCCGATGTAAGACTGATCACAGCCCTCCTGACACTGAACAGCGTACACAACATTGCTCTGTTTGTGCCGGGGGACTGGATCTTTGGGATGAACCAGTCTTTGCCGTAATGTATTTTGGGGTTTAAAAGCCACTGGGACGTTATGTTTAGAAAATAAATGTCTCAGTTTCTCTGATACTCCCTCAACATACAGAATGACCACTGGTCTGGGTTCCTCCTTTTCACGTAATGGCTGACTGGAGTCCTGTTTGGGTTTCTTCTAAGCTTTCAGGAAAGCCCAGTTAGGATATCCACATTGCTCTAGAGTCTGTCTTGTGTGGGATTTCTCCTTCTGCCTGGCTCCTGAGTTAGTGGGGATGCTGTCTTCTCTGTGGTACAGAGTCCTGATGACTCCTAACTTGCGATCCAAAGGGTGATGGGGATCAAACTGCAAATACTGGTCTGTGTGGGTGGGTTTGCGGTACACCTCAGTTTGCAAATGTCCTCTATCAGAAACTGAGACCTCACGGTCCAAGAAAGCCAGCCTGCCATTTTTTACATCTTCTCGTGTGAACTTGATGTATTTATCCACTGAAACTGAACTAAAATCTTCGGTCAGCGGGCACCGGGCAAGCAAGATCCTTCAGAAGGCACAGACCCAGTTGCTGAATGAACGGGTGAGACAGACCAATTTTACTATTGAGGCCTTGAAGGCCAAAGAAGAGCACATTAAACAAAAACTAACAACATGCCTAGATCAGATCACACTTCAGCAAGTGATGGATTATACAGATCAGCACAGCATGTCAAGTCCAAAACTCGATAACAAAACAAGTTTAACTTACTAATAACTTGTCAACACCATCACATTTCTAATAACAACACATGCAGTGTAAGACAACACTCCAGTAGTCAATTACATGCCAGGGAGACAGAAAAACGGGTGAAGAATTTATCTGACAGACACCTCACCCAGCCGGGGACAGAGATTCTTGCCAGGGGACTGAACTTTGTGGTTGTACCAAGAAGAATTCCTCTGGTGGAGATGATCACAGCCACTGAGTCAGTCATCCGCAACAACAAAATTAAAGAGTGTGAGGCAGAACAGCTCAGAATCAAAGTTTCAGCCTGCCTCAGCAATGCCAAACCACCACCTTCCAACATCATTAGAGAGGAGAGGGATGCACTCATCACCCCTCTTAGCAAGGAAAAAAACAATCATTCTCCCAGCAGACAAAGGAAGGTGCACAGTGATTTTGAACCAGAAAGACTATCATGAGAAAGTTATGACACTCCTTAGTGACTTAACCACTTATGAACCTCTGAAAAGAGATCCAGGAAGTAGCTACAAGAAGAAATTGATAGGTTGCCTGAAAATTTTGGAGCAGGACAAAGCTATTGACCGTTTTCTGTACCACAAACTGTACCCAGGGGAGGCCACACCTAGTCTGTATGGTTTACCTAAAATTCACTAACAAGGTGTACCTTTAAGACCTATTGTTAGAATGATTAACTCTGTCACTTACAATGTTTTTCAAATATCTGGAATCTGTACTCATCCCTTTAGTTGGCAGCTCAGAACACCACATCCAGAACACCATGGACTTTGTGGATAAGGTGAGGGATGTCATCATGGAGACTGATGAAACACTGGTCTCTTTTGATGTCACATCACTCTTTACGTGCATTCCTGTTGATGATGCAGTAGAAGTGGTCAGTTTAAGATTAAAATCAGACACCACTCTGAGCAGTAGGACCATGCTTTCCACAGAGCAACAGTGTTGACTCTTGAAACTGTGCCTGCAGTCAACCTACTTCACATATGGGGCCAATATTATAGGCAGAAACATGGGTGTGCTATGGGGTCTCCAGTTTCTCCTATTGTGGCCAACCTGTACATGGAGGAGGTAGAAAAGAGAGTCTTGACGTCCTTTTCAGGGACACCACCAAGTCATTGGTTCAGGTATGTTGATGACACCTGGGTTAAAATTAAATCTCAGGAAGTCCAACATTTTACTGACCACATCAACTCTGTGGATAAATACATCAAGTTCACACGAGAAGATGTAAAAAATGGCAGGCTGGCTTTCTTGGACTGTGAGGTCTCAGTTTCTGATAGAGGACATTTGCAAACTGAGGTGTACAGCAAACCCACCCACACAGACCAGTATTTGCAGTTTGACTCCCATCACCCTTTGGAGCACAAGTTATGAGTCATCAGGACTCTGTATCACAGAGCAGACAGCATCCCCACTAACTCAGGAGCCAGGCAGAAGGAGAAATCCTACACAAGACAGGCTCTAGAGCAATGTGGATATCCTAACTTAGCCTTTCTGAAAGCAGAGAAGAAACCCAAACAGGACTCCAGTCAGCCATCAGGTGAAAAGGAGGAACCCAGACGGTCAACTCCGTATGTTGCAGGAGTATCAGAGAAACTGAGACGTTTATTTTCTAAACACAATGTCCCAGTGGCTTTTAAACCCCAAAATACATTACAGCAAAGACTGGTTAATCCCAAAGAACCAGTCCCCCGGCACAAACAGAGTAATATTGTGTATGCTGTTCAGTGTCAGGAGGGCTGTGATCAGTCTTACATCGGGGAAACTAAACAGCCATTGGCCGAAAGGATGGCCCATCACAGAAGATCAACATCATCAGGCCAGGACTCTGCGGTCTACACTCATCTCCAGGCCAGCGGTCACTCGTTCAGGGATGAAGATGTTCACATCCTCGATAGAGAGGAACAATGGTTTGAGAGAGGAGTAAAGGAGGCCATCTTTGTGAAAATAAATTGTCCATCATTAAACAGGGGTGGAGGCCTCCGTGTTCAACTGTCCCCCTCTTACAATGCTGTTATTGGTAGTATCACTCAGCCCTCTGTGAATAGTAAACAGCCATCATGGTGCTAATGATCCAGAGTTAGGCTGATGGTCCTTCTTGATCATGTGA
This sequence comes from Nematolebias whitei, assembly GCF_014905685.2. Classification (NCBI taxonomy): domain Eukaryota; kingdom Metazoa; phylum Chordata; class Actinopteri; order Cyprinodontiformes; family Rivulidae; genus Nematolebias; species Nematolebias whitei. The sequence continues at coordinate 7,822,185 of NC_056506.1, forward strand.
GCAGCTGGTTTTGGTTGTCAGCAGCAAACTGGTTGATCCACTCTGAGAAGGTGCTATTTATAAGACTGAGCTGAATACAGCACCTCAGACTGAGGAAGTCTTTCGGATAAAAGACAAAGTTTCTACATTTTTTTTTTGCTTTGTTTTATTTTTTGAATGTCCAGAGGACCAGACTTAACTCTTTTAGATTTTTCTACCTAGATTATTGAGCATCCATCAGGATACAAGTACAAATAGTGTAAATTATTCATTTAATAATATACTTGTTTCTTCCACCACCACCACCAAAATCAGCATTTAAAGAAGGTCCTGAAATATTCAATGTATGTTTGACATGATGCTTTACTCAGGGTCAAGGGTTTTTATCCCCAATGGTCCCAGTAGTTTCTTCTCAACCAGGTCTAAAGCCTTCCAGGCTTTTTCAATTGAGAACAACTCTGGAGCCTGTTACACAAACACAGGAGACATTAATTACTTCTGCTTTTACATTTTTCGCATCCAAACTAAGTAGAACGCTATAGGTTGTGTTTTTACATACCACCACCATGGCAATGGTAAAGTTGGGTCTCAACTGGTAGTCACACCATGGGCTGGAGGCTCCATAACTATCTTTATAAATGTTACTTTTATGCACCAGGTCAGGGTGCATCTCGTTAGGGTCCTGAGGGTCTCCAGACACCCAAAAAGCAGGTTCAAAAGATTGTTGGAGCTGTTGGTTCCATGAGGAATAGGAGACAAACACTTTTTTACCTGAAACAAAAGAGGTGGATTTTATTTGACAATCAGAATTAAAGAAAGACAATTATCTGAAAATTTGTGAAACAGTGTTTTGATTATAGTGTGGGATAAATACCATCTCTCTCCACTGTAGCACCATCATAAGGGAAGAGTCCCTTTGCTTGAAGCTCTACAAGCCAACGAACTGCTGATTTACTGAGACCAACGATCTCCACTGCTGCTCCATCTCTGACGCAGAAAACCAGACAAATCGTATTAAAAAAATTAAATCAACATCTTCGTAACCCTTGCATTTTCCTTTGACTTTAAGAGCATTCATGTTCTTTAGGGTAAAAATCGACCAACTTAACTGCTAGAAAAATGCTACACAGTGGTGCTTCAAAGTTTCTGAACTCTTTATAATTTTCTATATTTCTGCATAAATATGACGTAAAACATCATCAGATTTTCACACAAGACCTAAAAGTAGATAAAGAGAATCCAGTTAAACAAATGAGACAAAGTGCTCATAGTACTTGCTCATTTATTTATTTAGGAAAATGATCCAATATTACATATTTGTGAATGATAAAAGTATGTGAACCTTTGCTTTCAGTATCTGGTGTCCCCCCCACCCCCACCCCACCTCCATGCAGCAATAACTGCAGCTAAACTTTTCTGGTAACTGTTGATCAGTCCTGCTCAATGGCTTGGAGAAAGTTTATCCCATTCCTTCATACTGAACAGCTTCAGCTCTGGATGTTGGTGGTTTCCTCACATTAACTGTTGCTTCAGGTCCTTCCACAACATCTGGA
>NC_056506.1:7823816-7830641 GCF_014905685.2 Nematolebias whitei
CCGACCCACATCGTGAAGCAATAACTTCAATTAAATGTTTCTGGTAACTGTTGATCAGTCCATTCCTCCGTACAAGACAGCTTCAACTCTGGGATGTTGGTGGATTTCCTCACATTAGCTGCTGCTTCAGGTCTTTCCACAACATCTGGATTGGATTAAGTACAGGACTTTGACTTGGTCATTCCAAAACATGAACTTTATTCTTCTTGAAACATTCTTTGGTAGAACAACTTGTGTGCTTAGAGTCATCATCTTGCTGCATGACCCACATTCTCTTGAGATTCAGTTCATGGACAGATGTTCTGACATTTTACTGTAAAATTCCATCAATGATGGCAAGTCATCCTGGTCCAGATGCAGCAAAACAGGCAAAAACCATGATACAACCACCACACCATGTTTCACAGATGGGATAAGGTTCTTATACAGGAATGCAGTTTTCCTTTTTCCAAACATAATGCTGTATGTCACATCGAAAAATTGCCATAATCACAAAATAGAAACGTGTTAAAAGTTATTTTTAATTATTTTAGAACGTCTATGTTCAGTTGTTACAGTGTAACTGATCAAGAAGTACATTTCTGCTCTGTGCTGCAGAGGTGTGTGAAGGGTTAACCCTTTGATGTCTTGCTGCACTTCTCTACAATTTAAATTTAAATACTGTAACATTTTAAATAAACAATCCATGCTGCATGTGATTGTTTATTTAAAACTTACATTATTTAAATTATCCTGATGCATGCTCAATAATCCAGGTAGAAAAATCTAAAAAAGTTCAATCTGGTCCTCTGGACATAAAAAAACAAACAAACAAAAAAATTGTAGAAATGTTTCGTCTTTCATCCGAAACTGAAGAAGTTTTTCAGATGAAAGACGAAATGTTTCTATAATTTTTTTGTTTTGAATGTCCAGAGGACCAGATTTAACTTTTTTTTAGATTAAATTTAAATTGTTTATTTAAGGAGGGAGATTGGGAGTAACAGGTGATGAGTGAGTGTGATTACAGCATGGCACATGTCATTAAAGTTTACTGAACTTGAATTGAACTTGAACTACTGTATCCCTACTTGGCGGTTTTTCACTTATCGCGGTGGGGCAGGGTACAGAACCCTCGCAACACACGAGGGACTACTGTAATGTTTCAGGTCCTGTTTATGCAGAAAACTAGAAAATTCTAAAGGCTTCACAAACATTCAAACACCACTATATCCACAGTACTCCTGACTTGGTGCCACTACCCATAATTTATAACGGAAGCCGGTATGTTACTTCCACCTGCGCCGTTGTTTACATTTGCAGGGTTACACACTCGCTGCTGATTTATACTTTTTGACACCGCAGTGTCCTTTACATGGCATAAATGGCAATGCATTGGAGGTGGATACTGTACATTGTAAGGATGTTTTAAAAAGTGGCGAGGACAAATCAGTAACAGTGCCTCACCCATCACTTCTCACGGACCGGGTGAGAAGTCTTGTTTACCTTTTTTTTTCCGAAGGCGTTGATGGAGAGGAATTGTGTAATTATAAGAGCACTGAGGCATATAATTACCTGCACAGCAACAAAATCGATCACTTATCTAGATATCAGAATGTTTAGATCACTGAAACAAACACTGGACTGGCCGAAGGCTGTGATCAGGGGGACATGCAGCTGTCATCTTGCTGCCTTCTACACATGTTTACATGTGGAAGGCATGCATTGTTAAAGCTTTGTGTAGCAGCGCAGATGGAATGCGGGGACAGCAAAGAATCTTCAACCCAAACATCTGAGGCAGAAAAAAAAAACAGATGCCACAAAGCAGAGCAGCAGTACAATATGAACTCACAGGCTGCAGTGACACAAAATGCAGAAATCCAGAAACGTTAATCCAGAAATGCAGCAATATCAAATTTATTAGATGAAGAGCTGCTGCTGCTGCAGAAAACTGGAAGCAGAGGATAATACATGCAAGTGCAGCTTACAAGGGTTTGCACAGGTGTAAAGACTGCCACACTTGTGACATTCAATATGAAATCTGTTGAATATTAAACAACTAAAACGTACATAATTTAAACATTTGCTGAGTAATTAATGACAAACCGACGCCATAAAATAGCTCTGCATTTTCAATCTTTATTTTTCTTTACTTTCAGCCTATATTTTCAATCTTCCAAAACAACAAAATGTCAAGAATGCACAAACATTTGTTGCAATTTGAAGAACCTGTCACATTGTGGTTGAATTAAAACAAGAGATCATTGTTCAGTTGATTACATGTGCACTGTATCACATGAACTTTTTAACAAAAACATTCACAGTGTGTAGAAAAAAAGATTAAAAAGGGAGATCTGGGAATTATTTACACTCTACATATCTGTAAATGAAAATTATTCTCTATCACAGATAAGATCCTCTCTTAAATTGACTAGAACAGCACATATCCTCAGAATTTTGTTAGGAGCCATGCTTATAGGAACAGTTTGTGATAATTTTGAAAACTTTCAAACGTCTGATTGCTCTTTCAACGTGAATTCTTACATTTGCATTAGATTACTCGTCAGATCTCAGCCAAAAATGTGGTTATATTTATGGGGAAAAAAAACATTAAATGTTTCTAAAGCTAAAGCTGTGTACAGCAAAGTGTCTGCGTCATTTTGAAGTCATCACACTGAATCATTTTGTCCTGGAGATCTTTTCTGCGAGACGTGTTGCAATATTGATGATCTTGTTGCGTAGGGTCCTCTCACTGTGTGTGGACTGAGCGCAGATGTGGCTCCGGAAGTTGTGTGGAGATGTTGGCCTGGTCTGGCACAACTGAAGGTGAATCCACAGTGCGCTTTGAATAACACAAAAATACAATCCTTCAAGTTAGCTCTGTTAGCATAACAAAAACTGTACAGTGTCACTTAGCTTATTACATTTTATGAGGGAAATTTCAAGTTCTTCATTCTATTAAACACATGCAAAATCATTAATATCAACAATGCTGTTAGTGGCTTTAGCCCCCAGATATATTCCTAAACCCCCTAAAATTATGTTATAATATTATCAAAATATTGTGATTAGCTTTTATTTTTTTCATTAAAAATAAATCAGTTGGCGCTAGGTTGCATTTAAGCTTTTTCTTATTAACAAGACTTTAAATGGAGTTTTTCTTACAGCTGCAGCTGTTTTAAATAAATAATAAATAAATACATTGTCTAATAACTATGCATATTCTTTATGAACACAAACACCAGACTTTTACAGCCCTGGGGGCTAATCTCCCTCCGTGTTTCAATCCTATTGATGTCCCTGCACAAAACAAAATAGTTTTGCCTGTATTTGAGAAGTGGAGACTTGAATTTTACCTGGTCGCTAAATGAAAAGCAATTCTGAGACAGTTAAATTAAGCCATATACTTCTGCCAGCATGTGACTGGTGTTAATTACCAACCATGGGCTTGTTTTGTCTTTAAAATTTAGACTTGGCTGCTAATGGGGCGGCTGTGGCTGAGTGGTTAGAGCAGTTGTCCTCCAATGCAAAAGTTGGGGGTTCGAATCCACCAGCAGTCGCATACCGAAGTGTCACTGGGCAAGACACTGAACCCTTCATAGCCTCTGATGTGTGTCCCATCAGTGTATGAATGTGATAAAGCTCTGATTAGTCTCATTAGAATGATTTGTTCAATTAGCTTTGTAGAGATCTAGTAGAGTGTTGTACGAATGGGTAAATGAGGACACAGATTGTAGCATAAAGCGCTTTGAGCATCTCAATAAGACAGAAAGGTGCTATATAAGTACAGTCCATTTTACATTTAATAACATACCAACATCCAGACTACGGTAGCACTGGCTACTCTACAGCTAGTGCTGATGCTAACGTCATTCAATGCTATAATTCAATAAAAGCTAAGGACTGAATGATTAAAATGTGAAATGGGGAAAAAAAACACATTTACAATTTCACTCACCGGGAACAGATACTGCCATTTTGTTGAAGTTGCTGGAAGCTGGCTCACAGTGGTCCGGATGAGCAGTCTTCTTTTCTTTGGTGGGGGCCAGTCATAGCCCAGTTAGAGCTCCGGGTCGGGGTGTACCTCTGTAGGCTTTTTATCGATAAAATGAAAGGAGCAAACACAAACTCTTTTTGGGGAGTATTTTTTTTATTTATTTATTTTTCTAAATGGCCTCCCTTCTCCCCTTACAGCCATCCTCTCCACACCATTATTATGAAATATTTATTCTAGTGATTATCTAGTGTAGTTTTTTTTTTTTTTTTTTTTAATAGGATAGAAAGAAAGAAAAGACAAAGTAAGACTCCAAAATATAAGAAATATACACAAAGAGAGCACACGGCAAAACACCCGGCCACTGTCTGTTCACCTGCAAAGAACATGACAAAACACAGCAACAAAATACATATGTATAAAGAACTTAAAATATTCATGGCTTTGCAGTAAGTTTCCATAAATATAAATACCCATACCTACGCCTATATACATACATACATACATACACACACATGAATATACATTCACATACATATCTATATATCTACATATAAAGCCTACATAAACATCCCTGCTTCTATTTGTGTGTGGTTGTGAGCATGCATAAGTGTATAAGGCTTCTCTAATAGAACATTTAATAGTAACTGTGAAGCAGCAGAGACCCGACCCCCAAGACCAGAGGCAGACGAAAATGGGGGGACCAGAGCCCAAGACCCCAGGAGGGACCCCGACCGCGGAGCCCCCAGGGTCACCCACACAGGACGAACCACTCACCCACCCCCCAGATAGGACCACAGGGGAGAACCGGAAGATCCCCACCAGCGACCACATACAGTGACCCCCCGGGGCCAACAGCGACAAACTCATAGGCCCCCGCCGGAACCCGCCGCACCGATGCAGGTCCAGGCCCGGGCACGGAGGCCTGGGCACCGAAGACTCACACCACCCAGGCCAAAGCCTGACAGGGCCAGAGGACCCGAGCCCCACCAGGCAGACACCAGGCCGAGCCGACACACGCCCAAGCGCCCAGCCCCCGACACCAAGGGTCCCGAGCGCGCCGGCAGGCAAGGGCACACCCCACCAGGGGGCCGCACGATAGGGGCGCGATGCCAAGCACCCCCAGTTGTATCAAAGAGGGGGCACTCCGAGTCTCGGCGTAACAAATACCCATTCATACACAGACACAATCACAAAGACATACAATAACGATACATTTCATTCTTATTCCCGATACGCACTCTATACCCCCCAGGTCCAAGACGTACCCGCCCTCTACAGGGGGCAGCCCATGCCCAAACCCAGGAGGTAGACCCGTTCATTCTCGAGCGGAGAGGAGCCAATATCCCAGACCCGGCCCAGGCCACGCCCAGCTGACAGGACACCCCCCGGCACGAAGAGGTCACGCCACCGACCACCCCCACACACCGCCAACTACCAAGCACGCACCCCCAGCCGACCGCCCGCCAGGCCCCGGCAGCCACCCCGGCCAGCGGGCCAACCATGGCACCCAAGAGCCAAGCTCAGGGGGTCCAAACAACCCCAGGGAGAGCACAGCGCCAGCACCGCCCATGGCAATCCCCCAGACCCTGAACCCCCACATAGTCCTGGTCAACACCCGACGGCCTGCCCTTCTCCCAGACCCCACCCCCGGAATGGCAGTTAGGGAACTAGGGGGGTGAGGAAAAAATAAAAAATAAAAAAATAAAATAAAATAAAAAGAATAAGACCCCGACACATACACCCCCCGCCCCTAGATGTGCTGTTGATGTGTGTTGTTGTATAGTGCCATTAAAAAGGAAAGAAGAAGGAGCAAAGGCTGGCATGATGCCAGTTTCCCCTCCATCCCAACTCTATCCAAACCCTAGTGTCTAAATGCAACCGTTGTAAGTGAGCACAGGCACAGGGGGTGAGAGTAAGGTCATCCCACCACCCATAGCCACGTGCCCACCTCAAGTTCCTATATGTGAATGTCATGAGGATGTTATGAATGAATGTCTAAGGTGTACAATAAAATTGAGTCCCACGTGGCTATGGTCCAGAGGACCAGATTTAACTTTTTTGGATAACTGTGAGAACAAATGCTCCCACAGGGAGTCAGCTCCCCACTGACCCAACAGCCCCCCCAGCTCCCCCACTGACCCACCCGCCCCCCCCAGTTCCCCAAGGTCCACCCAGGGATTGAGGCCAAGACACCTCTCCATCTGGACTGACCACCAGGCCCGCTGAGCTCCAGACCAGAGAGGGACAGAGCCCCGAGGGCCGCCAGAAGCAGTACCAGCAGCCCACACACCCAAGGGCCGCCAGGACCCCCACAAACCGCAGTCAGCCCGCCACCAGATGAAGCCAAACCCCACCAGGACGATCCGGCCAAGAGCGCCCGCCCAACCGCCAACAGAGCCAGGAAGCACCGGGAGCGAGCCCCCACCACAGGAAAGGGGCCAGCCAGTCGGCCATGCACAGTCCCGGGCCGCTCCCAAGGACATCCACCCCGTCCCCACCCCAGAAGAAATACTACACCCACCCCTCATTCGGACATCTCTCAAAACACAGCACACTAGACACCTAGGCTGGGTCAAACTACCCCCTCTTAGGGGCCACTGGTCACGCCCCCAAACACCCAATCCCCCAGCCCATGAACCCACAACCCACCAGCGAGCCGAAGGCCCCTGCCCAGAACCGGGCACCAGAGCGCAAGCCGGCCCAGAGCCCGGCAACCCGCCCGCCAGAGCCCAAGATCCCCGATCCCCACAGGCCCAAGCCCGGGGGCGACAAGCCCCCAGAACCCCAAGCCCCTGCGCCCACCCTGAACCCACCCCAGCACAGCCAGGCTACCAGATCGGTGACCCACGACT
>NC_056506.1:7830741-7835266 GCF_014905685.2 Nematolebias whitei
TGTTTTTCCAAAGGAATTTAGATATCAAAGAGTCCAGTGACTTAAACCATTCAGTTGAAGGAGTATTTGAGTTTTAAATAAGCCAGCCACACTCGTTTCTGATCCTCCTTCCTCGGCATAGAGTGCAGTGAATATGGCACCGGCGCAGAAAATAGAAAACCAGACAGTGGAAGTAGCAGCCTGTCATGGCAGCCTACGTACGCTCTTAAAGAAACATGTGGACACACACACACACACACACACACACACACACACACACACACACACACGTGCGCAAATAAATAAAGTAAAAAAAAGTAAGATGAGGCTAAATTAAGCGGCAATCCATTTTTGACACCTTCTCTGGGATATGTGATAAAACTATACACCCATCACCATTCATCTCACTGTTTGGGGTGGCCCCTGTGGATACGTCCTTCAGCAAGTATGTGAAGGATGTGATTGCTTTTGGCTTTCTTTTGGCCAGAAGACTTGTTTTGTGCAGATGGAAGAACCCACACTCCTCAGCATATGTACATTGGATAAGAGAAGTGATATATTACTTCTGGTAAGATGGCGCCTGTGTGCATGGCTTGCAATCCACCTCTGCTGATGGTGTTCCGATTATTTTTGTTTTGTTCGTTTTTTATCTGTGGCATAAATTCACTCCTCATGTATGACCGACAACAGCTTCTGGATCTTCGTTTTGTTGTCACTGATGTCGCTTATTTGGACCATTATCAGCGTACCTCTGGACCCCCCTCCCCCCCTGCTGGCGGACGTGCCAGTTTACCTCCGCTGGGCTCCTCACCTCCATGCCCGGAGATATCGCTTCAGACGCCGGGGAAAACGTGCTGGTCAGCTGGTGAAGCTTAAAGCCCTGCGCACTGCATCTTCCTCTTCAGTCGGTGGTCATGGTCTCCATCGCCAGCTTCCCGCGTGCCCGGACCAGGTAACCAACGGAAGTTGTCAGCCGGTGCACCGCTAGGGCCGATCTGGAGGGGCTGATATTGAAAATCTGCGGCCATTAGCGCGCGCTAACTCCACTGCTGCTGGCTCCACTTTGGACAGTATCCAGATGTGATCTATTACCAACAAAACTTTTATCCTCAGGGACTACTTTCAAGAGCTTGAGTTAGACTTTCTGTGCATCACAGAGACTTGGATGTCTCAGGGTGAGTCTAGCGCCTTGACGGAATTATTGCCACCGAACTGTCTGTACTTTAACGCACCGCGGCCATCAGGCCGGCGCGGTGGTGGATTATTAACAATATTCAAATCAACTTTTGACTGTAAACAACTGCCCATCCCAGTTTCCCGCGCCAGCTTTGAGCTGACCATCTTTGAGCTGACCATCTTTGAACTCGGACATTCACGTCCGACGTTATTTGCATTCGTCTACCACCCACCTCGATCTAAGGACTTCATAAATGAGTTTTCTGACTTCTTAGCTGAAATCACACCAAAATATGAGGATGTTTTCATTATTGGGGACTTTAATTTGCACGTGTGCTGTCCTGAGAAGCCCTTGGTTAAGGACTTTTAGATTTATTGGACTCATTTAATCTAAGGCAGCATGTAAACGGTCCCACCCAAGAACGTGGGCATACACTGGACCTTGTTTTAACTCGTGATGTGACTGTTAATAATCTTGTTATTGGTGATAATGTTTTTTCAGACCACATGCCAGTCCAGTTTGAGTTCACCCTCCCCCCTCTAACTCCTAAGTCGTGCATTCCTGCACGTAGCACCCAGACCATTAACCATTTCACTGTTGCACGTTTCACAGATGTTTATAACTCTGAAATGATAACTCAGCCCCCGGTGTTTCTCTCCACCACTGAGGAGCTGACATCCCAGTTCAACTCTGTATGCTTAAAGACTCTGGATCATGTTGCGCCTGTTAAAACCAGAAAATCAAAACTCAGAGCAGAACCTTGGCTGAGTGACGTCACCAAGGCCGTTAGGCAGCAACGTAAGAGGGCGGAACGAAAGTGGAGGAAAGACAGGCTGCAGGTCTCTTTTCAAATACTTAGAGAGTTGGCGCTGTTATCAGAAAACAGTGAAAGCTGCTAAATCCAAATACTTCACTGATATAATTACCTCAAACTCTCGCAACCCACGTGTCCTCTTCTCCAACCTAAACTCTGTTCTCCACCTCACTGAACCATCACCTCTGGAAGCCTCGACTGAGCTGTGCGACAACTTCTTACACTTCTTTTTGGAAAAAATTGTGACCACCAGAGCTCTCATTTCCCCTCCAACTCATGACCCATCCATCCAACCTCAATCTGTAGTTCCATTTGACAATTTTGAACCCATCACTCAATCTTCTCTAGAGCAGGTCATGTGCAGTTTGAAACCTTCTGGTTCCCCCCTCGACGACCATTTTGAACCCATCACTCAATCTTCTCTAGAGCAGGTCATGTGCAGCTTGAAACCTTCTGGTTCCCCCCTCGACTACTAAAGGAGGTTTTTCCCACTCTAGGTCTGTCCATTCTTGATATAGTAAACAGTAGTTTATCCATTGGCGTAGTGCCAAAATCCTTTAAACATGCTGCCGTCCAGCCTCTCCTGAAAAACCAAACCTTGACCCCTCAATCGTGTCCAACTTCCAGCCTGTCTCCAAACTCCCATTTATTTCTAAAGTACTGGAGAAAATAGTCGAGTCCCAGTTGAAGTGCTTCCTGGAAGGTCACACCATCTTAGAGCTATTCCAATCTGGCTTTAAACCTCTCCACAGCACTGAAACTGGCCTGCTGAAGGTCTTTAATGACATCTTCAGATCCACAGATACTGGTGATTCTGTGCTGCTTGTCCTATTGGACCTCACAGCCGCATTTGACACCATCGACCATGAGATCCTCATTGCTAGGTTAGATCAGTGGGTGGGCGTCACAGGGTCAGCCCTCAGTTGGTTCAGATCCTACCTCACTGACAGATCCTTTTGTGTCTCCATCAAGGATTTTAGTTCCGCAGAGGCAGAGCTTAAATGGTGGGTTCCGCAGGGGTCCATCCTGGGTCCCCTCCTATTCTCTTTATACCTGCTGCCGCTTGGTGCTATTTTCCGGAAACACAACATGCCCTTCTACTTCTATGCCGATGACTGTCAAATTTACTTCCCCCTAAAACACAGTGGTACATGCTCTATTCAACCACTGCTCGACTGCCTGGCTGACATCAGGGACTGGATGGCTTTAAATTTCTTAAGTTTCAATGAAAAGAAGTCTGAAGTCATGTTGTTCCTTCCCAACGACACAATCACAAACCACTGCATCGAGCTCTCCGCTCTAACCCTGTCAGAAAAACAAAGAGTCACTAATCTGGGAGTGATAATGGACCCTTCCCTGAAACTTAACAATCATGTAAACATGATTATTAAATCATGTTTCTTCCAACTGAGGCGGCTGTCTAAACCGAAGCCCATTTTGTCCAAAAATAACCTGGAGACAGTAATACATGCATTCATTACATCTAGGCTTGATTACTGCAATTCACTCCTGTTTGGTATCAGTCAGACCTCTATAGCACGACTACAACTGGTCCAGAATGCAGCAGCCCGATTTTTAACCAGTACAGGCAAAAGAGAGCACATTACACCAGTTTTGGCCTCACTGCACTGGTTACCGGTTCACTTTCGAATCCAGTTCAAAATACTACTGTATGTCTACAAATCACTGAAAAGTCCCCCCCCCCCCCCCCCCATTCTCTTTGATCTGCTACAACCGTATGCCCCACCACGTTCCCTGAGGTCAGCGGACCAGTTGCTCCTCACAGTTCCAGGAACTCGACTTAAGCGCAGAGGTGACAGGGCCTTCTCTGTAGCAGGACCAAGACTCTGGAACGAGTTAACTCTGCTTTTCAGACAGGCCCCCTCCCTCTCAGATTTCAAGTAGAGTTTAAAACCTCACTACTATTCAGTAGCATTCAACACCAGATGATCTGTGTTTTGATCCTGTACACTCCACACTGGTTAGTGGTCATTATCTGCATCGTTTTTATGTCTATATTCTGATTTACCTCATTTTGTATTTTGCTTTGTGTGTTACCTGTTGTTCTGTCTGTACAGCACTTTGGTTGGCCTTGTCGCTGTTTAAGTGCTCTATAAATAAAGTGGTATGGTATATCATATTCATCTAGAAAAATCAGATATAGCAGAAGACCTCAGCAGAAGTAAGGAGTACCTTCAGGAGGATTAATCCGCATAAGGCAACTGGCCCAGACAACATCCCCGGAAAAGTGTTGAAGGAATGTGCTGATCAGCTCTGTGAGGTGCTGGCAGACATCTTTAACACCTCACTTACCCTGGAGACAGTTCCCACCTGCCTGAAGACTGCCACCATCATCCCAGTCCCAAAAAGCTCTACAGTGACTAGTCTGAATGACTATCGGCCAGTGGCCCTCACCCCGATAGTCGCTAAATGCTTTGAAAAACTGGTCATGACTCGTATCAAAACAACCATCAACATCAACGAGGACCCTCATCAGCATGCATACCGTGAGAACCGATCAACAGAGGATGCCATCTCCTCTGTGGTCCACACTG
>NC_056506.1:7835366-7847607 GCF_014905685.2 Nematolebias whitei
CTCAACCACCTGGAGCAGAAAAACTCTTACGTCCGTATGCTCTTTGTGGACTTCACATCCGCCTTCAACACCATGATCCCCCAAACCCTGATGGACAAACTATCCACACTAGGACTAAGCCCCTCCATTTGCAACTGGGTACTAGACTTTTTAACAAACAGACCACAGTTATGCCCCTTTTCCACCGTCACAGAGCGGATCAGATCAGTTCGGGTTGGTTCAGATCGGTTCGGGTCTGTTGTGTTTCCATGTACATTTCTGGACCAGCTCTGTAGGCGGGGACTAGAATCCAACTCGTCTTACCACCTGGTGGCAGTAGTGCTCCCTTAAGCTACTTACTAGCCACCACTAAACGTATTAGAAGAAGAACACCCTGAAGGTTTTGTCACACGACGTTGTGGAAGAGATGTCATGCTCTAATGGAGTACCTCATGAGCTGTAACTTTAGACCTGATTCATAATCCTACCTTACTGCCTTCCCTGCTGCTTTAAATCCATGTGTTTTTCATTTTAGTATAGATTTTTACAATAAAGATGTATTAAAAATATCTTCACTTTTATTATTTGCAGATATGCACAAGGTTCATGTTAAAATTGCAAAACTTCACACTGTGCTGTAATCTTTGAAACTGCTTTTACAATAAGATACAGACTTGAAAACAATTAGGTTAAATTTTGTCCTTGAATTTTAAAGATTTGTCTTTCATTAAATTAAAACATAAATTTATTACTTATTAATCTAAAAAAGTTAAGTCTGGTCCTCTGGACATTCAAAAAACAAAACAAACAAAAAACATTTAGTTTATTTATTATAAACTGTATTGTTTGTTTTGTGAATGTCCAGAGGACCAGACTTAACTTTTTAGATTTTTCTACCTGGATTATTGAGCAGCATCAGGATATTAATTAATAAATAGTCAGTTGGTTTGTGAACACCATGGGGTCCTAGAAGAGTTGAAAAGGTGGCTGTTGATGTCTGTGCCTCCCTGGTGAAGATGCTGCTCCCACAACCCTGAAGCAGAAGAGGATGGATGGATGGATGGATGGATGGATGGATGGATGGATGGATGGACGGACGGGTGGCGAAGGAGGAGACCATCAAACACAGCAGGAGTGGTCAGTTCAGGTGAACTCCTGCCTGTTTGCTTCAGATCAGCTGTTCAAATCTCTGCAGGTTCAAATAAAAGGTGCACCAGGACTTTCAGCTGAATCTCTCGGGCCACAGTTGTATGGACGATAAACGATAACTGCTAAAAGATAACTGATGACTGATAATTGATAACTGTCCTTTCTGAATTTTGGACAGTTTTTGTCTCACTTCATCCTAGAACAAAACATTTATAACATAATAACAGTTGAGCAGATTCTAGTAATCTTTTCTTAGGATCCATTAAAGATCAAATGCAACTGGAAATTCTTCTCAATTCCAGTATGAATTTAAACAAACACTATCTGAACTTAACATTGTAAAATTTGTTTAGGAAATTTAATGTTCAAGGACACCACTTAAGAAAAAAATTGTTTAATATGAAAAGTAAGAAGTGAAAAATGTACAAAAATAAAAACTACTGCGTCCAACTAATGATTGTGTCTGTCCCTCGTCTCACGGGCTTCATCCAGAAGAAGACACAAGTGTTGTTCCTGCTGTGTCCGGTTCAGTTCTTCATGTTCATTCAGTGATGAAAGAAGACTTTTCTTTACTGGACTCTTTTCTCTTTCTCTTCACTAGAAAGAAGAAAAAGGTGGTTAATTCAAGCTACATACTGTTTTTGAATAAATGCATAAAACAAAGAAAGGTGCTGCTAACAGCTATAATAGATATATTAATAATAATAAACTGATCAAATAAGAAAATGAAAAATAAATTGATTTAAAAATAATGAAAATGATAATAATGGATATATGAATCAGAAAGTATTATACAGATGCAGATATTCTTTGTCATTCGCACCACATGTGGTCCATGTGGTGGATCAAAATTATGTTCACAGGGTCCCAGTTACATCCAACAATAAAATATAAAAGAAAAACAGTAATAAGATCTAAGATATGAACTAATAAAAACATCAACTAAAAATATGATAAGCACTAATAGCATAAAAACATTAAACACAATACGCAGAACAGCAGCACGGACATGAGTCTGTGTGAACAGATGAGCATGCATGAACACAGCAACATGAAACAGATCAGCAGCAACATGAAACAGATCAGCAGCAACATGAAACTGATCAGCAGCTACATGATGTGATTCTTCACAGTGTTATATATTCATGAGGCTGCACAAACTCAAGTTCATGTTGCTGTTTGACGTATTGTTTTGATTGTTTACTGCTATTAGTGCTTAGTGTTTTATTAGTAGATGTTTTTTAGTTGATATTTTTCTTAGTTCATATCTTAGATCTTATTACTGTTTTCATTTTACGTTTTGTTGTCTGTAACTGGGACCCTGTGTACATAATTTCATCCCAATTCAGTATTTATTCAACATTTTATTTTTTTACTTTAAAAATAAAATAAATCAAGTCCTTATCGGCACAAATAAATTGATGTGGAACATGTTGCATCTTACCGAGCACAGAAGCTGCAGCATTGTGCAGGTGCAGCTGGGCTGTGATGGAGACCTGTCAGGTGCAGACTCCTCTGATGGAGACCTGTCAGGTGCAGACTCCTCTGATGGAGCTCTGTCAGGTGCAGACTCCTCTGATGGAGCAGGAGCCGAGAGGCTTGGAGGGTTTAATGTGGAGTTTAGAGATGAACCGTCACGTTCTGAAATACGTTCTGGATAAAATACAGTGAGAAACGGGACCGGAGGACAGTTAGCATTTATGCAAATTAGCTTAGCATCGTAGCACCGACGTTGTACTATTATGGCGTCAGCCTCTTTTGTTAGTTAAAAATATGTTCAGAACCGATGGGATGAGTAATTTAAAATATGTTTAAAGTTAGAAAACACTCACTATCTTCTATAAATGGTTCAAGTAGAGCAGTAGTCGTGTCCAAACCACCCTCCAATCCTCCATCTAGCTCGCTTTGACTTTTTTCGTCGGCCACCAAGCACAACAACACCTGCACTTCTGCATTTGACCATGGCTTTGATATTGTTGTTGTTGTATAGCTTCAAAATACTAAAAGATACGCTCCTTGTGTTATCGCTAATGGCAAGCGGTAGAGAAAAAAATGGTGGATCGGGTTGTTTGGAAAGACTCCACAGACTCCTCCCCCCGGCCAATCAGTGACCGACAGTGTTTCTGACGTCACGGCGCGGCTCGCTCGGAACCCTTGAGAAGCCGGGCCAGAATTTAGCGAGGCGAGCCGGTTTCTGGAACAGTGGAAAGACCTCAAACGCGCTTCAACCCGGAAATATCCGACCCGCGCCGTGACGGTGGAAAAGGGGCATATGTGAGGATCCACAACCTCTCCTCCTCCACCATAACCCTCAGCACTGGCTCTCCTCAGGGATGTGTGTTGAGCCCCCTCCTGTTTACTCTGCTCACGTATGATTGTGCAGATACCAATCCAGGCTGTCACATTGTAAAGTTTGCAGATGATACAGCGGTGGTGGGATGCATCACAAACAATGATGAGTCCAGCTACAGGCAAGAGGTGGAACACCTGGAGAGCTGGTGCAGAGAGAATAACCTTCACATCAATGTGAAGAAGACAAAGGAGATGATTGTGGACTTCAGAAGGAACAAAAACATCTACACCCCCCTGAACATAAGAGGATCTGCGGTGGAAGTGGTCTCCAGCTACAAGTACTTGGGTGTACACATGAATGACAACCTCAGCTGGAGCAACACCACCACCAGCCTGATCAAGAAAGCTCATCAGAGACTCTACTTCCTCAGACGGCTGAGGCGAGCTGGTCTGGGAAGCTCAGTCCTCACCTCCTTCTACAGGTGTGCAGTGGAGAGCATCCTGTGCTCGAGCATCAACGTGTGGCATGGAGGCTGCACAACTGCAGAAAGAAAAGCTTTGCAGAGAGTGGTGAAGGCTGCACAGAAATCTATCGGAATCAGCCTCCCCACCATCACAGACATCTACACCTCCAGATGCAGGAAGAGGGCCACCTGCATCATGAAGGACCCCACTCACCCAGCACACACTTTTTGCCCCACTCCCCTCAGGAAGGAGGTTAAGGAGCATTAAGTGTAGAACCACTAGACTGAGGAACAGCTTCTACCCTGAGGCTGTTAGACTCATGAATCTCTAACTAGAATAATCACTGTGAAAAACCATATCATGTTGCTGCTGATCTGTTTCAATGTTGATGTGTTCATGCGTGCACATCTGCTCACAGACTCATGTTCATGTTTGTGCTGATGTTCAATGTTTTATGTTATGAGTGCTTAGTGTATATTTAGTTGATGTTTTTCTTAGTTCACATCTTAGATGTTATTACTTTTTTTCTTATACATTTTATTGTTGGATGTAACTGGGACCCTGTGTACATAATTTCGCTCCACCACATGTACCACATGAGGTGCGAATGACAATAAAGAAACTCTGACTCTGACTCTGATATACCATGAAGGATTCTGTTAAAAAAGTTTGGGACACCTGGCAGCCTTTTGTGTTGTATGTGGAAAACATGTCAATGCCTGTTTAATTAATTTGTGTGTGTGTGTGTGACTGATCCAGTGTGGGAGTTTTTTTTTTTCTATGATTCTATTTTTTTGTATGTTCAAAAAACCCCAAAAGAAAAAAAAAAGTAAAAAAAAAAACAATCAATAAAAATACCTTTATTTTAATTTTATTTTTTTATTCCTTTCATAGTTTGGGTGGATGGATCAGATGGCATCTGCAGCCAGTTTCTTAGGATCCACTGTGGGACGGACCTTTACAAGAGATCCTTCCTGTCTACAGCCATCAGCATATAAAACATCTCTTAATGAAATGAGGATAATGAGTTACAACAACAAATAATTTCCCTTTGGGATTAATAAAGTATTTTTGAATTTGAATTGAATTTGAATTTGAAAACCCTTCCACACCAGACCCAAGAAGCCTTCTTCCCATCACAGCAGTTGTTGTGAAAGGACTGAAGCAGCATGGGAGGCTGAATTCAACCTGCCACTGTTATGCCTCTGAGCAACAAAGCGTGATGATATTGGAATGAGTCAAATGTTTTTTGAATGGAAAATGATTCAGTTCAGTTCACTTTATTTATATAGCACCAATTCACAACAAAATTGTCTCAGGGCACTTTACTGAAACATTCACATACATAGAAAAGCCAATTAGTAAAGTTCTCTACTAAAGAAGCAGCAGACTCGTTGAATCTTCACTTCGTTGCAGTCTCCCATGATGATCACATGTTTTTGCATAGTGCTTCATCCAAATGCTGTTGAACTATAAGTTATGCTTATGATGGAGCAACAATATTAGCTTCACTTATGTAAACTTACACTGTCACAGGTCAAGTTGGTCAAGTGACATTATGGAGACCTCAAATTCAAGGCCTGGTGTGGTAAATTGACCAAAGTGACTATATTCATCTATTATTATTCAATCAGAAAAATACAATACTTTACATCAAACAAAGTTAACGCAGGTTCTCTGGACAGTTTCTTTGTGTCTAAATGTTTCGTCTTTCATCCAAAATACTTAATCAGTCTGAGGAGCCACAACAAACTCAGTTCCATAAGTAGCACACTCGCATAGTGGGCCAACCAGTTTGATGGTGATAAGATAGTTTCTGGAGTCTGCTCTCTCCCCCGCCAACTGGTCTGAAGCAGCCATGGCCAAAGTGGTTCAAAGCATCAAAGTTCATGCTCAATAATCCAGGTAAAAAATCCACCAAAGTTAAGTCATGTCCTCTGGACGGTTTCTTTGTACTTTGCTTGTTTGTGCAATTTCTTTGAAAATTTTAAATCAACTTTTTGAAAAATGCAATAAACAAGGAAATATTACATTCATACAAAAATGCAAAAACTCTGCTGGAATTTATTAAAAAAGTTAAAACTAAATAGTTTGTTGAAACAGAAGCTAAAAATCTGAAATGAGCAAAATTGTAGTTTAACGCTTAAATAAACAAAAGAGCAGCTTAAATCTGCAATTAGCAAAACAATAGCAAATTGGTTTGTAAGCATTACCTTGCAGTTGCAGGCATCCCTTTATTTCTGGCTCTTTCACTCTCCCCCATTTTGTCCATCCAAGTGCCGCAGTTAAAACGGTTTCCTCCAGTCACAAAACCCGTAGCTGGGTCCACTTTAGCACTTACATTAAATCCTGGAAATAAACATAAAATCTTAATAGCTAGCATTACAATACAAGGTCCTTATACACAAGACATTTGAACATCTAAATGAGGGGGGACCAAAGTGTCGTTTGAGGGCTTAAACAGTGGATGCAGATGTAGAGTTTTTGCAAATTTAGATCAATCAATCAACTTTATTTCTATAGCATATTTTAACAACCGCAGTGGTAGCCAAAGTGCTGTACAATAAGTCAAAAACAGATTAAGACAATAAGAAAAGAAACATACAAAACATACACACACCAGGTTCACAGCAGGTGTGTTTTAAGGTGTCATAAAAGACAAGAGATCACAGTGTGTTAAAAGCCAAAAAATAAAAGTGTGTTTTCAAAAGAGATTTAAAAACAGGAAGAGAGGAGGCCTGTCTGACACTCAAAGCTCAATTGTTCCTTAACTTGGGAGCAACAACAGCAAATTCTCTGTCACCTCTGAGCTTCAGCATAGTTTTAGGGACTGTCAGCTAATCAGCTGATTGTAGGGATCGAGGTGGGCAGTAAGGCTGAAACAGCTCAGATAGATATGGTGAGGCAAGGTTGTTCAAGCATTCAAAGTCAAATAGCAAAAACTTAAAATTAATTCTGTAGTGCACAGGGAGCCAATGAAGGGACGCCAGGATGGGAGTGATTTGCTCATGCCTACGGGCCTTAGTTAACAGGTGAGAAGCAGAGTTCTGAACAAGCTGCAGACGGGCAAGAGAGGTCTGGCTCATGCCTGCATACAGTGCATTACAGTAGTCAAGACAAGCTGTGATAAAAGTGTGGATTAATTTCTCCAAGTCAGGTCTTGTTAAGATTGGTTTCACTTTTGCTATTTGGCAAAGTTGATAAGTTGTAGTTTTTTTTTTTCCGAGCCCTACTCGGACAGACTGGATTACCAGTAATTAGAGTGATTAGGTACTTTAATAAACAAAATATCTATAACAAACAACGGGGAAAGATAATGGATGGATGGGCTGAAAGAAAAGCCCTCCATAACGGGAGCGATAAAGAACAATAAAAATTATCAAAAATGTATTAATAAGAATTGCACAAACATGAACAAAATAAAAAGTGCATATATAAAGCTGGCTCAGATTGCACTGGGTCGTAGGCAGTCGAATAATCAGCCACACAGCCTCATTTCTTCGGCTATGAACCCGCAAAATAAAGCTGGAATTAGATCCCAAGTTGCCTAAATACAAAATTATAAATATATTTTAAAATCTGTCAACAAGTTATTGTGCTCCATTTACATGGTTTTACATCTTGTCAAGAACAATACTGCATCCATCATAGCTGGTCTGTGCGGCCAGATGCCCTAAAACTCACTGCTGCTCACTGGAATGCAGAGCACAGATCTCTCCAACTTAGCCAGTTTTAGGTACACATTTGAGTTTAGTTTCCAAAATCCCAGCAAATCTCGCTCATCGGCCATAGCATACTTTTGAGTGATGTACAGTGTAACTCTGGCTCATCCACTGCATTCTCCCACTCTGCAAAAGCACTTGTTCTTCTCTGTTTGAATAGTGGTGGTGTGAATGTGCTCCTCGTTTCAGCTTTTGATGTTGTCGCTTCTTGGGGCTGCAAATTCTTCCACTGCAACTGAGAGCAGTTTGCTGCTCTGTTGTGCAGCCAGCTGAGAGCGGGGTGTGGGCCTGAGTGTGCACCTGACCCACATCAGCAGGTGTCATCATGTAGTGAACTAAGCCTCAGGTCAAAATCTGGCCTTGAGAGCCTGCCTGGAACAAGAACTGTATTTCATTGATTTGAGTCCAGAAACACAAGATTAAGTTCATCCAGAGACTTTCTAAGTGTCCTGCACTGATCAATTGAAAGAACACTCTCTTTTTCTATTATCATTACTATTTTACAAATGTTTTGATAATCAAAGTGTGTTTAGTTCAAACCATTTTCAAATGTTGAAGTGAACTACTCATTTTTAAATCAACTGTGAAACAGTATTAGTGATTTTAATCCTCATTCAAAGTAGAAATCAGGTTAATGATGCATTGTCTGATTTTCCGTCTTCAATGAGCAAGTTGTGTAAGTTGGTCAAAGGTCAAGTTTCGGTCAACTGCAAGTTTACTGAAAAGAAATGTCATGTTTAACTTTTACAGAAAGATACTAGAGAGTTGACTCCACGAAGTCTGGAATCTTCATAGCAATCTTCTGTCTGTTCTTAAACAAATTTAATCTTTTTCCTTGACTTTTAATAACCTCTTACATCACAAAAACACACCTCTGTTGGTCCACCGACCAATCAGAAAGGTCTCAAATGAACCGGAAGTGACCTCTTTTAAAAGGTGCAACACTTCCTAGTTCACGGTAGTTCTGAAACTCAGAAGTTCAGTAGGTTCACAGCAGTTCTGAGAAGAACGCTGAGAAGAATGCCGAGAGAATGCTGTGAGTTAGTTCCGAGAGCAGCAGAGTTCAGAATGCTGGAATGCAGAATGCTCAGGACATCTGCAACTAAGCTGGACGAGAGAAGTTCAGAGGAACTATGAAGTCTGTTCTGGACGATCTCACGACTCCGAACGGTTCCCTACTATCCTTACGGAGACGCTGGATAGCATTTGAAGGCAACTCTACACCGAAGTCGGAATTATCCTCTGCCAAGGTAAAAAGAGTCGATCTTCAACCGCAAAGTGTACCATTGGTTAAACTGGGCCCAGAAGGAGCGTGTTGTTCTGGTTATAACAGACAAATTCCCTCACCCATCTCTCTCAAGATAAACCTCATTTTCCATCTTTAAACTCTTCTATTCTGCTAGCAAATCATTCCAGATATTTTCAGAAATGTCTGTTGTACAGTTTGAAATGGGGAAACCATGGCCGTATGGTTTCCTCCTTGTAAAACTAGCTAACTAAGCCATGTTGTTATTTTTCAATTTGCCAAATTAATGTAAATGTGTGATGTGTTAAACTTTGATTCTGTAAATAAATGACCACATTCATTTGATGGGTCAAAGAAAATTAACGCCTCACGTTACATTTAATTAAATTCAATGCACAACATTATTCAGTCCAGAAAAATGAATGAATCCGTTTAATTTATGAATATATCACAGAATATGTTCATCTACATACTGGTGGCCCGTGACAGGTTCATAAATGGACTGTATTCGTGTAACAATTGATTTATCATGTTGGCATGAAGTGAAAAGTGCAGAGAGTTGCTGTGTGAAACGCAGCGTTTTTGCAGCTGAGATGCTCAGAGAAAGCTTGCAGTTGTGGTGTTTTGAATGCTGAAATAAGGTCATTGGGTTTCGTTTGAAAGCTGAATTTGTACATCTGTTGCGTAACAAGAAGCTGGGTTTGTGTTAAAACGCTTTATTCTGTTTAAACTGTGGTCCAGACGTGGTTCTGGTCCGGCTCGGTTCTGATTCGGTCCGAACGAGTCGTGTTTGAAGAAAGAGACGTTTTTAAGAACGGAGCGCCATCTCCGTGAAGCTTTGAGAGCTTATTGGTTACATTTTTAACAGAAAATAGTGCATTTTGACAGTTTAAAAGACGAAAAGTTGACCGGAAGGTTCTTGCTAAATGCTACACGCTAGCTGAAATGGCGAGCAGCGATTGGTCGAAAACCGCTGAGTTGGGTCGCCCTGATTCGCTGAGAAATGAGTGACGTGTCTACGTCACTTCCTCTGAGTCAGCGATATAAAACCCACCCCCGCTGTTTGTCTCTGTGATTGGTTGAAAACGGCCGTGTGGAACGCTCTGATACGCTGAGAAATGAGTGACGTGTCTGCGTCACTTCCTCTGATGTCAGGTTGTAAAGCTCGGTTGAACCGAAGCCTTTTCTGTGCTCAAAATCACTAAATGAAGCTGCCACATGTCCCACAAAACTCATGTTTCATGCAAAGAAGTCGTGCTTGTTGAAACAACGCCACGTTTTAGCTTGAAATACGTTCAGAAATGTTGATTTAACCGAGTTTAGCCGAAGCTAACTTTAAGCTAAAAAGCTAACGACAGGATGTCAACAGAACGTCCACAGGAAGTTGTCATAGGCTCCTGCTGGTATAAAGCTAACACCACCACCTGCTGTTGGAAACTTGAAATCACAGTTTCACTTCGTTTTTAGGTTATTTTGGTGAAATTATACGTGTTTATTTCCGTCAGACGCATTTTTGAGTTAATAAACGTTCTTCAAGCTGAATTATTACTGTTATCTTACATTTAAAAAGTGATGAAGGTATTTATGCGAGAAAGGCATTTACTAGGACATTTTTCATTCACTGATAAATTCCTCAGACAGAGGTGCAGAATGAAAAATTAGAAACTTTTTAAAAGATACAGTCCAGATATTCACAGAGTTGATAAAGTTTACTCATTTGCTGAAAAGATAATACACGCTTAATTGCTAGACCACTAAATAAGAGTAATTATATCAGAAAAAGGAAACGTTTCTGATTTATTTTTACCACCTAAAACAACACATCTTCATATTTAATTTTAAATAGAAGATAATGGCAGGAGAAGAGGAGTATAACAGTTTTCCTGAAGGGGAGACTGATTATTCCTCATCATAATTTTTCTTTCTCTTTTCACCCACCTGGTTTAATGAGTAACTGTTAAAATAGCGAATTTCTGTAAAAAAAACGGCTTAAGAAAGCGTTTTAAAACTAAAGTTGCTTTAAACTTTTAGAAAAATTGCAGGTTTATTTAATGTTAAGTGCTTTAGAGTAAATATCACTAAGAAGCTGGTTCTTGTATCTGTTAAAAATAAGCACATTAAAAAGTAACACTGCAGAGAAGCATTTACTTAAGAATATTCATGAATTGGGGTAAAACCTACAAATAGGTGCCCACATTTGAATAAGTTGACTTATTACAGTACTTCAGTGAACCCAGAGCTAAAAAGTGTGTGAACCTCACATGACACTTGCATACAAATATTTACCTGTTAAAAAACTTCTGAAGTTGGCAACTGTTTACACAGATAAGGCTACACAGTGAATAACCATGACAGGTGTGATAGAAAAGGATTTTGATCCTTGTGAGATGAAGGACTGTTTAGAGAGAACGTTGACACTGCTCACAGGATCCTTACATCCACATGGCGAACAGGTGGACAGCATGAACCCAAAAGAGTTATTGGACAATCTGAAGGAGGTTGCAGAGAGTGTAACCTCTACAGAAATTACAAAGTCAAGCTATGAAAAGCTGGCTAAAATGGCAATCTTGCTGAAAGAATCATTCTATACAGTGGTAGAAAAAGCTGACGACCTTGAGATAAGGTTAAACAGCGAAAAAGAGGTGGTTCAGGAAATTGAAGAACACTTCCTTCAATTTAAAAGTGAACACGAGGTCCTCACAAAAAAACATTTTGAACAGATGTTTCAATCACAGCAAGATGCACGTGCAGAAATTGATTCACTGAACAGCAAAATACAGTTACTTAATGCATCACTATCTGAAGCCAGGGATGCTAAAGAGCTGTTGTCCAGAGAATACTTTGCATTAAGACGGGATCACGTCGTGACAGTGTCACAAGTTTCCCGCTGCAAAGCTGAGATAGATGTGCTTAAGACACAACTTTGCCATGCAGAAAGGAAATATGGTGAGAGGCGTGGACAGGATGTGCAGACACAATGGGTTTCAAACCCAAATCTCCTCACATCACACACACCTCCATCCATACCTAATGTGGTAGGAACAGACCTGAACAGGTTTCCTCTACCAAACATGCAACAGAGAGCATGGAAACTTCCTCTTTCAATAGATGTTCTACTAAAACTCTCAAAATATGTACAACGCTTTGTACCGGGACCAATGGGTTCAACTGGAACAAAAGCATACCTCAAAGACATTGAATTCAGACTGAGTGGTTATCCTAATGCTACGGTTGAGGATAAAATCAGTCTGATAAGGCTCACTTCAGACAGAGAGGTGTTCACCTTCATCGAGCGTCTACCTGATGCAACGAGAAAGGATTACAACCTTCTGTGTGAAGCTTTGATCAGAGAGTACGACCCCTGCACGGGACCTGCTGGTTTCCCAGC
>NC_056506.1:7847707-7848950 GCF_014905685.2 Nematolebias whitei
TGTGAGGGAATTTGTCTGTTTTAACCAGAACAACACGCTCTTTTGGACCAGCTTGTCCTAACGGTACACTTTGGTTGAAGATCGACTTTTTACCTTTCTGAAGATATGTCAGTTCCGGCGTAAAGTTCCACTTCGAGCCACTTTTCAGCGTCTCCGTAAGAACAGCTAAACCTCGGGAGTCGTGAGGTCATCCAGAACAGACTTTCATAATTCCCAGATCTTCTCTGGTTCAGCTTGATTTTCTTTCAGCAGCATCCTGAATTCCAGCCTTCATGAACTCTGGAACTGTTGTAACTAGGAAGTGCTGCACCTTTTAAGAAGGGTCACTTCCGGTTCATTTGAGGACTGTCTGATTGGTCGAATGGACCAAACAGAGGTGTGTTTTGTGATGTAAGGTGTTGTGAAAATTCAAGGAAAAAGATTAAGATTGTTTAAGAACAAACAGAAGATTGTAATGAAGAAACCAGACTTCGTGGAGTCACTTCTCCAGTATCTTGCTGTAAAAGTTAAACATGACATTTCTTTTTCAGTAAACTTGCAGTTGACCGAAACTTGAACTTTGACCAACTTACACACTTGCTCACTTCAAACAGACGATCAAGAAATTGAATCATTACTCTGTAACGTATTCCAACTTGATTTCACTTTGAATGAGTATTAAGAATCATTATTACTGTTTTACAGTTAATAAAAATGAGTAGTTCACTTCAACATTCAAACATTGTTTAAACTAACACAATTTGATTATCAAACATTTGTAAAATAGTAATGATAATAGAGAATAGTCTTCTTTCCCTTGATTAATTCAAGAAAGAAAGTCTCAGGATGGGTCAACCTGTATTTCTGGATGCAAACCAATGAAATGACAAGTTCTGTCCCATAAGGTCCTTAAGGTCAAATCCTGACCTTAGGTCTAGTTCACTACACTATCCAGCGTCTCCGTAAGGATAGTAGGGAACCGTTCGGAGACGTGAGATCGTCCAGAACAGACTCCATAGTTCCTCTGAACTTCTCTCGTCCAGCTTAGTTGCAGATGTCCTGAGCATTCTGCATTCCAGCATTCTGAACTCTGCTGCTCTCGGAACTAACTCACAGCATTCTCTCAGCATTCTTCTCAGCGTTCTTCTCAGAACTGCTGTGAACCTACTGAACTTCTGAGTTTCAGAACTACCGTGAACTAGGAAGTGTTGCACCTTTTAAAAGAGGTCACTTCCGGTTCATTTGAGACCTTTCTGATTGGTCG
>NC_056506.1:7849050-7858995 GCF_014905685.2 Nematolebias whitei
AGTCCCCCCTTTGGAAATCATCGCCTGTCTATGGGGATGAATTCCAACATGAATTTACGCCTCCGAATATCCTTGATCTTGATGTAATCCAGCAAGAGGAAAACAAAAGTCAAAGAAGGTAATCCCACAAATGTTTAAGTAATTCCATAATGTTGTTGGTAATTCCAAAATGTTGTTGGTAATTCCATAATGTTGTTGGTAATTCCATAATGTTGTTGGTAATTCCATTGTAGCAATGCTTTAACCCCTTGGAAACAAAGACTGTAATCCATTGGAAAAAGTCATATAATCCACAACGATAAATCCACAACGATTGGAGATGTTGATTGATCAGCATGCAGAGGGGTTCCCTTGATTGAACTGCAGAGGCGACCACTGGATGGAGATTGGAGACCCACGTTGGAGTTGTAGGTCCCTTCAGCGAAGGTTGCTGCTGGTGGTTCCCAGTGGGTGCCATTCTGGTTCTATGTGTTATGCATTTATGTGGTTTTAGTTGGGCTTATGAGTGGGATTTTACATAAGACCTTAACCTATGTGCACCTGGTGTGTAAGCTATCATGGTTTAGATCAGCTACAGTTACCAGTTTAAAGGGTGGGTCATGTTGGGAAAAAAAAAAAAAATAAATATATATATATATATATATATATATATATATATATATATATAGGGATTTATACCTATAGAAGGGCATTCCAAACAATTTTTCGATTCCTAACTTGGTTTAAGTTAGATTTACATGGCAAAATATAGTTTGGTTCAATTGTCTGTTGTCCTTTTAGACGAATGACTTGAGGTTTGGTTTTTGGTTTCCCCCTAAATCTTTTGGAGTCTATGGCGAGACTCAACTGAAGGATTAGCTAGCCCCACCCACCCCCCACCCCCCACTAGGATTGTTCGAGTAGGTTCGGCTTGAGTGTCGTGAGACCAATGTAGATTATGGTACTTAAGGTAGCATTAATCTACATTGACTCCTCAAAGATTGAATTTTAACAAATGAACTGCATGTTGGCATAGTTAAAGTCCTTTTAGTCTCTAACTAAAGTACACACAAAATTCATTCTTGCTGGGGGTGTTCAGAAACAATACCAAAAACCAATTAAACGATGTCTTAACATCGACAAAAATAGTGATTAAGCAACTAGAAAAACAACGTATCAACCTTGACAAAAGTAGTGATTAAGCAACTAGAAAACGACGTTTCGGTGCTTCACTCACTCTGTCAGATTTGATCACGTTATCGCATCTGAGTTGTTATCTTAACACTTAATTAAGCTTAAACTTATTTAGTTTCTGCTTGGACTACCTTTTTCCCACTAGGTCTGAGTTTGTGAGATCTTTGTCTCTTGTGGCGTTATTGAACGCCTTGTGTAGTTTAACCTGGTTTCGATGTACCCATTTAACCATTGGCTCCTTTTGGCCTTTGCTGATTTTGATCTGAAAGACAACTGGAGACAGTTTGTCTGTTATCAGGTGGGGTCCAGTCAACCTGGGCATCAGTTTGCGGGCGAGAGTTCCAGTCCCGGACTCTCTTTTTCCGGTTGTGGGGGCGAACGTGTAGTACCAGACCCTATCTCCCACTTGGAGTTCCTAGTGAGAGGCCTTTTGTTCATAGTACGCCTTTCGTCCTTCAGCGGATTTTTCCAGGTTTTTCTGGGCAAAAGCAAAGGTGTTTTTAAGGTGTTCCTCCAAATCATTCATGTATTGTTGTGTGGTGTATGCTGTTGCCATGGCAGCATCGCCTGGTTGGTACAACAGGTGTAAAGGGAGAGTCATTTGTCGACTCGTCATCTTCTTGAAGGGAGAGATGCCAGTCGATGTGTGTGGAGTGGCCCTTATGGCCATGAGGACCAGAGGGAGTTTCACGTCCCAGTCCTTGTGGTTTGCGGCTACGTATTTCTTCAAAATACTTACCACAGTTCTGTTTGCTCTCTCTACTTGGCCTGAGGCTTGTGGGTGGTAGCCAACATGGAAGTTGACTTTGATGCCTAGCATCTTCCACAGTTCTTTCATCACTTCAGCTGTGAAGTGTGTACCTTGGTCTGAGTTCACCCTAAGGGGAAGTCCAAACCTTGAAAATACATGATTCATTAGTAGCATAGCAGTTGTTTGTGCTGTGTCGTTAGGAGCTGGTAGGCATTCTACCCATTTGGTAAATGCGCAAGTTACCATGAGAAAATATTTATTTCCTCTAGTGCTCTTAGTAAGTGGTCCAACCCAGTCGATCTGGAGGTTGGACCATGGGAATGCAATGCCTCTACTTTGCAGTGGTGCTCAGTGGAGTGGTCTGGATGGCTGAAACTGGCCACAGACCAGGCACCCTTTAATATAGTTCTTGACATCCTTTTTCATTCCAGGCCAATAAGCAACTTGTTTTAATGCTTTCAGCGTGGCGTTATCTCCCTTGTGTACTGCAGACGGGAGGTCATGCGCATGAACTAACATCACTCCCCTGTGGTCATGGGGGACTACGAACATGGGTGAGGACGTTGGTCCATGAGCAAAAGTTAGGATGCCCTTGATTAGTTTTAGCTGTTTGCGCAGCTGAAAGAGGACTTTAAGGTCTGGATTGGAATCCAGGTCTGCTTCGGACGGAGTGTTTTTCTCTGGGTCAGTCAAGTACAACATTATCAATTTTATCGCAGGATCCAACTTCTGAAGTTGGACGATGTCCGGGTCAGTCAGTACGGGTTGTACAGAGACTGTGTTGTCAGCCGGCTTGGCTGCAGCCTGTGCACGTGTAACTGCCATTACATGTGTGACTGCCATTACCTCGGCTGTAGGTTGTACTGACAGAGTTGCGAGCAGCCAGGAGGGGTCAAAGGACCACAGAGGGCCGACCACGGCTCCGTCCTTGGCTAGGAAGTCTGCAAGGTCATTATACCGCTTGTCATCGCCTAGGACTCTTGAATGTCCTGGAACCTTTTTCCAGTAGACCTGTAGGTCATGTGATGTCACCAAGTGATCACATGCCATGAAAAGCTCTTTGTGTTTGACCACTTTCTTGTTGCTTGTGAGAAAGCCGTTCTGTTTCCACAGAGCGAGATGACACAAGAAACTAAGTCGAGCGTAATTAGAGTCCGTGCAGATGACTAGCGTTTGGATGGAGCATTCTATTGCCATCTGGAGAGCTATTAGGATTCCTGCTATCTCAGCGTACTGAGAAGTCTGAGAGCCTAATTTATAGCTAAAAGTGACCTCTTCTTGGTCTTGGAGGAGGACCCCTCCAACACCTAATTTGCATGTTTGTTAGTGGTGGAATGAGCATCCATCCACGTACAGTGTTGTCATATCTTTGCAGATATTCCTATCAAAGTAGTGGTGATTCGGGTCATCGCTTACTGAGAGTTTTTCCGCAGCTGGCAGATGGGTGGCAAGTACATCTTGTGTACATTCCTGGCAGAGTGCCAGGTTGGTGCCCAAATGTGACTTCTTGTTTTGTCCGTAGCGGATGTCTAGGCCAAAACTTGGAAGCGCCATGAGCCACGTGGCTACGCATGAGTTTGTCACCACACCATCTCTGATGCGTTGGCTATTCGGGAAAGTCACCGGCTGGTGTTGCGTTTCAACAATGATTTTTTTGTCCACCGATATAACTGGAGAAGTGTCTAACTGCCCACACAGTGGTCAGTAGAGCTTTCTCACAGTCTGAGAACTTTAATTCGGGGCCTGCCATTGTCTTACTGGCATAGGCCACCACACGCTTGTCTTTGTCGTGCATCTGGTACAGACCTGCACTCATGCAGTGAGTTGAGAAGCCCACTTCCAAGTGAAACGCTTTGTTGTAATCTGGATAGACTAGACATGAGGCTGACTTGAGTCTGTCCCTGAGAGCGTTCATTACCTGCTGTTGGTTATCAGTCCAGACAAATGGGACGTCTTTCTTCAAGAGTTCAGTCAGTGGTTTTGCAAGGTCTGCATAGTTCTCTATAAATTGGCGTGAGTAGTTACACACGCCCAAAAAACTTTGAGTTCTCTGAGATTGGTGGGGACTTTGAGATTGTCTAGGCCTTGGGTGTGAGTCAATTGTGGTTGTACTCCGTCTGGACCTACTAGTAGGCCAACGTAGTCCACATTGGTCCTGCACCACTGGCATTTTGACAGTGAGATTTTAGCACCAGCAGTAGTCAGTTGATTCAGAACGTGGTCGATCTCAGCCAAGTGTAAGTCTAGTGTTGGCTGCCTCAAAAGGACATTGTCCACGTAGATCAGTGTCCCATGTTTGTGGGCATCTGGACATGCTTTGTTCAAAAAGATGTTGAACTCAGCTGGTGAGTTAGCGTAGCCAAAGGGACACCTGGTGAAGGTGTATTGTCGGCTACCAAAAGTGAAAGCTAGTTTGTGTTGGTCCTCGGCGCGCACAGGAATGGTCCAAAAACCAGAGGTGACATCGAGGGTGGAAAAGTACTTACCATCGGTGACCTTGGGCAGTTCCTGTTGGATCTGGGTCATTGGCCACCTAGATAAAGAAACTTGTTTGTTTAGCTTTCTGTAGTCTATGGTAAGTCTTCACTTACCATTTGGTTTCAAAACTGGCCATAAAGGCGCAGAGTAGGTGCTATTAAAATGCCTGATTATGCCTTTATCTAAAAGGTCATCAATGATTTCCTTGACAGGTTGATGTGCTGCCAGGGGAATCTTGTATTGTCTGACAAATGTAGGCGGTGAGTTTGGCGGAGTTGGGATGCTCACTGTGTGAAGCGAGGTCAACCCACAATCCATTGAGTCAGTCGAGAATGACTTCTCATATTTCATGAGAACTTGGCAGAGTTTATCCCTTTCTTCATCAGTCGTCAGGGCGTCGGCTTGGGCGACCACCTGTTCAATCTGTGAAGCGATTGCTAAGGTTTCTTGATGTTAGGAGAGCTCCAGTGAGTCCCCATCTGTGTCGTCAGACCTGTCTATAGGTAAGTGTAGTGAACTAAGTCTCAGGTCAAATCTGGCCCTGAGGGCCTTCCTGGGACAAGAACTGTTATCTCATTGATTTGAGTCCAGAAACACAAAATTAAGTTCATCCAGAGACTTTCTAAGTGTGTCCTGCACTGATCAATTGAAAGAACACTCTCTTTTTTATTATCATTACTATTTTACAAATGTCTTGATAATCAAAAGTGTGTTTAGTTCAAACCATTTTTAAATTTTGAAATGAACTACTTATTTTAAATCAACTGTGAAACAGTATAAATGATTTTCAATCCTCATTCAAAGTAGAAATCTAGTTAATGTCTGTTACAGAGTAATTATTCATTTTCTTGATCTTCTGTCTGAAATGAGCAGGTTGTAAGTCGGTCAAAAGTCAAGTTTCGGTCAACTACATGTTTACTGGAAAGAAATGTCATGTTTAACTTTTTCAGACAGATAGAAGTAGAACTGGCACCCAAAAGTCTCGGTTTCTTCAAAACATCTTCTGTCTGTTCTTAAACAATCTAATCTTTTTCCTTGACTTTCAATAACCTCTTACATCACTAAGACCACACCTTGTTGGTTCGTTTCGACCAATCAGGAAGTTCTCAGAGGAACCGGAAGTGACCTCTTTAAAAGGTTCAACACTTCATAGTTCCACAGAGAATGCAGAGAATGCTGAGAGTTAGTTCCGAGAGCAGCAGAGTTCAGAATGCTGGAATGCAGAATGCTGGAGAACAACGGCAACTAAGCTAAACAACGTTCCAGGGAGGACCTCAAACGAGAAGTCCCTGAACGAGAGAAGTTCAGAGGAACTATGAAGAAGTCTGTTCTGGGATAATCTCACGACTCCTGAGGTTTTAGCTGTTCTTACGGAGACGCTGAAAGAGTTGATAGGAAACTCTACACCGATGCCGAAAACTATCATCTGCAAAGGTAAAGAGTCGATCTCAACCAAAGTGTACCGTGGGTTAAGCTGATTTCCAAAGGAGCGTGTTGTCGTTCTGGTCTACAGACCTACATCTTATACAGACACATACATCTTCACCCATCTCTCTCCATTTAAACTTCATTTTCCCATCTTTAAAACTCTTCTATCTGCCAGTAATTAATCCAGATATTTTCAGAAATGTCTGTTGTAAAGCTTGAAGCTGGAATACCATGGCCGTATGGTTTCTGATTGTAAAGCTAATTAATTAAGCTGTTGTTGAAATCAATTTGCCAAATTAATGTAAATGTTTGATGTTAAACTTTGATTCTGTTAATAAATGACCGCATTCATTTTGATGGGTCAAAGAAAATTAACGTCTCACGTTACATTTAATCATTCAATGCACGATAGAACTCAGTCCAGAAAAATGAAAGAATCCGTTTAATTTATGGATAATATCTCACAGATATATGTTCATTTACATAAGACACTATAGGTTTGAGGTCCTAAATCGACATCCTTGGTTGAGAAGAGAGCTATGGCCTGTGTTGTTTTCGTGAATTAAACTGGACCAGTCTCTTGACTCGATACCAGGTTGTCTGGGAGTCCTCCCAGAAATGGAATGCCAAGTTAAAAATCATGAAAATCTGTGGATATCAACCATCCTAGCCTTGTGTTTCTCGGGATCAGTACCTCCTCCATGCCTGTGTTGCACACAGCGACAGATGTGGTTCTGGAGTCGAGGCTCACTTGGCTTGCGGCCTCAATGGACAGTCCTAGTTTGAAAAACGTAGGAGATGGTTGAAAGTACGCCTGTTTAAGGCTAATAGCTTGTCCTGCCACAATGTGGATCCGTACCATTAGGTTTGTTACCTGAGGTGATCCTGAGGTGTTTTGGTTGCTAGCAACCTGGCAGACCTCTGGAATGGTCTGTCCAGCCATAAGGTTTGCTGTGTCTAGCACAGGAGGATCCTTTTTGGCTGGTTTTAGTGACCACAGTACATTGTGGCTGGTGGCCACTTAGACAGCTAATCTTACCAAGATGTCAGAGCCTATGTTGGTTGCATGTGGTAAGTCTTGGACCATGAGAAATGGGTGTACCAGTTCCTGTTGGTTCCAGATCAGTTTCAGGTTAATGACTCCTTTCGCAATCATCATACGTGAACTGTTGGGATACAGTAGAAAGCGGAAAGCTTTCTTGATCAGAACTGGACCCAAATGTTTTTTAACCAATGTTTCGTAGAAAGATTGGTTAATAGCTGATTTATCTGTCCACAGCGACAGTACAGCATCTTCGGTGTGGGATCCTTGGATCTCTACACTTTTAACTACCAACGGTAGGTTGTATCCAGTGGACTCTGACTGTCTCAGCTCGCAGAGGAGGCTTTCCTGTTCAGTCAGAGTTGGGTCCACCGGCTGGGTGTCTTTGGTCTCACATGCTTTTGAAGGCGTACTTACCGGGACTGTATTCTCTGCCAAGAGGTCCTCGGTGCCTTTGGTGGTGCCTGCTGTTGGGCAGTCCGTGACTGTCTCAGGAGGCATGGGTATTGGCAGGGGTTTGCTCACTCTAGCCCACATTGTCTGTTTACCATAATCTATAATCGCGTCAAAGCGATTTATAAAATCCTGGCCAATCAAAAATGGGAATGAGTCAACCATAGACACATATACCAGGTGGTATAGTGTCATCTCGCCAACCTGCATGTGAACCATAGCTATAGCTGTTAGGGTTGTCCTCGTCTATGCGAGGCCCTGCAGCCCTATAGCACACTATGAAAGGTATGTCCCTGTGAACACCATTAGCGGCAGTCCTGAGCTCCTCAAACAGTTTGGCTGACCTAATAGTTATGTCGGCTCCACCATCCAGTAGGGCTTCATGTGTGACGACCCCTTCAAGTGTGATCGACAGATAAGCTTTTTTAGCGCCCCCCTTTCTGATCAGGTTAGACAGGAACCTTGTAGGTTTTGGCCGACGTTTCTTCTTACGTTTACCTTTACTTGTGTAATCCTGTTTTTTCCGAAACGTTGGTGCAGTTGCTGCTGCTCCTGGGAGTTCGGCTTTTGACGGGCCCCCGTCATTGATGTATGAGATCACCCGCCCACTGCGTGTTGAGGGGCTCTCATTGTTTGTAACAACAAGGTTCTGGTGGCTGTCCATGACAGCGGCAGCGTTGTTGTTTGTGTCACCCTGTTTTGACTGAACCGTTAGCACAGCTGTTGCTGTTTCTGAGGTTTCAGTTTGTGATGGGTCACCGTCGGTGACGTGTGATTGTACCCCCCCCTTTTTCAGGTGAGGGCGTGTCAGAGATTACAACAACAGCGTCATGGTGACTGTCTGTGACAGCAGTAACGGTGTTGTCTGTGTGCTCTGACTTATCAGCAACGATATTGCCAAACAATAAAAAACAATTGCTGCGGTTTCTTTTTCATCTCAGGCTGTTCAGTCTGACGTGGTAGGGAAGCAGGTCCCCCCCTCTGGGGTTCCCAGTGGGATCCCTGTTTGTATGGGTCACTTTTGGTGCCATACTTTTTACCCTTAGGGCGTTCGCCCCCCTTCTGGTACGTTCGTTCATCCTCTGGTTTCTTGGGAAACCATTTAGGATCTCGTCTGGACCAGGGGGCACTCACCTGTTGTGGTTTGGCTGCTGGGAAACCTCGTTTCCTCTCGCCTTTTTTGGGAGGGGGAGTCGAAGCTCTCGTCCCTTCCAATTCTAATGACTGGGCAGGAATCCTCTCACCTGGGAATACCTCAATGGGTGTTTTGGCCTGTGAACGGGCTTCAAAGACATTCACAGCACAACTTTTTATCTCACTGATAGCTTTCTCTTTGAAATTAGCCATCATTTGCACTGACATCTTTATGTCAGGGTGGAGATTTTTGCTGAAAACAAACTTAAACGCTTCCTCCTCCTCCATGCTGGACTCGTTCCTGTAACCAAAATAAGCCTGCAAAATCCTGGAATAATATGCCCTTGGGTGCTCATTCTTACCTTGCATGACCTTGTCAGCGGCTGGATAACCGCCAGGTCCCGCGCAAGGGGAATATTCTTTCATAAGAGCAGCACATAACAGGCGGTAATCCTTTCTTGTGGCATCAGGTTGACGCTCTATGAAGGAAAACACCGTCTTGGTTGAAGTGAGCCTGCTCAAACCTACTTTAACCTCAACTGTAGTGTTGGGATATCTTCTTAATTGGAAGTCAAGGTCGTTCAGATAGGCCTTAGTGTCGGTTGAATCCAACGGTCCCTGGCTCAAAGCGTTAGACATATTTTGCAATTTTGTGCAAATCCAAAATCGAGAGCAGAGGCTGAGTGATTGGTGTCGTAGGAACCAAAATAGCACATGGAGGTGAGTCACTAGACTCATGTGGAGGTGACAGAAGGGGATTAAGTGCAGGAGGTACAGCAAAATCCTTCTAAGGTGGTGGTGGGTGACCTGGACTCTGACTTTGTTCGTCTTTGAGTTCCAGACAACCTTGCCCCACGTCAGAAACCTAATTTGTTGCTGCGGCTAGTTTTGCCTCACAGGCTTTTAAGCGTTCATGTGATGTATGACATTTGCTTTGTAAACGCACGCCTTGTTGGACTAACGCCGCCTTTTCCAATCTGCACTCGTCCAGAGCTTTTGATGTGAGCTGCACCTCTCGTTGTAGCGCATCATTGTCTGAACACAGTGCTTGGTACCTGGGGCTCCGGGCCTGTGGGCCGCTGTGTGTCTGTGGCTCCGGTCCTCCCTATGTTGTCATTGTGTCCTGGGGGGACGGGTCTGTGGGCCCCCGCGTCCACTATTGGGCATTCTTTTGGAGAAATCTGGTGGTGGCAGGCGTGCTTGCGCGGGTGTTTGGATTCAGGTGCTGTGACAGATGCACGCTAGGTTGGGTAGTGGTGGAAGCTAGATGATTCCTTGTGCAGTGTTGAATGTTTCATGGTGATATTGTGGGTGGCATTGTGCTGTGCATGTTGTTTTGTCGTGGTGGTCTCTCGTTTTATCTATTTCTCTTTTATTATTTAATTATTCTTCTTTCTTCTCTCTTTAAAAAAAAAAAAAAAAAAATTGAGCGATGATGATAAGTTCATTGAAACACTTCACAATGTTTCTACACTTAAACTGAGCT
>NC_056506.1:7859095-7888663 GCF_014905685.2 Nematolebias whitei
TGAGTCACTAGACTCATGTGGAGGTGACAGAAGGGGATTAAGTGCAGGAGGTACAGCAAAATCCTTCTGAGGTGGTGGTGGGTGACCTAGACTCTGACTTTGTTCGTCTTTGAGTTCCAGACAACCTTGCCCCACGTCAGAAACCTCATTTGTTGCTGCGGCTAGTTTTGCCTCACAGGCTTTTAAGCGTTCATGTGATGTATGACATTTGCTTTGTAAACGCACGCCTTGTTGGACTAACGCCGCCTTTTCCAATCTGCACTCGTCCAGAGCTTTTGATGTGAGCTGCACCTCTCGTTGTAGCGCATCATTGTCTGAACACAGTGCTTGGTACCTAATCTCTCTTTCACTCAGCTTCACCTCATATTAGTCTGCTTGTAACGACAGCTGAGCTTGTCAGAGCTCTCTCTCACGTTTTAAGTCAGTTTCCCAGGTCTCCTGATCAAATTTAGACTGTGCCACGAGTTTTAGGTACTCCACACGTGCTGCCACGTGAACCTCTGTCTCGTGCATTAACCTTTTATCAAGGGCATCAGCTTTGATGGCCTCAATATAAAATTTAGCCTTCAGTAAGAGTGCCAATTTAGCTAGTTGGTCATAGCTTGACTTTGTTATGGTTGCAGAGGTCACACTTTCTGCAACATCCTTCAGCTTGTCCAATAACTCTTTTGAGTTAATGCTGTCCACCTGTTCACCATATGGATGTAAGGATTCTGTTAGCAGCGTTAACGCTCTTTCTAACCAGTCCTTCTTATCACACGGAAAAATATTTGTTTCTGTCACATCTGCCATGGTAATCCACCGTTCAGCACCTATCTGGTTCAACAGTTGCAAACTTAGAGTTTTTTAACAGGTACATTTTTTTTAAAGTGAGCAGTGAGATTCACACACTATTTTAGCTCTGGGTTCAATCAACAGTACTGTTAAAAGCCAACTCTTCAATAAATGGGCCCCTGTTAAGGCCTTACCCCATAAATATTGTAAGTAAATGCCTCCTTCTGGCAGTGTTACTTAATTATGAGCTTATTTTTATAACAGATACAATGAACCAGGCCTTTTCAGTGTTAATTTTACTCAAGTGCACTTAAAATTAATAAACCTGCAATTTTTCTAAAAGTCTGACATCAACTTTAGTGTTCAAACGCTTTTGTAAGCAGTTCCAATTTATCAGAATTCGCTATTTAAACAGTACACAGAAACCAGGCTGGATTAACAAAAATTTTTTTTAAATGAAAAGCAGGTGGCGGTGTAAGCTTACTTTTACCGGTAGAAGTCTATGACAACTTCCTGTGAACCGTCCTGTTGACATCCGTCTGTTAGCCGTTAGCTACGCTGTAGCACACGGTCGAACATGGTTCTACAACATTTTATGGACGGGTTTAAAGCTATTAACACGGCTTTTGTGCACAAGCATGCTTTATCTGCATGAAAACATGAGTTTTAGGAACAGTGGCAGGCTTTATTTAGCGTTTTTAAACACGAAGGAGGACTCGGTCAAAACAAGCTTCATTTCCGGGGTCACGTGACTTTTTCAGACACGTGCACATCGGAGGTGGGTTTCACAATCTGACATCAGAGGGAGTGGACGCACAGAGATACGTCACCAGCTTCTCAGCGAATCAGAGCGACCCAAACAGCGGTTTCCAACCAATCACAGCACGTGTTTACTTGCTTTAAGCTAGCAGTTAGCATGAACAGTCCTGTCAAATTATCGCCCATTAAAACTTCAAAAATGCACTATTTACTGTTAAAAATGCAACGAACAGCATAAAACAGCGGTCTGAGTAGGCGCCCAGCTTCAAAACAGCTTTCCATCCATTTAAAACACATATCGTTCAGTCCAATAAACAGAACCCGGTCGGACAGCAGAACCTCCGTTCATGCAACAGTTTCAAACAGAATAAAGCGTTTTTCCCACTGTATCCAGCTTAGTTACACAAACAGATTTACACTTTTCAGCTTTAACAAGAACACATTGCAGCTTTCTGAACACCACAAGCATGACTTATCATGTCCTTTCAAGTTCAAAACACGGACTCCCATGTGCCAACAAGCAGCGTCAATCTCAACAGCACAGAAACTCGTGTCACATATAATTGTATCTCCTTAGAAACCTGTTCGAGGCCACCAAAATGTAAAAGGTGGAGGTTTAAAGAGGAGAGATGGGTGAATTTATCTCTTTAGAGACCGTACGCGGCCACCAGTATGTAGGGGTGTCAGGGTCAGCTTTCTGACCCTTTCACTACAATTATTTAAATATAACGGGTTCTCTCTTTTTCGAGTTAAATTACTGCCATGTGACGAGATAACTGTGATGATTGTTTAACTCAGTGACATGAGACGTTAATTTCCTTTGACCCATCAGAATAAATGCGGTCATTTATTTAATGGAATCAAAATTTAACATCAAAACATTGTACACTTGATTAGCTGATCTGGTTCTGATTAATAAAACTTGGCACATTTTTCTCAATAAGACAAAAGGACATTTCTGAAGGCATCTAGACTACTGGCAAAATAGAAGAGTTTTAAAGGAAGGATTGAAGGAGATTAAATGGAGAGAAAAATGAGAAAAAAGGGGGGTGTCTGTTCGGACCGCAGAATGGCACTTCTCCCTTCAACACCAGCTCAAAACCTCCGGTACACTTGGCGCGTTAAGACTCGTTACCTTTGCAGAACTTAATCAGCTCCGGTGTCGGGCGCATTTCAACGCTACCTTCCAGCGTCTCTGGTAAGAGCGGCTGGCCATGTCAGGAGTCATGCCGCTTACTCCGTTCAACAAACACGCTCATCTCCCGGGTGGATACACAGCAAGCTGTCAGACAGTTTCCACTCAGCTGTGGGAGAATCCATCACAAACTCAGAAGACTGAGTTCAAGACTAGACTTCATCAGAGACCCACTTGAAGACTCAGAAGAACTTGAAAACCTGAAGACTCCAGGAAGTGTGGACTTTTAAAGAGTTCTCACTTCTGGTCACTTCAGGACTTCCTGAATGGTTGAAACAACCAACAGGGGGTGGTTCTAGTGATATCAGAGGGTTATTACAAGTCAAGAAAACAGCAGGAATGTTTTAGGAACTTTTAGTACAGTTAGAAGAAATGTTTTGAAGAAGTGAGAGCAAGCAGGTGCCACTTGCTTCTTACTTACTGTCTGCTAGGTTTAAAAACAATACAGCCTGGTCTAAAAACTTCTTTCTGACTGTCTCTGACTTTCGACCGACATAACTACTTCTCATTCAGACAGAAGATCAAAATGCATAATTACTTTGTAAATAGACATTTAACTTGATTTCTAATTTAAATGAGGATTAGGCTGCACAGAAATCTGTCGGAATCAGCCTCCCCACCATCACAGACATCTACACCTCCAGATGCAGGAAGAGGGCCACTTGCATCATGAAGGACCCCACTCACCCAGCACACACACTTTTTGCCCCACTCCCCTCAGGAAGGAGGTTAAGGAGCATTAAGTGTAGAACCACTAGACTGAGGAACAGCTTCTACCCTGAGGCTGTTAGACTCATGAATCTCTAACTAGAATAATCACTGTGAAAAACCATATCATGTTGCTGCTGATCTGTTTCATGTTGCTGCTGATCTGTTTCAATGTTGATGTGTTCATGCGTGCACATCTGCTCACAGACTCATGTTCATGTTTGTGCTGATGTTCAATGTTTTATGTTATGAGTGCTTAGTGTATATTTAGTTGATGTGTTTCTTAGTTCATATCTTAGATGTTATTACTGTTTTTCTTATACATTTTATTGTTGGATGTAACTGGGACCCCGTGTACATAATTTCGCTCCACCACATGTACCACATGAGGTGCAAATGACAATAAAGAAACTCTGACTCTGATTAAAAAAAAGTAATCATTAATACTGTTTCACAGTTGATTTAAAATGAGTGGTTCAACATTTAGAAATGATATGAACTAAACACACTTTTGATTTATCAGGATATTGTAAAATAGTAATGATAATATAAAAAGAAGAGTGTTCTTTCAATTGATAACTTCAGGATACAATTAGACAGTCTCTGGATGAGCTAATTTGTATTTCTGGATTCAAATCAATGAAATAACAGTTCCTGTCCCATGAAGGTCCTCAGAGGCAGGTTTTGGTCGGAGGCCGAGTTCACTACACCTGCCTGACATGCAGTGGTAACTCATTCCACAATTTATGA
Source organism: Nematolebias whitei (assembly GCF_014905685.2). Lineage (NCBI taxonomy): Eukaryota > Metazoa > Chordata > Actinopteri > Cyprinodontiformes > Rivulidae > Nematolebias > Nematolebias whitei. The sequence continues at coordinate 7,863,282 of NC_056506.1, forward strand.
CCTGCAACAGAGAAGGTCCTGTCACCTCAGTTTGTAACGTGTGTGAAACCAATAAAAGGATCTGATTTGCTGACCTCAGAGAGTGCTGTGGGACATATGACTGCAGCAGATCAGCGAGATAAGTGGGGACGAACTATTAAGAGATTTAAAAACATACAAAAGAACTTTAAAATTAATTCAGAAGTGCACCAGGAGCCAGTGAAGGAAAGCCAAAAGTGGAGAACTGTGCTCCATTTTGCCTGTACCAGTTAAAAATTGGGCTGCAGCATTTTGAACCAGTTGCAAACTGATTCCACAAAGAAGTGCATTGCAGTAATTAAGCATGAATGTGATGAAAGCATGCATTACTGTCTCAAGGATACTTTTGGACAGTATGGGCTTCAATTTAGACACTCGCCTCAACAGAAAAAAAAAAAGAATTTAACAGTCATGTTTACAAGACTGTTTAGTTTCATGGAAGGGTCCATTTTTACTCCCAGATTAGTAAATGGACTGTACTTATATAGCGCCTTTCTATCTTATTTCAAGATACTCAAAGCGATTTACACTACAATCTGTGTCCTCATTTACCCATTCATACAGCACTCTACTAGATCTCTACAAAGCTAATTGAACAAATAATTCTAATGAGACTAATCAGTGCTTTAGGTCACATTCATACACTGATGGGACACACATCAGAGGCTATGAGGGGTTCAGTGTCTTGCCCAGGGACACTTCAGCATGTGACTGCTGGTGGAATCGAACCCCAAACTCTCGCATTGGAGGACGACTGCTCTAACCACTCAGCCACAGCCGCCCCACAAGTAGTGACAACCTGTTTCTTAAACTGAGCTAGAAAGAGCAATACAGTGGTTCCTGATTGTGCCATTTGCTGGAAACAACAATTTCTGTCTTTTTCTCATTAAAGTTTAAGAAATTTAAAGCCATCCAATCTCTGATGTCAACAAGGCAGTCAAGAAGAGGTTGGATAGTGTGCACCAGAGGGCTTCTGTGGGATGTATATTTGACAGTTGTGGCATAAAAGTGAAAAGGGTTGCTGTGTTTATGAAAAATAGCACCTGGTGGCAGCAGGTATGAAGAAAAGAGAAGGGGTCCAAGAATGGTGCCCTGCAGTAAACCCCACCCCCCCACCCCACCAATGACAATGTTGAAATAAAATCCTTGATGTTGACACTCAAGGACTTATAGAGCGGTAGGACCTAAACCATTTCAATTCAATACAATTCAAAAAAACTTTATTAATCCCAAAGGGAAATTCAATGTTATTGTAACTCCTCCTGGTTTCATTAAAGAGTTGTTATAGATGCTGATGGCAGGAAGGATCTCTGGCCTGTCTTAATGTGGATCTGAAGAAGCCTCTGACTGAAGACACTGTTGTTGTATGACAGTCTGATGCAGAAGGTGCTGAGGGTTGTCTATAATGTTCTTTATTTTATAAAGAATCCTTCTTTGTACAGTCATCTACAAAGGTTCTAGAGGAGTCCCCTGAACAGACCCAGCCTTCTTTATGAGCTTGTTAAGGTATTTTTAAATCAATTGCTCTTAGTGCTGCTAACTGAGCACCTGATGACAGAAGAAATAGCACTCTTTACAACAGATTTAAAGAAGATGTGCAGCATATTGCTGTAAGCACTGAAAGACTTAAGCTTCCTCAAGAGGTACAGTCTGCTCGGTCCCTTCTTGTAGACGGCTTCATTGTTGCATTTCCAGTCCAGTGTGTTGTCCAGGTGAACCCCAAGGTATTTCTACTTCTCCACCACCTCCACTTCTTCTCCCATGATGGAAATAGGGTTGGACCTGTTCCTGTTTCTCCTGAAATCTACGAATGTAGCAGTATGGAAATATGCCTGGCTAGAGAAGAGTCACTTCCTGGTGAATGAGGTAGGCGGAGAATAAAAGGAGGTGGTAATGCTTATTCTGGCACCTGTTTCCTCCTGCTCCCACTACGTGGCTTGCAACCTGTGGGGTTTGGTTGTGGCTAAGCAGCTGATCGTGTTGTGCGTGCTATTATGGCCTTCGTGGGGTGAACACCAAGCTTGCTGCTTTCTTCCTCCTCATCCTGTGCATGTCTGCATGTGTGTGTCAGCAGGTCCTTTGCTGAGGTTGGGACCACTGCTGCTTTGTCTCTACGGAAAATCACTGCTGTTTTGTCTCTACGGAAGATCACCGCTGTTTTGTCTCTACGGAAGTTCACTGTTTTGTCTCCACTGAGGTTACAACCATTGTCCCTGTGGAAGATTACCGGTGTTCTGGCTCTGTGAAGGACCACTGCTGTTTGGGTTCTCCAGATTGTTGCACTTAATTGTCCTCAGACGCCTGTGGCTGCTTCACTGGACTTCTCCACCACAAATTGTTTGGGGCGTGGTCCCTGAGCACTTATGTCAGTGGCGTGAGTATTTGAGCCACACACCTGGGTCTGGACTACAACTTTTAAAATGAGTATTTGATTGTTAAAGTTCTATCTTCTTTAAATGGTCTCTTTATTTTGTTTGGTTACAGCCCATTTACTATGTAAATTGTAATGTATAATTTAGATATTTAGTTGGGCTGGCCTTTATTTGTTTTTCACTTTCTTTTTGATTAGACTTAAGTTTGGTGGTTGCCCTGTATTAATTCTGTTTTGTTTTCCAGTTGCTGGGGTCCGGGGCTGTGCTGGTTTGGTGGCCTTCATCCGGTAACCTCAGCTCCTGGGTTTTGTTTTGTTTCCTTCCTTCTTTTTTTCATAGAATTTTAAAAAGAGTATTTATAAAAATGTACATACTGTAAATAAACTTTTCTAATTTTGCAAGCCTGTCTAAGATATCACAAGTATTTTTGTAAGATCTATGAACCGGTGTGCCTTGTAACTCAAATAATTTTAATGAGAACCACTTGGTACCACCACACAGTCATCTCCTTTGTTTTGTTCACATTCAAGATGAGATGATTGTTTCTACACCATGCCACAAAGCAGTCCACCAGTTCTCTGTTCTCAGCTTCTTGTCCATCTGATACATCCGACCACTGCAGAGTCATCTGAATATTTTTGCAGATGACAAAGAGTCTGTTTTGTACTGAAAATCTGAGGTGTACAGAGTGAAAAAGAATGGTGAAAGTACAGTCTCCTGAGCTACTGACCACCCGATTAGACCCACAACCCTTCAGTCTCACAAACTGTGGTCTGTTTGTCAGATAGTCTTTGATCCAAGTGATTGTTGAGGCCTTCACCTAAGTCTTCTGGAGTTTCTGACAAAGCAAATCAGGCTGGATTGTGTTAAATGCACTGGACAAATCAAAGAACATGACTCTCACAGTGCTGTCTGCTTCTTCTAGATGACAGTGAATTTGCTGAAGCAGGTGTATGATGGCATCTTCAACTCCAACTCCACGCTGATAAGAAACTGTAGTGGGTCCTAATATGTGCTTGTTTGTTTACTCAGGTGGACCAACAGAAGTCTCTCTAGGACCTTCATGATGTGGGATGTCAGGGCAACAGGTCTATAGTCATTGAGGCCTGATGGGTTAGTTTTCTTTGGTACAAGGGAAGAGGTTTTCCACAACACTGGAACCTTCTCCTGGGTAAGGCTAAGGATGAAGAGATGCTGCAGAATCCCACAGAGGTGCTCTGCACAGACCTTCAGGACTCTGGGACTGACACAATCTGGACCTGCAGCCTTATTCCAGTTCAGTCTCTCCAGCTGCTTCCTCACCTGACTTATAGAGATGCAGAGGGGTGAGGCAAAGGTGACATCAGCATCTTCTGATTTGGTTGAAGACCAACATGTAGAAGAAAAAGGGTCCATGACCGAGGTGGTAGATAAAATATTTGAGGAGTGACAGGACAGTCTTTGATCAAAGGAGGGTGGTATGTTTGGCTTGTGGCAAGAGAGGAGGATGTTGAGCTTGTTTCTGAACTGAACCTATTGAAGAATGTGTTCAGTTCATTGGCTCTGTCCAGGCTTCCATCCTTCTGATCCTCCTTTCGCCTGAAATCTGTGATCTTTTTCCATCCCTGACCAAACTTCTCTAATATTGTTCTGCTGGAGCTTGTTCTCCAACTTCTTGTTGTACACCACCTTGCTGTTTCTTATCTTGACTTTTAGTTGCTTCTGTATACTCCTGAATAATTCCCTGTCTACCTCCCTGAAGGCTCTTTTTTCTTGTTTAGCAGTTCCTTAAGGTCAGTGGTGATCCAGGGTTTATTATTGGGGAAGCATCTCACTGTTCTGGTGGGGATGGTGTTGTTTACACAGAAGTTTATATAGTCGGTCACACACTCAGTAATGGCAGTGATGTTCTCTCTGTGCGTGATTGGGGACTGTAAGGTTGTGGCAGGGGAGAACGTGGCCAGAGAGCATCAGATGATTGTGTGTAGAATGACTGTTGTTGAGAAGAAGAGGAAAAAAGTAAAATCAGAGAAGAAGACCAAATGGTGGAAGCTGAGGAAAAAATAATGTTCAGAGAAATTTAAAGAGGAGCTGTTAAAGGCAGAAGAAAAATGTAAGGAACATAAAATGGCCCAGATGACAGCTGTAGGCCCACCACTAGAAATTGAAGGAGGGGTTTTCGAAATGGGACAAATAACTTACCAATGTGCATCATACAGGGGTGGAGTTAGAAATGGAAACAGGGAGATCAGGTGTGGAGGACAAACGTCATTGGGCCAGTATTACTGTTGGACATGTGGGAAGGCCGGACATCTGACCAGAAACAGCAGAAGTATGCGGGGCCCAAACATGTACCAGAATTAGCTATTGAGGAGAGGTTTTTACACGAAAGGGGTTCCAGACTTTTAATAAGATACTTTTTCTCACATTGGGTGCCTAAAATAAATGTTGATCTGTGTATTTATTAACCATTTTTTGACAGGTTGTCCAGACCCATTCTGGTGCCGGATTAAAACTGTTAACTTTTTAGTTTTTAGCGAGTCATCTTTCATCCCCTATCTCTCTCTGTACTATGAACGGTAATTTTTGCTGACTAACTAATTTTTCTCTAAAATTAAGCTTCGTCCAATTGATTTAAATGCCCGTATGTAAATTGTCATTTGTTTATCGATGAAATGCGGAGGATCCGACGTGGCTGCAAGTTTAAAGCCCCACGTAAAAAATGTGACATCATTTTTGCTGACGTTAAAATCTTTACGAGAAGCGTGCTCAGTCTGAAAGATGTTCCAGGTATAATTGCCCGTCGCTGTTTATTAGAAACGCGTTAAAACTTGAACGTCTGGAAAGCGTCAAGAGGTATGGTCATGTGACAGTTAGAAGAAAACTAATGGGTTTTTGGGTGCCTGTAGGGAGTTTTTGCCAACTCCTTGAAAGAAGTTGATGACCTCGGGTTTCTGTTTATTATAACCTCCTTATGTCTGTAGTTGGCAACAGACTGGTCAGCATTGCATCCCCGAGCAATGTTTTTCTCTTGCGCTCGGGGCTGTACTCCTGATAAGATAGAATCCTTAAAATAAACACCTGTATTTGGATGATCCATAGAAAGGCTCTAGAAGAAGGATACCTGCAGAGGACCATATGGAGTTATTATGGTTAAGACAGGGATAGATAGTTTTTTAGAATAGGCAGTGACGGAAATATGTTTTTGTAAGTTGAGGGACAAACAAGAACCTTAGTTAGGCAGGTTTAAGGAAATATAACATTGTAAATATCATGTATATTTGTTGCATGAATGATGTTGGAGTGTGAGTGTCTGCTGTATGAATGATGGTGTAAGTTTAAGACTGATACAACATGTTTCAGTCAGGTCATCTGGACAGTTTCTTTTTTTTGTGCTGAAACGTTTCGCCTTCAATCCGGAAGGCTTCATCAGTCAAGGAAATACACAACAAAACTGATTCTTCTCCCAACAACTTACTCCAAAGTGGAACAAACCAGTTTGACACGACTGTCAACAAGGAAGAGAGCTGGCAATGGAAGAGGGGCCGTACCAGACCATCTTATCACAAACAAAACTGGTTTGTTCCACTTTGGAGTAAGCTGTTGGGGGAAGAATCAGTTTTGTTGTGTGTTTCCTTGACTGATGAAGCCTTCTGGATTGAAGGCGAAACGTTTCAGCACAAAAATAGAAACTGTCCATATGACTTGACTGAAAAATGTTGGATTGAATACCTGGATTATTGAGCATGGACTTTGTTGTTTAAGACTGATAACTGTTCCATCTTCTCGTCAAACTCAGCTTACATGACTTTTTTATTCTATATGTTTTTCTTCAATTTTAATTGTGTTTTTGTTATTGACATACACGAGTCTATAATATTCAATTAACATTCCTTTAAATGTTAGTTCAGGTGATCCACCTTAGGTAAAATACTGAGGTGTTTCTTATTTTTATTAAGTAAAATGAAGGGGTCTGTTGGGGTTGATGATAGCTCTCATCTGGGCTCAGGTGAGGGAAGAGTAGACAATAATATTTAAAAATTTGAATTATTCATTAAAAGTTACATACATAAATAACATGTATACTATTCAGATTAAGCAACACTGATTCATGCGAGGTCTGGTAATGGAGCTGTGTAAGTTTGGGTTTTTAATTTCAGGCAATAAAACTATTAATCTTTTTATTCCTCCCACAGACCAAACACATGCATGTTAGGCTCTGAGGCGCAGGGTCTCCTTAGCAAAGTTCAGACCTGCTTTGCTGGGGACACCTGGTGACCTAAGGGGTATTTGCCTGGTTATAGAGAAGTCACGTTCAAACACACACACACACACAGGTTTGTTTTGCTATCTTTATGGGGCCTTTGCATTGACTTCCATTCATTTTTCATTCATTTCTACAGCCTAACCATGACCTTTATCCATAACCTAACCATTACAAGTACATACCTAACCCTAAACCTAACACATCCTCAATTCACACCTTAGTCTTAAACCTAGCCCCTAACCCACCAACGGGACTTCTTCTTATGGGGCCCGGGCTTTGGGCCCCATAAGGAGCAGTTGGTCCTCACAATGCAGTATAAGTTGGAAAAATGGGCCTCACAAAGTAGCATAAACAAGGACACACACACACACACACACACAGAGTGTTTAATATTTTTACAGAGATAGAACGACAGCATCTTTTCAGACAAACACTCTGGCAAAATGTAACCCAGTTCACTTTCACCCTTGAGTAATTGACAGATAAATGGACACACCTTCAATTATAGACCGTTTTAAACAACATACGAGCCAACATTAACTATGGGATTTAACAGAATGTCTTGAAGGAGTCATGATGAGAGCTGGAATTATTTTACAGCTATTGCCCTACAGGTTTGAGATGGAGTCTTAGCTTTAGATTAAAGAAATGCAGACTGAATTTGGTAATTTTATGTTTTCAAAAGAGAAATTTTCACTTCACCGGTGCCTGTCCCTTAAAAATTACTGGTTAAACAAATGTTACTTTTTGAGGATTATTTAAATGATGTGATTTGTATATCTTGACCAATATTAACCCTTCACAGGTCTCTGGAGCAGTGCTGAACTAAAATAACTATTGTGAATGCTTTTTAGAACCGTTAACTAGAACGCCATTAGTAATACAGCAGGAATAGATGGGAGGGGGGAGGGAGTGGAGTGCCAGGGGAAAAAAGTCACCGGTTCTACGCCCTAGGCTGAGAACATCACGCATCAAATGAGGGTGTTATCATTTATCAGGACAGAGGGTTCTTTCAGATGCATATTGATCTAGCTGTGACAGTTTATTGACATCAAATTGACATCAGTTTACATTATTAACATCAAATTAACGTTACCAGCACAGTAAAGGGTTTTCTACTTTCTGATTTTACTTTTAATATACATTTCTTTTAGCCAGTCAAACACTTTGAAACTGCAAACTTACTGATTTTTATTAAGCTATGAGTTTTAAATAATGTTAATTGATAGACTAGGCCATAAAATTCGGGTGTATGATGTTATGGGCAGTGACCGAAGGCGGGGACCTTGTTGCTCTGACCCTGGCTTACCAAAGCTAGCTCTTGGGACATGGAATGTAACCTCTCTGGCAGGGAAAGAGCCTGAGCTTGTGCGCGAGGTTGAGAGGTACCGACTAGATATAGTTGGGCTCACCTCGACGCACAGCATGAGCTCTGGAACTGATCTCCTTGAGAGGGGTTGGACCTTATTCCACTCTGGAGTTGCCCATGGTGAGAGGCGTCGAGCTGGTGTGGGTCTACTTGTAGCCACCTGACTTGGTGCCTGTGTGTTGGAGTTTTCCCCGGTAGATGAGAGGGTGGCTTCCCTTCGCCTTCGGGTTGGGGGACAGACTCTGACTGTTGTTTGTGCCTATGCGCCGAACTGCAGTTCAGAGTATCCAACCTTCTTGGAGTCCTTGGTAGGGGTGCTGGAAGGTGCGCCAGCTGGGGACTCTTTTATTCTGCTGGGGGACTTCAATACCCATGTGGGTAATGACAGTGTGATCTGGAGGGGCGTGATTGGGAGGAACGGCCTCTCTGATCTGAACCCGAGCGGTGTTCTGTGGTTGGACTTCTGTGCTAGTCAAGTCAACTTTATTTATAGAGCACATTTAAAAGAGAACCTGTTATCAAAGTGCTCAACAACAACAACAACAACAACAACAACAACAACAACAACAACAACAATCAATGAGAGTAAAATTAAAGAGAAAAAAAAAATATATATATATACACAATACACTAATAATAATAACTGAAGAATTAATAAAAAGCATTTAAAACATGGGGTCACAGATTAAAAAACACTAAATCAATTTACACTGTGTGAAATTCCTGTGAGAACATATGTGTTTTAAGCAGGGATTTGAAGTGAGGAATGGAGGTGGCCTGCCTGATATTGGGAGGCAGATTGTTCCAGAGTTTGGGGCCCATGACTGAAAAAGCTCGATCTCCTCTGAGCTTCAGTCTTGTTTTTGGAACAGCCAAAAGCAGCTGATCTGATGATCTCAGGGTCCGAGAGGGAACGTAAGGTTCCAGAAGCTCAGAGAGGTAAAGGGGTGTAAGGCCATTTAAGCATTTGAAGGTCAACAGAAGAATTTTAAAGACTATACTCGTACGAACAGGGAGCCAGTGAAGGGAGGACAGAACTGGAATAATGTGTTCAGACCTACAAGTTCTGGTTATAAGCCGAGCAGCAGCATTCTGGATGAGCTGAAGACGTGAGATGGAGGCCTGGCTGCTCCCAGCATAGAGTGCATTGCAATAGTCCAATCAGGTCGTGACAAAGGCGTGGACTAGTTTCTCAAGGTTGGGTCTGGACAATACTGGCTTGAGCTTAGCTACCTGTCTGAGTTGGAAGAAGCTTTTCTGCAGAACAGAGTTGATTTGTTTGTCAAACTTGAAGTCAGAGTCTAAAACCATCCCGAGATTTTTACCAGACTGCTTCAGATATGGCTGAAGAGAGTCCAGGTTGACTGGATCAGTGGTGGCAGTTGAGCTAGGGCTAAATTCAAATCAATTCAATTCAAAAATACTTAAAAAAGACAAAGACAATAAAGATTAAACAATAAAGACAATGACTTCAGTTTTCTCATTGTTAAAACTTAAGAAATTTGAAGTCATCCAGGCCTTAATGTTGTCCAGACATTTTAACAGAGGGTGAATGGAGCAAACACTTGCTGGTTTCACAGGCAGGTAGATCTGGCAGTCATCAGCATAGCAATGGAATGAAAGACCATGTTTCCTCAGGATGGACCCCAGTGGAAGCAAATAAAATGAGAACAGAAGGGGTCCAAGAATCGAACCCTGTGGGACCCCACAAGAAAGAAGTAACGAGGCAGATACATTATTACCAACCTTGACACAGAAACTCCTGCCACTCAGGTATGAGCGGAACCATTCTAATGCAGCACCTGTGATCCCAACCCACTGTTCCAGCCGTGATACAAGGATACTGTGGTCAACAGTATCAAAAGCAGCAGTAAGGTCCAGGAGGACAAGTACCACAAATTGACCAGAATCGTTTGATATCATAATATTGTGGGTACATAACTAGTCATAGTTTGTCCAACACGAACACCATGTTTGAACATAAGGGTGTTCATAAGTGCACTTGGCACCAGTACGCCCTAGGTCGTAGATCTATGATTGACTTCATAGTCATGTCATCTGATTTACGGCCATTTGTTTTGGACACTCGGGTAAAGAGAGGAGCTGAGCTGTCAACTGATCACTACCTGGTAGTGAGTTGGATCAGATGGCGGGGGAAGATGCCGGACAGACCCGGTAGACCCAAACGTGTAGTGAGGGTTTTCTGGGAATGCCTGGCAGAAGAACTTGTCAGAGAGATCTTCAACTCACACCTCTGGGAGAGCTTTAACTGCATCCCAGCTGAGGTGGGGGACATTGAGTCTGAGTGGGCCATACTCTGTACCTCGCTTGTTGAGGTAGCTTCCTTGAGCTGTGGCCGCAAAGTTGTCGGTGCTTCTCGCGGTGGTCATCCACAAACTCGGTGGTGGACACCCCGGGTTAGGGAAGCTGTCAAGCTGAAGAAGGTGTTCTATTGGGCCTTGTTGGCCAGTGGGACTCTGGAGGCAGCTGAGGAGTACCAGAGGGCCAAGCGGTGTGCAGCCTTGGCTGTTGCTGAGGCAGAAGCTCGGATGTGGGAGGAGTTCGGTGAGATCTTGGATAGAAACTCTTGGTAGACTCCGAGGAGATTCTGGCAAACCATCAGGCGGTTGAGGAGGGGAAAGCAGCACTGTGTTCAGTGAAGGTGGGGTGCTGTTGACCTCAACCAGTGATGTCGTTGGGAGGTGGAAGAAATACTTCTTGGACCTTCTCAATTCCACCAGCACGTCTTCCATGGAGGAAGCCGAGTTGGGGGACTTTGGGGTTGATCCGTCCATAACCGTGGCTGAGGTGCCGAGGTAGTTAAAAAGCTCAGAGGCAGCAGGGCTCCGGGAGTGGATGACTTTCACCATGATTTCCTTAAGGCTCTGGATGTTGTGGGGCTGTCTTGGCTGACACGTCTTTGCAACGTTGGGTGGACATCGGAGGCAATGCCACTGGCCTGGCAGACTGGGGTGGTGGTTCCCCTCTTCAAAAAAGGGGGACTGGAGGGTGTGTTCCAATTATAGGGGCATCACTCTCCTTAGCCTCCCTGGTAAGGTCTAGTCAGGGGTACTGGAGAAGCGAGTCCGATCGTTGGTCGAACCTCAGATCCAGGAGGAACAATGTGGGTTCCGTCCTGGCCGTGGAACACTGGATCAGCTCTTTACCCTCACTAGGGTCCTTGAGGGGTCATGGGAGTTTGCCCATCCAGTCTACATATGTTTTGTGGACCTGGAGAAGGCATTCGACCATGTTCCTCGGGTTATACTATGGGGGTGCTCCATGAGTATGGGATTGGAGCCCTGTTGTTACAGGCTGTTCAGTCCCTATACAAGCGGTGCAAGAGTTGGGTTCGCATTGCCGGCAGTAAGTCGGACCCCTTCAGGGTGGGAGTTGGACTCCGCCAGGGCTGCCCGTTGTCACAGATTCTGTTCATGACTTTTATGGACAGAATTTCTCAGTGCAGTCAGCTGGCGGAGGGTTTCCGGTTCGGTGGCCTCAGGATTCCATCTCTGCTCTTTGCAGATGATGTGGTCCTGTTGGCATCATCGTGCAGTGATTTTCAGCTCTCACTGGAGCGGTTCGCAGCCGAGTGTGAAGCGGCTGGGATGAGAATCAGTACCTTAAACTCTGAGGCCATTGTCCTCAACTGGAAAAGTGTGGATTGCTCTCTTCAGGTCGAGGGTGAGGTTCTGCCTCAAGTGGAGGAGTTCAAGTATCTCGGTGTTTTGTTCACGAGTGAGGGAAGAATGGAGCGTGAAATTGACAGACGGACTGGTGTAGCATCTGCAGTATTGCGGACTCTGTACCGGTCCGTTGTGGTGAAGAGAGAGCTGAGCTGTAAGCCAAAGCTCTCTATTTACCGGTCGGTCTACGTTCCTATCCTCACCTATGGTCATGAGCTCTGGGTAGTGACCAAAAGAATGAGATCACGGATACAGGCGGTTGAAATGAGTGTTCTCCGCAGGGTAGCTGGACTCTCCCTTAGAGATAGGGTGAGAAGTTCAGTTATTTGGGAGAGACTCGGAGTAGAACCGCTACTCCTCCACGTCGAGAGGAGCCAGTTGAGGTGATTCGGGCATCTGGTAAGGATGCCCCCTGGGCTCGGGCATGTCCAACTGGGAGGAGACCCCAGGGAAGACCCAGGACACGCTGGAGAGACTATGTCTCTCAGTTGGCCTGGGAACGCCTTGGGGTCCTCCCAGAAGAGATGGAAGAGGTGGCTGTAGAAGGATATGTCTGGGCCTCTCTGATCCAGCTGCTGCCCCCACGACCCAGCTTCAGAATAAGCGGAAGATATTGGATGGATGGATGGACGGATGATGGACTAGGGTTTTTTAAAATTTTACATGTACTGAAATGATTATAAAACACTGTTTATGACATTACAAATATTTATAGGTTGTGGCTACAATGCTAGCAATTACTAATGTGATTACATTTAAAGCTAAGTCTTGAGGGGTTTGGAACAATTAATTTGAACAAATACTATTACGGATAAAAAGCATTATTTTTGAAAGTAGAGTTACATATTACCTAGCTGTTAATGAATTCCTAAACTGATGATTTGAATGTGGGGAAGGAAAATTACAATCTTTATTTGAGACTAAAGGGTTTTTAGAGTGTACCTCTTGGTGTTATAAGTAAGTGGACCTTCCTAGGAGTATGTTACAACCTAACGGGAAGGAAGCCAAACACGGGTAATTATAAGGGGAAATTAACAGATAATATAAAGCTAAGTTGTGGGTAAATTATGACAATTAAATACATATGTGTACTTTAGAATTGTGTTTGATTTGAATGTTGAACTCAGCATTAATTGGGTGACAGGTCTTCTCAAACTACTTTGAGAGATGAGATGATTGATGGACCGACTCAATTTGGGGTGGGTTAAATATTAACGTTTACAGTTTACTTACAGTATGGAGTGTTATGGTGATTTTTTTCCGTAAATTAACATGGCTGAACTAGGTACTTTCACATGCTACATAGTTAAGTATTACCATTTAATGATTACTTGGTGATTTGAATATTTAATAACTATTTGATGTGTGAAGATATGAATAAGAATGTGTTTGTAAATGGATTTAAGAGCAGATCATGATGAAATAACGTCACTAGATGGTGCAATTGCGATGATAAACTTAATTTCTGATATTGTTTTCTATGAAATAATGAATCTTTATGATGCTCGGGACGTCACTCACAGCACGCATGCAACAAAGAGTAAACTCAAAGCTAGAGTGACACCTGCCCCCTCTCTCCTCTTTTGCGTTGACAAAATATTTTAGTTTTATTTATTAGTTTGTCCAAGCACCATTTTTTTTTGTAAATACAGAAGCAATGTAGGACTCTATTCTTTGCTAACAATTCTACAGGTCCTTCTAAAAAAATTAGCATATTGTGAATAAGGTCATTATTTTCCATAATGTAATGATAAAAATGAAACTTTCATATATTTCAGATTCATTGCACACCAACTGAAATATTTCAGGTCTTTAATTGTTTTAATACTGATGATTATGGCATACAGCTCATGAAAACCCAAAATGCCTGTCCCAAAAAATTAGCATATTTCATCCCACCAATGAAAGACAAGTGTTTTTAATACAAAAAACATCAACCTTCAAATAATCATGTTCAGTTATGCATTCAATACTCGGTCGGGAATCCTTTTGCATGAATGACTGCTTCAATGCGGCGTGGCATGGAGGCAATCAGCCTGTGGCACTGCTGAGGTGTTATGGAGGCCCAGGATGTTTCGATAGCGACCTTAAGCTCATCCAGAGTGTTGGGTCTTGCATCTCTCAACTTTCTCTTCACAATATTCCACAGGTTCTCTATGGGGTTCAGGTCAGGAGAGTTGGCAGGCCAATTGAGCACAGTAATACCATGGTCAGTAAACCATTTACCAGTGGTTTTGGCACTGTGAGCAGGTGCCAGGTCATGCTGAAAAATGAAATCTTCATCTCCATAAAGTTTTTCAGCAGATGGAAGCATGAAGTGCTCCAAAATCTCCTGATAGCTAGCTGCATTGACCCTGCCCTTGATAAAACACAGTGGACCAACACCAGCAGCTGACATGGCACCCCAGACCATCACTGACTGTGGGTGCTTCACACTGAACTTCTGGCATTTTGGCATTTCCTTCTCCCCAGTCTTCCTCCAGACTCTGGCACCTTGATTTCCGAATGACACGCAAAATTTGCTTTCATCCGAAAAAAGTACTTTGGACCACTGAGCAACAGTCCAGTGCTGCTTCTCTGTAGCCCAGGTCAGGCGCTTCTGCCGCTGTTTCTTGTTCAAAACTGGCTTGACCTGGGGAATGCGGCACCTGTAGCCCATTTCCTGAACACGCCTGTGCACGGTGGCTCTGGATGTTTCTACTCCAGACTCAGTCCACTGCTTCCGCAGGTCCCCTAAGGTCTGGAATCAGCCCTTCTCCACAATCCTCCTCAGGGTCCGGTCACCTCTTCTCGTTGTGCAGCGTTTTCTGCCACACTTTTCCCTTCCCACAGACTTCCCACAGAGGTGCCTTGATACAGCACTCTGGGAACAGCCTATTCGTTCAGCAATTTCTTTCTGTGACTTACCCTCTTGCTTGAGGGTGTCAATGATGGCCTTCTGGATAGCAGTCAGGTCGGCAGTCTTACCCATGATTGCGGTTTTGAGTAATGAACAAGGCTGGGAGTTTTTAAAAGCCTCAGGAATCTTTTGCAGGTGTTTAGTTACGTCGTTGATTCAGATGGTTAGGTTAATAGCTTGTTTAGAGAACCTTTTCATGATATGCTAATTTTTTGGGACAGGCATTTTGGGTTTTCATGAGCTGTATGCCATAATCATCAGTATTAAAACAATTAAAGACCTGAAATATTTCAGTTGGTGTGCAATGAATCTGAAATATATTAAAGTTTCATTTTTATCATTACATTATGGAAAATAATGACCTTTATCACACTATGCTAATTTTTTGAGAAGACCTGTATTCTTTGTTAGGACTCTATTCTTTGCTAACAAAATATATTCACCTCCTCAGTTATGCTGCTGTTTTTATGACGCTCTAGACACTTTTCATCCACAGCATGCAGGCGACAAAAAGTAAACTCAAAGCGAGAGTGACAACTGCCCCCTCTTTCGCATTGACAAGATTTTTTAGTTTTATTGATGAGTGTGCTCATTGATCCTGACTTCCTCATTTTGATAAAAAAAAAATAAAAATCAGCACAAATTCTTTTATTCATTTTGTTTTATAGGTTAAAGTGTTTTATATAACACTCATGAGTTAAAATGTTGATATCAATCTTAATTTATTATTATATTTAATTTTATTTTTCAGTAACAAATGGTCAAAAATGTTTACAGTTTAAATAAGGATTTAAGTTGTTTTTTTTTCTAGCAAATTGATGCACTTTAAGTTGTTTTTTTTGAATGTCCAGAGGACCAGATAGAACTTTTTTGGATTTTTCTACCTGGATTATTGAGAATGCATCAGGATATTTTGAATCACTTTGGCCAGGATTGCATCAAACTAGTTTGCATTTTTTTTTTTTTTTTTTGAATGTCCAGAGGACCAGACTGAACTTTTTTGGATTTTTCTACCTGGATTACTGAGCATGCATCAGGATATTTTGAATCACTTTGGCCAGGATTGCCTCAAATTAGTTTGCTTTGTTTTTTTGTTTTTTTTGAATGTCCAGAGGACCAGATTGAACTTTTTTGGATTTTTCTAACTAGATTATTGAGCATGCATCAGGATAAATCTAAAGCTAATTCTTGTGGGGGTTTGGACAATTAATTTGAACAACTACTATTATGGATATAAAGCAATATTTTAAAAGTAGAGTTACAAATTTCCTATCTGTTAATTAATTCCAAAACTGATTAGTTGAATGTGGAAGAAGAAAATTACAATTTTTGTTTGAAACGAAAAGGGTTTTTTAGAGTGTACCCCTTGGTGTTATAAGTAACTGGACCTTCCTAGTGGTGTGTTACGACCTAATGGGGAGGAAGCCAGACACGGGTGAATAGAAGAGGAAATTAACAGATAAAAAATTTCCACAACTTAATTTTATATTAACAATTAAATACAGATGTGTACTTTTAGAATTGTGGTTAATTTGAATGTTTTGAATTTTTGATAGTTTTCTATGAAGTATATTTTTTACAGCTGGGCCATGATGAGAGACCACAGGATTTTGATAAATACATAAAATGGGGTTTTATAATATAGATTTTCCAGGGGGTGAACTTATGACATATTTTAATCTAAATTGGGACTAAATTGAAGGATGGTGGAATGGGTAAATAGTTCTATGTCATATAGGCTTCGCCCTTTAAGGCTGTCGCTGATGGGTTTATCCCGTTATGCAGAGCATAAGCACTGAAAAAATTTAGTCCACGCCCACCTGCTGTGTGGGCCCCACCCGGTCCGTATAAATTACGTTAAGAGCGGGAAATCGGCTCCCATTTTTTCTTCAGCGAGCTAATATAGCACTGTCAGAAGAACAAAGAGGATAAATTGTGTAAATGACCAACCTTTGTGAAGGATGCTTGGCCCGGCAGTCGACCTCCGGTCGTCCGGTGAGTTCTCCTCCCCGAGGAGAAGATGACGAGCAGTCTTATTCCAAGGTAAGCGTCGGGGAACTTTTCCCAGTGACAGGTCACTACACGCTGGACAACGCCATCTTGTATTTTTTCCTCTTATCGCCGACCCTCGGGGCGAACCGGATGGTTCCCCCGGGGCAAGGCGTGCTCAGCTGCAGCCCCCCGCTGCTCATTCCCTCCTGGGGAGCGTAGTGTAGGTGGAGGGGGGCTGAGTGAATGCTCACCCCATCCCACCTCGTTTCGCATCGGCGATCACACAGCTCCCGGCCGACAGCGCCCTCACGGTTGCCCGGCGGAACCCAGGAGGAGGCTGACATGAAGGGACCCCTTTTTTTTTCTACGTCCCTCGCCTTTTCCCGCCAGTTCGGATGATCGGCGGGAAGGTTGTTTTTCACTGGGCTCCACTGTGGCTCACCGTCTTGATCCATACGGCCTCGCGTTCCAACAGGACGTTCGACGGGCGAGGCCACAGACGGTGCTTTCCTGGTAGATTGGTGGAGTCGGTCCCCAGTCCGCTCCCATCACCAGAGTTGAGGGATTCACCGAGCGGGGCTATTCCTCGGTAACCCCCCTGGAGCCAAGCCTCGCGGAAGCTTCCGGAGCGAAGATGCCCAGGTCGGAGCAGCGTCCCGTCCCTCCGGAGGAACACGAACCAGACGGCGACCACGCTCTCCAATCGAGCCCACCGATGTGTTTTCAGGCAGCCGCAGTTAGCAACAACGTGCGCTGCTAGCATATAGCATGTCCAAGGGACTCAAGGCCGCAGACCTGCCTTGGAGACAAAGAACTCCCTCTGTAAGGCAGCTGACGCCAGCTCAACATATGTGCCTCTCCTACGGTTTGCCTGTCGAGGACTGCAGCGCGGATGACGATGATCCAACGATCCACCTGGCTTCGTTACTCCCCTCGCTGCCGGAGAAACTGCACAAGACCTGATGAAGCCCATCGCGGACGCGCTGTTCAGAGCAGCTTCAAACCATGCTGGCGAATTGAAACAGTCGGAGGAGGTGCCAGAGGCTGTGCGCCACCTCATCAAGCCGCGCGGCTCATCCCGACCCGCTGGAGGGACCGTCGCGAGCAAGCTTCGACTTTTCCACGGCCGCGGCTCTCGCTGAGTTCCACCACCAGCCCCGCCCGTCAGAATCCAGCCCTCTTCACTCCGGCAACCTGCAGCTCAGCGTTTCCCCAGAGTTCGCCTGCAAGACAGCGCTCTGGGCAAACAATCGCAGAGCTCATGAGAGAGAAGTTTCTCAAAATGACGGTCTCCGGAGGGTGTGTGTAAAAGTGACACGAAAGTTGAAATAAATCATCATTAATGATCAAAGTGTCTGTTTTTTAGCCAGTCTGTAAGCTCGGATGAGCTCACAGCGGCCGCACACATTAAGAGCCGGTGTCCTTAATAAGTTTTTTTAAACTCACCGCCGCTCCAAGACATTACTGGTCGCTTACAGGGCACGATGGTAAGTGAAAATAACTCGTTATAATCCCGAGCTGCACGATTTTCACTCAAGCGATGTCAACTCGCACTCGTGGGATGAAACAGCCCCACACACGAGCCGGTGTCCTTAAATAAGGTTTTTAAACTCACCGTCGCTCTAAGACATGACGAGTCGATCACAGAACAGCCTCCACACATGAGCCGGTGTCCTTAATTAAAGGTTTTTAACTCACCGTTGCTCTAGACATGACGAGTCGATCACGGCACAACGGTAAGCGAAAATAACTCGTTATCAACTAGAACTGCACGATCCTCACTCAAGCGGTGTCAACTCGCACTCGTGGGATGGAACAGCCTTCCACACATGAGCCGGTGTCCTTAAATAAGGTTTTTAAACTCACCGCCGCTCTAGGCATGACGAGTCGATCACAAGAATGAAACAGACTCCATCCAACGGCGCTGCGTTGATGCTGGCGCACACACACAGCTGCCCGGCGCTAACCAGCTCACATCGGTATAAATGTGGTCCGCAGGCTGGTTCGGGTGGAGGTCCTTCTCTCTCACAAGAAGCGACACCCGTCTCAACGAATCAAACGCGGGCAGCCGTCACCCACCGCGTCTCAGCATTCAGCAGCTCACCGCAGCTTAAACGTGAAGCAGCTGAAAGAACCCGGTAATGAGCCCCGCCTCCCTCCAGCGAGCGCCCCTCCAGCGAGAGCGGCGCGCGTCCCTCCAGAAAAAAACGTGTGCTCCCGCGGGGCTAGCAGCCTTCACTCCAACAGCGCGGCGTAAATGAAGTCACGCCCTCCGCCTCTCAACGTTCGCACAGCGATGTCAAACGCGCAGCCCCACCGCGTCATCAGCTGTCACACGCTTCGCCTCAGCACAAGCCTCGCCCGGGATCACACAGAAAACATTCCCGCGACGCATGACGGCGGTTGAGGGGCGGACTGCTGACAGCCGTACAAAACGTGACACATCACTTAACGCACGTTCACCCTACGAACGTTACGTAGAGTGGCTAAAACATGCTCGTCGTTTTTCAGATGGATGGACAAGGTTTTATGCAAATGGTACAAGTTACAGTTTGCAACCCTAGCATAGGGTAGCGTAGCCCTTTAAGCGTCGGGCCTCACTGGCTCCTAAATGGCTGAAGAAAAAAGCTATTTTGGGAGCCGATTTCCCGCTCTTAACGTAATTTATACGGACCGGGTGGGGCCCACACAGCAGGTGGGCGTGGACTAAATTTTTTCAGTGCTTATGCTCTGCATAACGGGATAAACCCATCAGTGACAGCCTTAAAGGGCTACGCCTATATTCATAGAATCTGGGGTTACAGTACGTAACCAACGATTTGTTGGTTAATTGGGAATGTTTTTATATTAGATCATCAGGGGGAGTTGGGAGGTTCTGTTATTTACATACAATATGCACGTTAAAACACATTGTTTAAATCAGATTTTATTCACACAAACACATTTTCTGCTGTGACAGGCTAAACACTGGCAGCGCTCTGTGCAAATAAATTGGGTATTGCATATTGAAGGGGAAGGGGGCACAGAGTTCTTTCTTTTTCCTTTCCAGATAGACAAAATGGACCAGGCCTGCCTTTGGAGTCAAAAAGAGAAGTTCAGGTTCTACAAACCGATTAACATCTATTAGAAAAGAATGCTTTCTTCCATTAGGACGCCTTCTGCAATCATTAAATCATATATTTAGCCTGTAGGCATCTCCCGCCAACATACAAGGAGTAGTTTACATTCAACCTGAGGAAAAATGATTAATTGCTTGCATATCCGGCGGTATTGAACTGGGAGTTTATTCAAGGGAACCCTTTTAAGGTCCCTCGACCAGGAGGAGTTGTTGGATATTTTTATCTAGACTGGTCCTATGGTTTTGATCTGCTCAGAGACGGGATTATAATGAAATTATGACCCAGTTCTGACTGGGTCAAACTGGGCCAGCAACTCTAAAAAGAGTCTCCCAGGGATTCAATATCTGTTAAGGAATAGAGTTTAATCTGCTTGCTACATCACATAGAAAGGCTTTTGAAGCACTGTCTCATATTTCCTAACACATCAGAACCACAAAAGATCCATTGAGATCACACTTAGTCACGCCCCCTCATACACTGACAGGTTGAGCTCCCCTTCTGCGAAGGAGGAGTCTAGGACCCTATAAATGAGTAATGACACGGGACATCGGGCTCTTCTGGGTTTTATGATCGCGTCACAGACCGGAGAGACCAGCGCTGTAAATTGTAACCTTTTCCTGCCTTGATTTTAATACAATTGGTAAAACTTAATTGACGTTTCCTTGATTTATTGATATTGTGAGTTGCCACTTCTGGGGGAGATTCAAGCCAGGGGAAGCGACGTGGGCTGGGGGCGGGTCCAGGGTCCGAGAGGGGGCCTCTGTGTGACCGGTTACCCGCAGCCAGCCCTCGTCCCGACACAACACTACACGAGTGCACCTCTGGTTAGTTTTCAGCCAAAGTTTCAGAGAGTTTTTAAAGCTGGAGTAGGTGCCACAGTTCTTGATGGAAACTGGTAGTGTGTTCCACGACTGCTTGCCTCTGATGGACACCATCATTTGGCCAAATTTAGTCCTGCGCCGCTGTACATCACAATCTCCTCTGGTCAGTGCTCTTGTGTTTACTATACTTGTTTTTTTTACTTATAAAATGCATTAAAGGAGGAGGAGCAAGTCCATTTAAAACTTTAAAAATCAGGCAAGCATCCATAAAAATATGATAGCTATCAAAATCCAGAATGTTGTACTTACTTATGATGTTACAATAATGATAATGTAAAAGCTTTTTGTCATTTTGTCATTTCTTATGTTTACATTTTATATGCTTTTTTATGACTGTCTACTGCTGTCATCTGAGTTCTTTGTTTAAAACAGGTCTCTCTTGTCAATGAGTCCTCAAGGCTCAATGAGACTAACCTGTATAATCAAAGGTCAAATTGAATATAGGGCTGCAACAACGAATCGATAAAAATTGATGATTAAAAGCGTTGGCAACGAATTTCATTATTGATTCGTTGTGTTGCGTGATTAAGCGTCTTTCATGGCACTGCAGAGCCGTTTTGTTCACCTGCAGTTCATTGTCAATGCTGACTGACTAAATAAAGTTTGAAAAAAAAAAAAAAAACTGCAGCGCAAGTTGAACAGAGTGAGGGGGCAGGCGGAAGCAGAGCAGAGGCTGTTTTTAAAGGAAAATAAGTAAATTTTACAAATGACCAACACAGCGAAAACTGTTCGACCCAAGTCCTCCAAAGTGTGGGAGCTCTTCACAAAGATAAAAACTGAGAAACATGCTGCTTTGAAAATTGACGACACGACACGGAAGAACCACGGAGATAAACATAAACATGTCGGAGTCACGAGGAGGAGGAAGGAGCTGAACAGCTGATACAACTCGTCTCACTCCCAACTCGTGTTGCATGTGAGTCTTTACAATTTAACACATTGTTGTGTTTCCAAGAGAGAAAACGTAACGTCAGTCTGTCTGGTAGATGAAGCTGCTTGTTTATCTGATTAATGACGGTGATAGAGAACGTGTGTTACTTTTTATTTTATTTAATTGGTACAAGCAGTGTTTAAATATGATTTATAAATAAATCTAACACAAAGATAATAAATTAATGATTACGCTTCAACTTTTAATTTGCTGGCAAAGTCTGAAGATACTGCAGGTATGGCAGGATGAATTACATTTAAACAGGAATTAAAGTAATTTATTACATCTACTCAAATGTGTAAATTAAGTATTTTATATGTGTGTGTGTTTAATTGCTCTTTTAGCTACTTTTGCCTTAACCTAAGTAAGTGAAACAAGGCATTTCTTGAGTTGCTGTAAAATTATGCTATAATACATATTTACTCTCTCATTCCAGAAAACAACAACAAACAACAACATCCTTCATGATGGACAGACATCATGGACACCACAGCAGCAGTTGTCTTCACTGATAACATCCTTAAATGATCATCACTGACATGAGGTCTCTGTCGATGGTTGAAGACGAAGGCTTCACTACAATGATCCACACTTTTAATCCAAGTTACAATATTCCACACTTTTAATCCAGGTTACACTCTTCCCTCAAGGACACATTTTACAAAGTAGCTACATGTTGTGCAGGTATAAAGATACATTTGTATAAATTTTGTGTACATTAATTTTTTTAAGCTATTTACCTAAGTTTTATTTTTTATTATTCAATATTTTACTAACAGAATAGTCAAATAGCAACCTGTTTTTTGTGTGAATTTCTATGTCAGTCAAATGTTCAATTTTGGAATAAAGGGGTGGAAATGAAAACGTTTATTTTTTTTGCCGATTCATCGATTAATCGAAAAAATAATTGGCAGATGAATCGATTATTGTAATAATCGTTAGTTGCAGCCCTAATTGAATACATAGCAAAGTAATTATCACATTTGGAATAACACTCTTGAAACAGACAAATTTCAGGGAATGCATTGCAGCAACTTAATAAATGCCAAAATGTTAAAGCTAGGAGTGAAAAAATGGTTCCAGCCTTGCTTTATAAAACCTGACAAATCAATCAAACCATATTTTATACATAAAACAAGACTCATTGTATAGTAAATGATGTTTTGCTGGGTGTTTTCAGTCTTGCTCTACCTTCATCCCTCATGTTCATGTCTATCTTCGGTCCAGCATTCTTCTCTCTGAACGAAATTCCCTCTAGGTGGCGATGCAGACTCTCTTGAATCACATCATGCAGAGGTTGCTCCTACAAACATGCAAACACCAAGGATTTTAGGTCTTAGTTTTTTTTAACAAAGTCTTTTTAAGTTTTCATTTTGAACACACGCATGCACGCACACACACACACACACAATCACACATACATAAAGAGTATATCAAAGTCAGAGAGAGTCAAGAGATTCTTTAGTTGTTCCACCTCATGTGGTACATGTGGTGGAACGAAATTATGTACACAGGGTCCCAGTTACATCCAACAATAAAATGTAAAAGAAAAACAATGATAACATCTAAGATATGAACTAAGAAAAACATCAACTAAATATACACTAAGCACTAATAGCATAAAAACATTACGTCAAACAGTAGCACGAACATGAGCATGAGTCTGTGTGAGCAGATGAGCGTGCATGAACACATCAACATGAAACAGATCAGCAGCAACATGATGTGATTTTTCACAGTGATTATTCTGGTTAGAGATTCATAAGTCTAACAGCCTCAGGGTAGAAACTGTTCATCAGTCTAGTGGTTCTACACTTAATGCTCCTCAACCTCCTTCCTAAGGGGAGCGGGGCAAAAAGTGTGTGTGCTGGGTGGGTGGGGCCCTTCATGATGCAGGTGGCTCTCATCCTGCATCTAGAGGAGTAAATGTCTGTGATGAGGGGGAGGCTGACTCCAAAAGTCTTCTGTGCAGCCTTCACCATTTTCTGCAAAGATTTTCTTTGCAGGGTTAGGGTTAGATATATGCAGGCATTGACATGTTTTAAACATTTATGTTTATGTTCAGCCCCAAGTGTTTCTCAACACCACTGAGGAGCTGACATCCCAGTTCAACTCTGTATGCTTAAAGACTCTGGATCATGTTGCGCCTGTTAAAACTAGAAAATCAAAACTGAGAGTAGAACCTTGGCTGAGTGACATCACCAAGGCCGTTAGGCAGCAATGTAGGAGGGCGGAGCGAAAGTGGAGGAAAGACAGGCTGCAGGTCTCTTTTCAAATACTTAAAGAGAGTTGGCGCCGTTATCAGAAAGCGGTGAAAGCTGCTAAATCCAAATACTTCTCTGATATAATTACCTCAAACTCTCACAACCCACGTGTCCTCTTCTCCACTCTAAACTCTGTTCTCCACCTCACTGAACCATCACCTCTGGAAGCCTCGACTGAGCTGTGCGACAACTTCTTACATTTCTTTTTGGAAAAAATTGCGACCACCCGGGCTCTCATTTCCCCTCCAACTCATGATCCATCCATCCCACCTCAATCTGTAGCTCCTTTTGACCATTTTGAACCCATCACTCTATCTTCTCTAGAGCAGGTCATGTGCAGCTTAAAACCTTCTGGCTCCCACTTTGATGTGGTCCCCCCTCGACTACTAAAGGAGGTTTTTCCAACTTTAGGTCCGTCCATTCTTGATATAGTAAACAGTAGTTTATCCACTGGCGTGGTGCCAAAATCCTTTAAACATGCTGCCGTCCAGCCTCTCCTGAAAAAGCCAAACCTTGACCCCTCAGTCGTTTCCAACTACCGGCCTGTCTCCAAACTCCCATTTGTTTCTAAAGTACTGGAGAAAATAGTCGAGTCCCAGTTGAAGTGCTTCCTGGAGGATCACACCATCTTAGAACTATTCCAATCTGGCTTTAAACCTCTCCACAGCACTGAAACTGCACTGCTGAAGGTCTTTAACGACATCTTCATATCCATAGATATCGGTGATTCTGTGCTGCTTGCCCTGTTGGACCTCACAGCCGCCTTTGACACCATTGCCCATGAGATCCTCATTGCTAGGTTGGAGCAGTGGGTGGGCGTCACAGGATCAGCCCTCAATTGGTTCAGATCTTACCTCGCTGACAGATCCTTTTGTGTCTCCATCAAGGATTTTAGTTCCGCAGAGGCAGAGCTTAAATGGGGCGTTCCGCAGGGGTCCATCCTGGGTCCCCTCCTATTCGCTTTATACCTGCTGCCGCTTTGTGCTATTTTCCGGAAACACAACATGCCCTTCCACTTCTATGCCGATGACTGTCAAATTTACTTCCCCCTAAGACACAATGGTACATGCTCTATTCAACCGCTGCTCGACTGCCTGGCTGACATCAGGGACTGGATGGCTTTAAATTTCTTGAGTTTCAATGAAAAGAAGTCTGAAGTCATGTTGTTCCCTCCCAACGACACGATCACAAACCACTGTATCGACCTCTCCGCTCTAACCCTGTCAGAAAAACAAAGAGTCAATGGGAATCTGGGAGTGATAATGGACCCTTCCCTGAAGCTTAACAATCATGTAAACATGATTATTAAATCATGTTTCTTCCAACTGAGGCGGCTGTCTAAACTGAAGCCCATAATGTCCAAAAATAACCTGGAGACAGTAATACATGCATTCATTACATCTAGGCTTGATTACTGCAATTCACTCCTGTTTGGTATCAGTCAGACCTCCATTGCACGACTACAACTGGTCCAGAATGCAGCAGCCCGATTTTTAACCAGTACAGGCAAAAGAGAACACATTACACCAGTTTTGGCCTCACTGCACTGGCTACTGGTTCACTTTCAAATCCAGTTCAAAATACTCATGTATGTCTACAAATCAC
>NC_056506.1:7888763-7892179 GCF_014905685.2 Nematolebias whitei
ACAACCGTATGTCCCACCGCGTTCCCTGAGGTCAGCGGACCAGTTGCCCCTCATAGTTCCAGGATCTCGTCTTAAGCGCAGAGGTGACAGGGCCTTCTCTGTAGCAGGACAAAGACTCTGGAACGAGTTACCTCTGCTTGTATATGTATATATATGTATATGTGTGTATATGTATATATATGTGTATGTGTGTATATGTACAGGTCCTTCTAAAAAAAATTAGCATAGTGTGATAAAGGTCATTATTTTCCATAATGTAATGATAAAAATGAAACTTTCATATATTTCAGATTCATTGCACACCAACTGAAATATTTCAGGTCTTTAATTGTTTTAATACTGATGATTATGGCATACAGCTCATGAAAACCCAAAATGCCTGTCCCAAAAAATTAGCATATTTCATCCCACCAATAAAAGACAAGTGTTTTTAATACAAAAAATGCCAACCTTCAAATAATCATGTTCAGTTATGCACTCAATACTTGGTCGGGAATCCTTTTGCATGAATGACTGCTTCAATGCGGCGTGGCATGGAGGCAATCAGCCTGTGGCACTGCTGAGGTGTTATGGAGGCCCAGGATGCTTCGATTGCGGCCTTAAGCTCATCCAGAGTGTTGGGTCTTGCGTCTCTCAACTTTCTCTTCACAATATCCCACAGGTTCTCTATGGGGTTCAGTTCAAGAGAGTTGGCAGGCCAATTGAGCACAGTAATACCATGGTCAGTAAACCATTTACCAGTGGTTTGGCACTGTGAGAAGGTGCCAAGTCGTGCTGAAAAATGAAATTTTCATCTCCATAAAGCTTTTCAGCAGATGGAAGCATGAAGTGCTCCAGCATCTCCTAATAGCTAGCTGCATTGACCCTGCCCTTGATAAAACACAGTGGACCAACACCAGCAGCTGACATGACACCCCAGTGACTGTGGAAACTTGACACTGGACCTCAAGCAATGTGTATTCTGTGTCTCCTCTCATCCTTCAGAATCTGGGACCTTGATTTCCAAAGAAAATGCACAATTTACTGTAATCAGAGAACATAACTTTGTACCACTCAGGAGCAGTCCCAGGCGAGATGCTTCTGACACAGTCTCTTGTTCAAGAGTGGCTTGACCTGGGGAAAGCAGCACCTGTAGCCCATTTCCTGCACATGCCTGTGCACGGTGGCTCTGGATGTTTCTACTCCAGACTCAGTCCACTGCTTCCGCAGGTCCCCCAAGGTCTGGAATCGGCCCTTCTCCACAATCCTCCTCAGGGTCCGGTCACCTCTTCTCGTTGTGCAGCGTTTTCTGCCACACTTTTCCCTTCCCACAGACTTCCCACTGAGGTGCCTTGATACAACACTCTGGGAACAGCCTATTCGTTCAGCAATTTATTTCTGTGTCTTACCCTCTTGCTTGAGGGTGTCAATGATGGCCTTCTGGACAGCAGTCAGGTCGGCCGTCTTACCCATGATTGCGGTTTTGAGTAATGAACAAGGCTGGGAGTTTTTAAAAGCCTCAGGAATCTTTTGCAGGTGTTTAGAGGTATGTCGTTGATTCAGATGGTTAGGTTAATAGCTTGTTTAGAGAACCTTTTCATGATATGAAACACATATTCAGGATTAAAACAATTAAAGACCTGAAATATTTCAGTTGGTGCGCAATGAATCTGAAATATATGAAAGTTTCATTTTTATAATTACATTATGGAAAATAATGACCTTTATCACAATATGCTAATTTTTGAGAAGGACCTGTACATATACATACACACATATATATACACATGTATATACATATATATACACACATATATATACATATATATAGACACATATACACACATATTTATACATATATATACACATATATACACATACACATATATATACACATAAACATATATATATATATATACATACACATATATGCACACATACATTTATATACATATATACATACAGACATATACACATACATATATACATATATATATACACACATATATATACACATACATATACACAAATGTATACATACATATATTCATACATATATACACATATATACAGACATATATATATATATATATGTACATATATATACACATACATATACACACATATATATACACATACATATACACACATATATATACACATACATATATACATATATATATATATATACATAAATGTATACATATATATATATACATAAATGTATACATATATATATACATACATATATACATACATATATACATACATATATACATACATATATACATATACATACACACATATATACACACATATACACATATATATACATATATATACATATATACACACATATACACATATATACACACATATACATATATATATACACATATATACACACATACATATGTATATACACATATATACACACATACACATATATACACATATATATATACACACACACACATACACATATATATATACACACATAAACATATATACACATATAAACACATATATATATACACACATACACATATATACACATATTTATACACACACATATACACATATATATATACACACAAACACACATATACACATATATATATACACACACACACACATATACACATATATATATACACACACACACATATACACATATATATATACACACACACACACATATACACATATATATATACACACACACACATATACACATATATATATACACACACACATATACACATATATATATACACACACACACATATATACAGATATATATACACACACACACACACACACACACACACACATATATACACATATATATACACACACACACACATATATACACATATATATACACACACACACATATATATACATATATATATACACATATATATATATACATATATATACACATATATATATACATATATATACACATATATATATATACATAAATATATACACATATATATATATACATAAATATATACACACATACATATGTATACATATACACACATATATACATATATACAACATATGTGTATATATATATATATAAATATACACATACACATATATATATATATACATATACACATACACATATATACATATACATAAACACATATACATATACACATATATACATAAACACATATACAAATACACATTTATACATATATACATATACACAAATATACATATACACACATACACATATATACATATACACATACACATGTATATACACATATATACATATACATATATATACATATACACATATATACATACACATGTATATATACATATATACATATATATACATATATACATACACATGTATATATACATATATACATATATATACATATACACATATATATATACACATATACATA
>NC_056506.1:7902179-7912877 GCF_014905685.2 Nematolebias whitei
ACATGAGGTGCGAATGACAATAAAGAAACTCTGACTCTGACTCTGACATATATATACATACATATATACATATACACATACATATATATATACATACATATATACATATATATATATACATATATACATTTACAGGTCTTTCTCAAAAAACTTAGCATATTGTGATAAAGGTCATTATTTTCCATAATGTAATGATAAAAATGAAACTTTCATATATTTCAGATTCATTGCACACTCACTGAAATATTTCAGGTCTTTAATTATTTTAATACTGATGATTATGGCATACAGCTCATGAAAACCCAAAATGCCTTTCCCAAAAAATTAGCATATCAAGAAAAGGTTCTCTAAACAAGCTATTAACCTAACCATCTGAATCAACGACGTAACTCTAAACACCTGCAAAAGATTCCTGAGGCTTTTAAAAACTCCCAGCCTTGTTCATTACTCAAAACCACAATCATGGGTAAGACTGCCGACCTGACTGCTGTCCAGAAGGCCATCATTGACACCCTCAAGCAAGAGGGTAAGACACAGAAAGAAATTGCTGAACGAATAGGCTGTTCCCAGAGTGCTGTATCAAGGCACCTCAGTGGGAAGTCTGTGGGAAGGGAAAAGTGTGGCAGAAAACGCTGCACAACGAGAAGAGGTGACCGGACCCTGAGGAGGATTGTGGAGAAGGGCCGATTCCAGACCTTGGGGGACCTGCGGAAGCAGTGGACTGAGTCTGGAGTAGAAACATCCAGAGCCACCGTGCACAAGCGTGTGCAGGAAATGGGCTACAGGTGCCGCATTCCCCAGGTCAAGCCACTCTTGAACAAGAGACTGCGTCAGAAGCATCTCGCCTGGGACTGCTGCTGAGTGGTCCAAAGTTATGTTCTATGATTACAGTAAATTTTGCATTTCCTTTGGAAATCAAGGTCTCAGGGTCTGGAGGAAGAGAGGAGACACATAATTCACATTGTTTGAGGTCCATTGTCAAGTTTCCAGAGTCACTGGGGTGTCATGTCATCTGCTGGTGTTGGTCCACTGTGTTTTATCAAGGACAGGGTCGAAGCATCCTGGGCCTCCATAACACCTCAACAGTGCCACAGGCTGATTGCCTCCTTGCCACGCCGCATTGAAGCAGTCATTCGTGCAAAAGGATTCCCGACCAAGTATTGAGTGCATAACTGAACATGGTTATTTGAAGGTTGGCGTTTTTTGTATTAAAAACACTTGTCTTTCATTGGTGGGATGAAATATGCTAATTTTTTTGGGACAGGCATTTTGGGTTTTTATGAGCTGTATGCCATAATCATCAGTATTAAAACAATTAAAGACCTGAAATATTTCAGTTGGTGTGCAATGAATCTGAAATATATGAAAGTTTCATTTTTATCATTACATTATGGAAAATAATGACCTTTATCACAATATACTAATTTTTTGAGAAGGACCTGTATACAGTGCCTTGCGAAAGTATTCGGCGCACTTGAACTTTTCAACGTTTTGCCACATTTCAGGCTTCAAACATAAAGATATAAAATTTACATTTTTTGTGAAGAATCAACAACAAGTGGGACACAATCGTGAAGTGGAATGAAATTTATTGGATGTGTCAAACTTTTTTAACAAATAAACAACTGAAAAGTGGGGTGTGCAATATTATTCGGCCCCTTTACTTTCAGTGCAGCAAACTCACTCCAGAAGTTCAGTGAGGATCTATGAATGATCCAATGTTGTCCCAAATGACTGATGATGATAAATAGAACCCACCTGTGTGTAATCAAGTCTCCGTATAAATGCATCTGCTCTGTGATAGTCTCAGGGTTCTATTCAAAGCGCAGAGAGCATCATGAAGACCAAGGAACACACCAGGCAGGTCTGAGATACTGTTTTGGACAAGTTTAAAGCTGGATTTGGATACAAAAAGATTTCCCAAGCTTTAAACATCCCAAGGAGCACTGTGCAAGCAATCATATTGAAATGGAAGGCATATCAGACCACTGCAAATCTACCAAGACCCGGCCGTCCCTCTAAACTTTCATCTCAAACAAGGAGAAGACTGATCAGAGATGCAGCAAGAGGCTCATGATCACACTGGATGAACTGCAGAGATCTACAGCTGAGGTGGGAGAGTCTGTCCATAGGACAACATTCAGTCGTACACTGCACAAATCTGGCCTTTATGGAAGAGTGGCAAGAAGAAAGCCATTTCTCAAAGATATCCATAAAAAGTGTTGTTTAAAGTTTGTCACAAGCACCTGGGAGACACCAAACATGTGGAAGAAGGTGCTCTGCTCAGATGAAACCAAAATCCAACTGTTTGGCCACAATGCAAAATGATATGTTTGGCGTAAAAGCAACACAGCTCATCACCCTGAACACACCATCCCCACTGTCAAACATGGTGGCGGCAGCATCATGGTTTGGGCCTGCTTTTCGTCAGCAGGGACAGGGAAGATGGCCAGAATTGATGGGAAGATGGATGGGGCCAAATACAGGACCATTCTGGAAGAAAACCTGTTTGAGTCTGCAAGAGACCAGAGACTGGGACGGAGATTTATCTTCCAACAAGACAATGATCCAAAACATAAAGCCAAATCTACAATGGAATGGTTCACAAATAAATGTATCCAGGTGTTGGAATGACCAAGTCAAAGTCCAGACCTGAATCCAATTGAGAATCTGTGGAAAGAGCTGAAGACTGCTGTTCACAAACGCTCTCCATCCAACCTCACTGAGCTCGAGCTGTTTTGCAATGAAGAATGGGCAAGAATTTCAGTGTCTCCATGTGCAAAACTGATAGAGACATACCCCAAGAGACTTGCAGCTGGAACTGCAGCAAAAGGCAACGCTACAAAGTATTAACGGAAGGGGGCCGAATAATATTGCATGCCCCACTTTTCAGTTTTTTATTTGTTAAAAAAGTTTGACAAATCCAATAAAGTTCACCCCACTTCACAATTGTGTCACACTTGTTGATTCTTCACAAAAAATTTAAATTTAATATCTTTATGTTTGAAGCCTGAAATGTGGCAAAATGTTGAAAAGTTCAAGGGGGCCGAATACTTTCGAAAGGCACTGTAAATTAATTATGAACATCAGATGAAGATTTATACATAAAATGGTAAAGTCAATTAAAAAAAACTTCATGGCAAACATAATAATATATGGCAATCGTTTTCTGTTTCAGATGAGAAAGCTTGTAAAAGAAGAAAATGTCAGCCCATGACCATCTGTTGGGAGAAGACTTTCAAGTAAGGATGGGAGCTAGATCTGTAAGGGAACACGCCAATGAAGAAGTCAAGAGGTACAGAGAGCGTGATCCTTTGCCCCTGAAAAAACAACACTATTATGGTGGAAAGAGCAACAGGACTTGCCACTGCTGTCATCTATGGCTAAAAGGTATCTCTGCATACTGGCCACCAGTTTGGCATCTGAAATAGTTTTCAGCATCGCAGGAGATGCTGTTTCCACAAAATGCAGTCTACTCAAGCATAAACATGTGAATCAGTTGATTTTCCTTAAGAAAAATCCACCGCAAAAAAAAAGATTAGGACAGTGATTATGATGAATAAAAAAAATAGAAAACTAAGCACAAGCATAAGGAAGTGACCTACTTCACTGTGTTTGATTTCAGATTTAACCTGACACATGTGAAAGTAGAAATGCAGGGCATTACTTTTGTTCAGACTACCTTCCCCCACTGTTTTTATTACATGCTGCTGTATTCATTCGTGTGTTTTATATTTATTCTTCATTTTTTCATTTTTATATTGATCCCATCAAACAAAGAAATGTTCACTGAGCAGTTTTTTTAGGTCCATGTCTAAAAATAAAAACATTTGACATGTGATTCTACTGTTTGTCTTTTAACTTTATTTTTTGCCAGTGCCTTACAGCACACTTTTAGATATATGTGGACTTTTGCAAATTTAAAAATACTGTAAGAATGTCACATTTATAAAAATGGCCCTTTTTGTTTCATAATGAAAGATTTATGTCAACATCAACAAATGTTACACCGTAGAATTGTATGAAGTTGAATCATATCACTCTTACACTGTATTGAATTGTATCGAATTGTTCTGTTTTTGAAATGTATCGTTTTTTTAATCGAATCGTAACCTTTGTATCTAGATGCGTATCGAATCATCTATCACAGAGATGTGCAACACTAGTCTGCAGTGTAAGATGCTCTGAGTAAAGTACAAAGCTTTGATGACAGATAAAAGTTGTGTTGTGGAACAGGATCAGACGTCAAACTCTGAAGTAAGAATGATTCAGTTGTCTCTACCACAACAGATAGTATTAAGTTAGAAAAGAGATGAAAACTTGAATAATGTTTCAGTGAGTGTACATACCACCTCTCCAGGTTTGCAAGGATCACAGTCATCAGTGGGGTACATGCGTGTGACAGGGCAGCGAAGGATTTCTTGTCCATTAGGGACATGGTTACTGTAGTCCTGGGAGAAAAACACAAGTTCAGAATTAGTAATGCATCAGTTGGTATTTGTAATGCTATGATGATATAGGACGACTATGATATAGGTGCAAGCACATCATCATATCATTAGCACAAAGACATGAACCAGGACCATGAAGTGTGATGTCCTGGTACATGGTATGACATTTCATGGGTTGTACCTCTATGCTCTCCTTTATGGAGCAGTATCTGCATAACATTTTGACATGATTCCTGAATTTTAGAAGAACTGTAAATTTTTAACAGTTAAAGGTTTTGATAGCCAACAGGTTCAACAGTTTAAAATGTCCTAATTAGAAGGAGACTTATGAGATGTAAATTTTAAAATAATCTAATTTCAGGTTTCCT
Organism: Nematolebias whitei; assembly: GCF_014905685.2. Taxonomy (NCBI): domain Eukaryota; kingdom Metazoa; phylum Chordata; class Actinopteri; order Cyprinodontiformes; family Rivulidae; genus Nematolebias; species Nematolebias whitei. Next base: position 7,906,999 of record NC_056506.1, read on the forward strand.
GAAATTACAAGAATAAAGATTTCTTATTATTTTGTCTTTAAACGGGGAAAAAGTTTCTGACCAATGTGCATTACATAAATTGCACATTACAGATTTCTTGGACCAAACTTACTGGGTCACTTAGGAGTTGTAGTTGTATACTTATTCTGGTTCATGGATCATCAAGGGTCAGTCTATAAATGGACTGTACTTATATAGTGCCTTTCTATCTGATCAAGATACTCAAAGTGCTTTACATTACAATCTGTGCCTTGTTTACCCATTCATACAGCACTCTACTAGATCTCTACAAAGCTAATTGAACAAATCATTCTAATGAGACTAATCAGAGCTTTATCACATTCATACACTGATGGGACACACATTGGCGGCAATGAGGTAGGGGTGGGCGATATTGCTCAAATATAATATTGTGATATTTCAAAGCAGTCTGATGATAACGATAAATTTCGTGATATAACCAAAAAAAAAAACCCCAGAAATCATAGTTATTGATTTGACAAAATTAACTGCTTTGCAGCATTATACAAAAACAAAAAAAAACAACAAGGGTTAATTTAACTGAAATTGCTTTATTTAGTTAAGTATTCAGTCTCAAAGTATAAAAATAAAAAATAAAATTTATCCTTCTGTAATTTAGATTGGAAAAAGTCTGCACAAAATATAAATCAACAACATCTACCAAAAAAACTAAAGTGCAGGTGCAGTTTCCCAGAATAAAAAAATTGTAGCTCAAGATCTGTGGAGCATAAATGTAACATACAACAAAAAATACATTGCCTTTAAATGAGCTATAACTTCCAAAACTTGTGACAAGGTGTCTTCAGCTGACCCTGATGCTTGCGTTGTGTTTCAGCTTCCTCTGTTCCTGCAGGAATGATTCCATTTCTCTGACTACTCTGTCTTTGATTACCTGCCTCTGCTCTTGGTCCATGGACTGTGGAACTCAAGAGACACATCTGAATTGCGTGTGTTTGTACCAGCAGTCCAGAGTGGGGTGGAGGGGGGGGGGGAGGAGAGACAGCTGAGCTGTCTGTACCCACAGTTTAGAGCTGGGTGGAGAGACACAGCTGAGCCGCACATTGTTTGCTTTTAGCTTTTTAGCTAGCCAGTATTGCACACAGCTAATTAGCGTTAGGCCAGTACCAACAGGTTGTTGGGTGAGTGCGCGGTTCGGTAGTTCGGTGTGCTCGGTTCTGTTAACGGGGCGGGGCGTCTCGCTTGTATAAGGGGAATCACTGATGTATTTACATCATGAAATTAGCATATCATGATTAGGGATGCACTGATCCACTTTTTCCACTTCCGATAACAATATCTGAGGTTTAGTATCAGAAAAACAGTGCTGAATTCCGTTCAACGAACTCAGCGTTCTCTTTAGGGTGAAATCTCTGGAGATGCTTGATTAAGTTGGTAGTGTTATAACTGGAAGTTTTAGTGACAACCCCAGAAATCGTCGCTGTGCACGTATTGCACGTATTGCACGTAGCTGTCGAATGTGTTGGCTGAGGTAGTGTGAAATAGTTCCAGATGGCTGATCCTTTTGCTCGCTCCATTTTGAAAACAATCTGTGCAGTGAGTTCGCTAGCGCGTGACGACACTCAGAGTGCAAAGAACAGAATTAGACTTAATAGATCTGCCCAGTCATTGATCGGTCATATTGTCACAGATACCCGATCCAGAAGTTTTTTTCCGATATCGGGACCAATACCGATATTGGTATCAGATAGGTGCATCTCTAATCATGATATAATTAATTTTCCCAGGCAAGCTTTTTTTTAACCAGTATTATCGTGAACGATATTATATGGCCCAGCCCTACAATGAGGGTTCAATGTCTTGCCCAAGAACACTTCAGCATGTGACTGCTGGTGGATTCGAATCCCCAACTCTTGCATTGGAGGACGACTGCTCTAACCACCCAGCCATAGCCGCCCAACTCATATAACAACTCATTACCTCACAAACTGGAGCCAGGGTCAAACTCCTTTCTGTTTTAGGGCGGCTGTGGCTGAGTGGTTAGAGCAGTCGTCCTCCAATGCGAGAGTTGGGGGTTCGAATCCACTAGCAGTCACATGTCGAAGTGTCCCTGGGCAAGACACTGAACCCCTCATAGCCTCTGATGTGTGTCCCATCAGTGTATGAATGTGATCTAAAGCACTGATTAGTCTCTTTAGAATGATTGTTCAATTAGCTTTGTAGAGATCTAGTAGAGTGCTGTGTGAATGGGTAAATGAGGACACAGATTGTAGTGTAAAGCGCTTTGAGTATCTTGAAATAAGATAGAAATGCACTATATAAGTAGTCCATTTACCATAAGTACAGTCAATTTTACTGCAGGAGTCTCTTGCCTACCTGGATGCACTGCAGCCACCACCACAAGGCGTCCCGGCAGTTGTACCTGGCGCAACGACCCTCTCCCAAAAGGTTGGGGATCAGACCGTGACGCAGAGTCCCTGCGAATGCCAGGATAATGTTTCTATGGATACCAAAACACAAAATGGTTAATTTCAGAGCTTCGTTATTGTGGGGTTTTATTACATCATCTGATTATTTTGATTAAGCCTGGCAATAAACCTCCATACATACCGAGCCTCAATGTGTCTTCCTGTGATAAGCATCAGACCTCTAAGAGCAATAAAAGTGTCTCTGCCCCAACAGCGGAAAATCCCCGAAGAGAAATGAGGGAGACCTACAAAAAAGACTCCATTTGTATTCTTTCATGTTGTAAGGTTTTAAATCAAGACAAAATTTACAGGTGCTGGTCATAAAATTAGAATATCATGAAAAAGTTGATTTATTTCAGTAATTCCATTCAAAAGTTTTCATTCTTTACACACAGACTGATATATTTCTAGTGGTGTAATGGTACACGTGGGTGTATCGAACCGTTTTGGTACAGCATGTTCAGTTCGGTCCATGTGCGTACCGTTTCGATTTTTTTACTCATTAAAGTTTATTAACAAGAGATTATGGGCCGCGGAACTAAAGTTCCTAAGTGTGTTTCAGCATGGCGCTATAGTCTTGCAGTACGCGTAGCATTAGCAGCCTAGCATCTCATTGCGGTCTTCTGTTTGGGAACATTATGGCTTTCTTGTTAAAAGACCAAGTGAAAGTCCAAAGCCGTGTGTGTGTTTCCTTTACTGATGAAGCCTTCTGGATGGAAGGTGAAACATTTCAGCAGAAAAAGAAATTGTCCAGATGACCTTAATGAAAATTGTTGGATTGTATACCTGAATTATTGAGCATGGACTTTGTTGGTTTTGAACCAGTTTGACATGACTGTCGACAAGGGAGAGGGCCGGCACCGGAGGAGGGGGCGTGCCAAAGAGACCAATCTTAGCACCAACATAACTGGTTTGTTCCACTTTGGAGTAAGCTGTTGGGGGAAGAATCAGTTTTGTCTTGTGTGTTTCCTTGACTTATGAAGCCTTCTGAATGGAAGGTGAAATGTTTCAGCACAAAAAAAGAAACTGTCCAGATGACCTGAATGAAAATTGTTGGATATAATAAAGTCCAGTTGATGTTGTCTTGAACTTTTGAATTTGTCATTAAACCCAAGTTTGTTTATTACATGATACAACAGCATGCCATAATACTATTACTACTCTGCTGCCATCAAGTGGCTGAAAGTGGTACTGCTAAAAAATTTCAGTCAGAATGAATGAAAATGGTCATATCTCAGCCAAAAAATAGTTTATAAATATGGGGAAAAAAATCCATATATATGTCGCGTCGGCCTATAAGTCACAGGGCATGTAAATTATGCACAAAACTGCGACTTATGGGCCGAAAAATACGGCATTTAAATTGTAAACGGTCTGTTGGTGGGGCAGCACGGTGGCGCAACTGGTAGAGCTGCTGCCTCTCAGCGAGCAGGTCCTTGGTTCAAACCCCGGTCCAGGGGCCTTTCTGGGTGGAGTTTGCATGTTCTCTCCGTGCATGCGTGGGTTTTCTCCGGGTACTCCGGTTTCCTCCCACAGACCAAAAACATGCATGTTAGGCTGATTGGTAACTCTAAATTGTCCTTAGGTGTGAGTGAGAGAGTGAATGGTTGTTTGTCTCGTTTGTCTCTATGTGGCCCTGTGATGGACTTGCGACCCATCCAGGGTGTACCCCGCCCCTCGCACAGTGATTGCTGGACATGGGCACCAGCGACCCCCGTGACCCAAAATGGAATAAACGGGTAAAGAAAATGGATGGATGGATGGGTCTGTTGGTGCTTATTGTTCTGGTTCTGACAGTTATTGTATTTAAAAATATTTTTATTAGTCTTAGTATAGTTTATTTATTGTAAAGTGCTGTTTATTTAAAATATCATCCAAATGACACATCCTGGACAGAGAGGAACGATGGTTTGAGAGAGGAGTAAAGGAGGCCATCTTTGTGAAAAGAAATCGTCCATCATTAAACAGGGGTGGAGGCCTCCGGTTTCAACTGTCCCCCTCTTACAATGCTGTGATTGCTAGTATCACTCAGCCCTCTGTGAATAGTAAACAGCCATCAGTGTGCTAATGATCCATTGTTAGGCTGATGGTCGTTCTTGAGCATGTGATCAGCTGGTTTTGGTTGTCAGCAGCAAACTGGTTGATCCACTCTGAGAAGGTGCTATTTAAGAGACTGAGCTGAAAACAGCACCTCAGACTGAGGAAGTCTCTTGGATGAGAGACGAAAAGTTTCTATATTTTTTTGCTTTGTTTTATTTTTTGTTTTGATTGAACTTTTTTGGATTTTTCTACCTGGATTATTGAGCATGCATCAGGATATCATCCAAATGGCTCACTTTTTATTTATTTTTATACAAACATATTATTTACTTGGCATATTTTTAAAATAAACGTTTTGTAAGTCTTCATTATGGCCATTTTTTTAAACCGAAAATTAACCGAACCAAGACCTTCTTGAAACTGAACCAAACTGAAACCCAAATTCAATATCTCAAACAATGTGAATATTACTTAAGCCCAATTAAAAAAAAAAAGGATTTTTAGAAATGTTGGCCAACTTAAAAGTATGAACATGACAAGTATGAGCATGTACAGCACTCAATACTTAGTTTGAGCTCCTTTTGCCTGGATTACTGCAGCAATGCGGCGTGGTATGGAGTCAATCAGTCTGTGACACTGCTCAGGTGTCATGAGAGCCTAGGTTGCTCTGATAATGGCCTTCAGATCTTCTGAATTGTTGGGTCTGGTGTATCGCATCTTCCTCTTCACAATACCCCATAGATTTTCTATGGGGTTAAGGTCAGATGAGTTTACTGGCCAATTAAGAACAGGGATACCATGCTCCTTAAACCAGGTACTGCTAACTTTGGCACTGTGTGCAGGTGCCAAGTCCTGTTAGAAAATGAAATCTGCATCTCCATAAAGTTGGTCAGCAGCAGGAAGCATGAAGTGCTCTAAAACTTCCTGGTAGACGGCTGTGTTGACCTTGAACCTCAGAAACAGTCGACCAACACCAGCAGATGACATGGCACCCCAAACCATCACTGACTGTGGAAACTTGACACTGGACCTCAAGCAACGGGGATTCTGTGCCTCTCTTCCTCCAGACTCTGGGACAGTGATTTCCAAAGAAAATGTAAAATTTACTTTTATCAGAGAACATGACTTTGGACAACTAAGCAGCAGTCCCAGGCAAGACGCTTCTGACGCTGTCTCTTGTTCAAGATTGGGTCTTCCGGTAAGATGGCGCCCATGTACATGGCCTGCAATCTATCTCTGACGATACTGTTTGGATTATTTCTGCTTTTTCCGTTTTTTGTCTGGGATATCAACTCGCTGCTTGTGTATGACCGACAACAGCTCCTCGATCTTCGATTGTCTCAGAGTCAGAGTCAGAGTCAGAGTTTCTTTATTGTCATTCGCACCTCATGT
>NC_056506.1:7913277-7927429 GCF_014905685.2 Nematolebias whitei
ACGTGCCCGGACCAGGGAAGATATGGGTGTTGTCTACCGGCCCAGCGATTGGACAGTCCTGGAGGTGCCGTTTTTAAAAATCTGAAACCGTTGGCGCGCACTACCCCCACCATGGCTGGTTCTGTGTCGGACCAGATCAGGACGTGCCTCATCAACACAAGGTCTGTTGCCAACAAGACTTTTATCCTAAATGACTTTTTTAAAGACAAGGGACTAGATTTTCTTTTTCTCACGGAATCCTGGTTGCCTTTGGGTGACTCAAACGCCTTGGTGGAACTTTTACCTCCTGACTGTCTGTGTTTTAATGCCCCGCAGCCATCAGGCCGGCGGGGTGGTGGAATTTTAACTGTATTTAAATCAAACTTTTCTTGTAAACAGTTGTCCACCCTCATGCCCTGCTCCAGTTTTGAGCTGAGTGCTTTTGAACTCGGACATTCTCCTCCCGTTCTGTGCGCGATTTTTTATCGCCACCCTCGTTCCAAGGACTTCATAAGTGAATTATCTGATTTTCTGGCTTACATCACACCAAGATATGATCACTTTGTTATCGTTGGTGACTTTAATATTCACGTCTGTTGTCAGGAGAAACCGTTAGTGAAGGACTTCCTTGATTTGTTGGACTCATTTAATTTAACTCAACAAGTAAATGGTCCCACCCAACAACACGGTCACACTCTGGATCTCATTTTTACACGTGATGTCTCTGTTTGTAATTTGGTAATCGGTGACAACGTTCTCTCAGACCACATGCCTGTCTTGTTTGATATCATCCCGCCTTGTCCTACTGCTAAGACATGTGATTCTGCACGTACTTCACGCGCCATTAACTGTTTCACTGCTGCACGTTTTACTGAAGCTTTTAGCTCTAAGAGGATCAATCAGCTCTCAGTGTCTCTCTCCACCGAGGAGCTAAACTCTCAGCTTAACTCGGTTTGCTTCAATATTCTGGACCGTGTTGCTCCCGTTAAAACCAGGAAAATAAAACTTTTATCAGAACCATGGCTTAATGACGTCACTCAAGCCGTTAGACAGCAGTGTAGGAGAGCAGAACGCAGGTGGAGGAAAGACAGGCTGCAGGTTTCTTTTCAAATCCTAAAGGAGAGTTGGCGTCATTATCAGAAGGCAGTTAAAGCCGCCAAATTGAAGTTCTTTTCTGCGATAATTGCCTCAAACTCCCACAACCCCCGAGCCCTTTTTTCCACCCTGAACTCAGTTCTACACCTCAGTGAACCTTCACCTCTAGAAGCCTCAACTGAGCTGTGTGAAAGCTTCCTCCATTTCTTTTCTGAAAAAGTTGCAAACACCCGGGCACTCATTTCTCCACCTGCTCATGATCCGTCCATCCCATCTCATTGTGTTGCTGTTCTTGACCACTTCGAGCCCATCTCTCTGTCTTCCCTGGAGCAGGTCATGTGCGGCATGAAGCCATCTGGCTCCCCTTTTGATGTTGTCCCCCCTTGACTCCTTAAGGAGCTTCTTCCTGTTCTGGGCCCTCCTGTTCTTGGTATTGTGAACAGCAGCTTAGCCTCAGGTGTGGTGCCAATAACTTTTAAACATGCTGCTGTCCAACCTCTCCTGAAAAAACCTAGCCTTGACCCCTCAGTCATGTCCAACTTCCGGCCTGTCTCCAGACTCCAATTTGTCGCTAAACTACTGGAAAAAATTGTGGAGTCCCAGCTGAAATGCTTTCTAGAGGATAATGCCATCTTAGAGCTATTCCAGTCTGGCTTTAAACCTCTCCACAGCACTGAAACTGCTCTACACAAGGTTTTTAACGACATTCTCCTATTCACAGACGCTGGTGATTCTGTGCTCCTTCTCTTACTGGACCTCACATCTGCCTTTGATACAATCGACCACGAGATCCTCATTGCGAGGTTAGAGCAGTGGGTGGGCATCACTGGGTCAGCCCTCGAATGGTTTAGATCTTACCTTGCTGACAGGTCCTTTTGTGTCTCCATCAAAGATTTTAGTTCAGCCTCGGCAGCGCTTAAATGGGGGGTACCGCAAGGGTCCATCCTTGGCCCTCTTTTATTTTCTTTATACCTGCTGCCACTAGGTGTTATTTTCAGGAAACATAACATACCTTTTCATTTCTACGCCAACGACTGCCAAATCTACATCCCCCTCAGACTCAACGGTACTCGCTCTATTCAACCGTTACTGGACTGCCTGGCTGACATCAGAGATTGGATGGCTTTAAATTTCTTGAGTTTCAACGAGAAGAAATCTGAAGTTATGCTTTTTCCTCCCAATGACACAATCACCAACCACTGCATCGACCTATCCGTTCTGTCACCGTTAGTGAAACAAAGAGTCACTAATCTAGGAGTGATACTTGACCGTTCTCTGAAACTCAACAATCATGTAAATATGATTGTTAAATCCTGCTTTTTCCAGCTGAGGCGACTGTCTAAGCTGAAGCCCATATTGTCCAAAAATAACCTGGAGACAGTAATTCATGCATTCATTACATCCAGGCTCGACTATTGCAACTCACTCCTTTTTGGTATCAGTCAGACCTCCATAGCTAGACTCCAACTGGTCCAAAATGCAGCAGCCCGGTTTTTGACCAGCACAAGCAAAAGAGAGCACATTACACCTGTTTTGGCCTCCCTACACTGGCTTCCGGTTCACCTTCTAATCAAATTCAAAATACTCTTGTATGTCTATAAATCACTTAACAGCTCTACCCCCTCCTATCATACTGATCTGCTCCAGCCGTATGTCCCACCACGTTCTCTCAGATCAGCAGACCAGTTGCTCCTAACAGTCCCAGGAACCCGTCTCAAGCGCAGAGGTGACGGGGCCTTCTCTGTAGCAGGCCCAAGACTTTGGAATGAGTTACCTCTGCTCGTTAGACAGGCCCCCTCCCTCACAGTTTTTAAATCTCGCTTAAAAACACACTTTTATTCCCTGGCTTTCAGCACTGTGTGATCTGTGCTGAGTCTTTGTGCATCACACTGTGTTGGTCATGTTGCGGTTGTTGTTGTTATCCATTATTATTTTTGTTGGTTTCTACTTTTTGGTGTCCTGTTATGTAATCTGTTGCTATGTACTTGTTCTGTTTGTCCCTGTACAGCACTTTGGTGTGCTTTGTCACTGTTTAAAGTGCTATATAAATAAATTGGTATGGTATGGTAAGATTGGCTTGACACAAGGAATGTGACAGCTGAAACCCTTGTCTTGCATATGTCTGTGCGTGGTGGTTCTTGGAGCACTGGCAGTCCACTCTTTGGGAAATTTCCCAAATTTTGGAATGGGTTTTGTTTCACAATCCTCTCCAGGGTGCAGTTATCCCCATTTCCTGTACAGTTTTTCCTACCACATCTTTTCCTTCTCTTCGCCTCTCTATTAATGTGCTTAGACACAGAGCTCTGGAAACAGCCAGCCTCTTTAGCAATGACCTTTAATGTCTTGCCCTCCTTGTCCAGTGTCATTGGTCATCTTTTGGACAAGTGTCAAGTCAGCAGTCTTCCCCATAATTGTGGAGCCTACAGAACTAGACTGAGAGACCATTTAAAGGCCTTTGAAAGTGTTTTGAGTTAATTAGCTGATTAGAGTGTGGCACCAGGTGTCTTTAATATTGAACCTTTTCACAATATTCTAATTTTCTGAGATACTGAATTTAGGGTTTTTATTAGTTGTCAGTTATAATCATCTACATTAAAAGAAATAAACATTGGAAATACATCAGTCTGTGTGTAATGAATGAATATAAGTTTCACTTTTTGAATGGAATTACTGAAATAAATCAAAATTTTCATGCTATTCTAATTTTATGACCAGCACCTGTATGTTTCATTTTCATCCTTAGGTACATCATGAGTACCTGCTGCCAGTGAGACACAGTACTGCTCCTTCTGCCCAGTGACTGGACTGATGCGGTAAGGAACGTCCTTAATGCTCGCTGAAATGGAAGGGAGGACAGGAAGGCGTCCAATGGCACACATCTGGACTGAGCCCAGCGCCAGGTGTTGGACAAAAGAGGAACCATTTTGGATGAAACTGTTTTAAAACAGAGAGGAATGTTTGTCAGTAAATCTCATTCAACAACAAACCTAACCTTAAAAACCAGATATCTGATTTGAAATTAACAGAACTTTGATAAACACTCTGCATCCCTTGAAGGAATGCATGTCACCCACCACTTTTCATGTTTGAGTTTTAGAATAAAGTCTAAGACTGTTTTATTTTTCATTTAAACCATTTATTTAACCAGGTGGACCTAAATGAGATTAAAAATATCTTAAGAGACCTTGTCAAGAATGGCACACTACACAAACATTTCCAGTCATATATTCAATGTTATCAAAGCACAATTCAAATACATAATCAGAAATAGTAAAAATAATTCAATTCAATTCAAAAATACTATTTTAATCTCAGAGGGAAATTATTTGTTGTTATAACTCGTTATCCTCATTTCATTAAGAGATGTTATAGATACTGATGGCTGTAGGCAGGAAGGATCTCTTGTAAAGGTCCATCCAACAGTGGATCCTAAGAAACTGGCTGCAGATGCCGTCCGATCCGTCCACCCAGACTCGGCTGGCCTCTCGGTTACCCCGGGCTGTAGGACCGCCCAAATGCCAGGCAGAACTCCTCCCAGAGAGATGGTCACTCCTCCCAGCAGTCTGCCGAGCTCCTTGTCGCTGCGGACAGCCAACTGTAGGTGCCGAGGGACGATCCTGTCCTTCTGCTGTCATGAGCCATGTTTCCTGCTAGTTCCAGGATCTCTGTGGTCAGGCACTCGAGCACAGCTGGCAGGTAGATGAGAATGTGTCCACAGAATATCCTTTTCAACTCATTTGAGAATTGGGGCTGTAGTTGAGATATTATTTGAGCTTTTGAGATGTTAATCAGCTGCTGTTGGTTGTAGAAAACTGCCTTGTTGCCATGGTTACACGTCATAACAAATGTCCAAAACTAAAAAAGTTTCAGTAAAAAATTTTCCAGCTGCACAGCATCCGACACCAGAGGAAACAATCATCCAAAAAAATGTGATTTACATCCAGAAAAAGAGGAACCAAAGCTTCCAAAAGCAAAACCTCAAAATGAAAGTAACAGCGCTGCTCCAACATGCAGCCACCTTGAGCGGCGCAATTCTAGAATAAGAGAATCAAATGTAGATGAACAGATGCTCAGATATATTCATCATTTAACGCGGATTCCTCATTTTTCTGGACTGAATAAAACGTGCATTGAATTTAAGGAAATGCAAACGTGAGACGTCATTTACGTTTGACCCATCAAAATGAATGCGGTCATTTATTTACAGAATCAAAATTTAACATCAAACATTTACATTAATTTGGCAAATTATGAAAATAACAACATAAGCAATCAATCAGGAAAAATCATACGGCCATGATTTTTCCGTTGCTTCACCACAGACATTTATGAAAACTGTACAATTATGATCTTTTACCCACATGGATGTGGGTGAGCATTTTACACAGACATTTCTAAAATATCTGGAAGAATTTCTACTTGAGAGAAAAGTTTAAAGATGAAAGAAGTTAAGAGGGAGTAAGAGGGTGTGTGAAGGGAAGTAAGTGTTCACCAGAACCGACACTCTCCATCAGAAACCCAGCTCGCCTCGGTACGCTTGGTAGGAAACTTGACCCATTACCTTTCTGATGATAATCAGCAGATATGGTGTTCCGTTAACGCTACCTGTCCAGCGTCTCCTTAGGATGGCTGTAGCTCGTCAGAAGTAGTGGCGAGTGAAAGTGTTATATTCCCATGGAACTCGGAAGAGCTCTGTTGTCATGTCAGGATCATCCCGTCTCCATCAGAACTGAACAGAACTGTCCCAGAACTTCTAACAGAACTGTGTAGTTTACAGATCTCGAGCAGAACCTTACCAGAACCAGAACTAGAGCTAGAACTGAACTGAACTGAGTAAACCAGGAAGTACTGACATTTTAAAGAGCAGTTTCCCGGTTCACTTTTGGGAGTATTACCATTGGTCAGAACCGACCAGACGGGGTGTGTTTTGTGACGTAGGAGGTTAGAAGACAGCAAGAATTGTTATGAAAAGATCAGAAATGTTCTCACAGACAGAGAGAGTTTTGTTTTGGCGCGTTTCAGAAACAGGTGCCAAAAACCTCTATATTTATGTCTGAGAGGATTCTAAAAACATGCCAACAACTTGTTTTGCGTTTGACTCCAACCTTGGACCAACTTACACTTGCTCATTCAAAAGCAGAAATCAGAAAAGGCATAATTACTCTGTAACAGCTTTGACATGAGTTCTAACTTTGCGTGAGAAAAATCATTACACAGTTAATAAAATTGATTAGTTCACTGCAACATCTAAAATGGTTTGAACTAAGACACTTTGATTATCAACATTTGTAAAATAGTAATGATAATAAAACAGAGAGTGTTCTTTTCACTTGAATCTTCAAGAGAGAAAGTCTCAGGATGGGTGAACCTGCACTTCTGGACTCAAATCAATGAAATGACAGTTCCTGTCCCACAAGGTTCTTAAGGTCAAGATTTTTGACCTTAGACTTAGTTTTTGACATGGGCCTAGTCCACTACACAAATAAGAAAAGAAAACAAGAAAGAGAATAACACACCCAAAACTATCAATATCTGTTAAAAGGTTTCCAAACAGATGCTGCCTTTACAACATCTTCAAGAATGGCCTTAAAACCATTCGGAGTTCAACCTCCTTCAATTTCAAGTCTTTCTGCAGTTGATTTCAGTCTGAACAGCAAACTGGAATGATTCTTTTGACAGCCTGTAAAAACCTTAGGTACAGTTAATAAAATTAAATCATCCTAGTGAAAATAATAATTTCTTTAGGGCTTGTTAACAATATACATGTAGGACATGAGATAAGGGGCAGTAAACCCCAGATCACCTTGTAAATAAGATTATACCAAAGACATTCTGTAGATGGATAAGGCAGCCCATCCATACCAGGCATACAGAACATTGATAGGCTTCAAGTTCGATTATAAAAGGTAAAGCCCGGTGATATACAGAGTCCAACATAAGCTACCAGTGAACGGATGCGTACATACAAATCATGTCTCCGTAGTCTGAAATGGACAAAAAATGGGCAGCAACAATAAGTTTTCTAGCTTCAAAAGATACAGAATCTGATTCTAAAGTAAAAACCCAAGCAATCCAAAAGAAGTATAAGAAAAACAAATAACTTATATTCTGTGACGAAAGATGTTTCACTTCCCAAGAGGCTTTATCAAATCAAAAACTGTCTGGAGTGTGTGGAGTTCTAAGCTTCATAGAACTGCATGAGAGGCTTCATTCTGTACCTGTCCTCACAGGCTGATTAGATTAAAACCACACGCCCAATCACAAAAGAAAGTTGGTAGGATCTTTCAAACATTGATATTTTGGTCCTCATAGGAGTGTCTCATTCTTGAGGTGTAGGTGGAGTGTTGTCCTGAAGAACTGTTCTCTGGTGTTCAGCTGTGGGTCTATGGAGAGGTTTAGTTTCCCACATTCCTCGCTGCAATGACCTGAAGACACCACGCCGCTCAGTTTGGGTCTGGGGGTTCTGTCCTTTGAACGTCCCCAATCATTTGAGAAAACTATACTTTAAACTTTAAAGTATAGTATAGTATAGTATAGTAAAGTATAGCTTTAAAGTTTAAAGCAACATAAAAACAAGAAAGTAGTTTTGTCAAATGATTGGCATGGCCAGTTTACAGTGGCCATCTTGGATTTTGATGTGACAACCCAATTTTGATAGTGACCCTTCTTACAGTCAGACACCAAAATGGAAATCACACTGCAACAGATTTTAGCTCAATATCGGTAAAATTAACTGTTATAGCTAGACTTGGGTTTTCTAAGTTTGCTTAGTTGTGACAGCCATCTTGGAGCGAGTTTCCTCCAAAAGTTAAATCACTTGTAAATGGACTGTACTTATATAGCTCCTTTCTATCTTATCAAGATACTCAAAGCTCTTTACAACACAATATGTGCCCTCGTTTACCCATTCATACAGCACTCTACTAGATCTCTACAAAGACTAATCAGTGCTATATTACATTCATACACCAATGAGACACACATCAGAGGCAATGAGGGTTCAGTGTCTTGCCCAGGGACACTTCGGCATGTGACTGCTGGTGGAATTGAACCCCCAACTCTTGCATTGGAGGTTCTAGAACATCATCTGTTCTAGAACTGCGCCGCTCCAGGTGGCTGCATGCTGGAGCAGCTCTGTTACTTTCATTCTGAGATTTTGCTTTTGGAAACTTTATTCCGGGTTTTCTGGATATAAATCCCATTTTTTGGATGATTGTTTCCTCTGGTATCAGATGCTGTGCAGCTGGAAGGATTTTTACTGAAACTTTTTTGGTTTTGGACATTTGTTATGATGCGTAACCATGGCAACAAGGCAGTTTTCTACAACAACAACAGCTGATTAACATCTCAAACACTCAAATAATATCTCAACTACAGCCCCAAATCTCAAATGAGTTGAAAAGGATGTTCTGTGGACGCATTCTCATCTACCTGCCAGCTGTGCTTGAGTGCCTGACCACTGAGATCCTGGAACTAGCAGGAAACACAGCTCATGACAGCAGAAGGACAGGATCGTCCCTCGGCACCTACAGTTGGCTGTCCGCAGTGATAAGGAGCTCGGCAGACTGCTGGGAGGAGTGGCCATCGCACTGGGAGGAGTTCTGCCCGGCATTCGGGCGGTCCTGCAGCCCGGAGGAACCGAGAGGCCAGCCAAGTCTGAGTGGATGGATCGGACGGCATCTGCAGCCAGTTTCTTAGGATCCATTGTGGGATGGACCTTTACAAGAGATCCTTCCTGCTACAGCCATCAGCATTTAAAACATCTCTTAATGAAATGAGGATAACGAGTCACAACAACAAATAATTTCCCTTTGGGATTAATAAAGTATTTTTGAATTGAATTTTTTAATTGAATTGCTCGAACCACACACACAGCCACAACCGCCCTGTAGATGTTTATCCAATGACTACTTTCAGAGTTTCACCAAAACTCATCCTGTGATTTAAGAGATATTTTGCTAACAGACAAATAAGGTTGAAAACAATAGCCCCCCCAACACACACACATACAAAAACACACACACACACGCAAGCACGCACGCACGCACGCACGCATGCACGCACACACACACACAAGCAGAGCACTATTGCCACTTTGCCTTTGTGTAACACAAATCAATACATAGTGAAATTAATATTTGCTTTATAAACTATTGATATACAACACGGATTATACTATTTGCCTTCAGTATGAATGCACACAGAAACAAAGATTTTACCTTGACATGAGTTTGAAAGTTGCATCCAGGGCTGTGGTGTAGGTTGACACCAAGATGGCATCAAAGTAGCAGGGGATGAGGTAACGAGGAATGTGTTTCAGGTGATCAAACATGGCTTCTAACCACTGGCCCACCTGCAGACACCGTAGGAAGGATGATTTGCTTCATTAAAGTGCTAAAATAGCAACAGCTCAGAGAAAATTTTAAAACTGATTACAGTCTATATTATGTGGTCCTTTATCATCAAAAATCTTTGGTTTAATAAGTGATAAAAAAAATATTTTAAACTGAATTCTAAATCTGACAAGCAGCCAGTGTAATGACATTAAAACTAGCGATGTGCTCCCTTTTTGCTCATCCTCTCAGAACCTTTACTGCAGCATTATGGATCGTATGGAAGATTTCTAAGAAAATATTTCAGTTCAAAAACAACAACATTTCAGTAATCAAATTTGCTGATTAAAAAGGCCACTCTGGGATATAAAAAGCATGATTTTCCAGATGAAAAATTAGTTCTGGAGACAAGTTTAATATATAAAAATATAAGAACGTTCCTGGTAAAAATTACAACTTCAAAGTTTATTTACAGTGACATTGGATGCTAAAGTACAGCAGTCAAGAGGGAGTACATTGTTTTGGAAACTGAATTGGTGAACCTGGTGGTGGTGGTGTGACGTTGCACGTTCGTGGTGAGACGTATTGTGTCATTTCCTGTTTGTCTGTCGGTAGCTCGAGTGAATTGTTTGCTCGAGTCGTCTTTGTTTTCTGGATTTATCTGTCTTTTGCAGTTTTTCATTCTAGTTCACACACAGTGCAGTTGTTTTTCTACTGTTGGATAGTGCTTAAAACACCTTATCTTTCAACACTTCTCGGTTTTTATTGGTGTATTTGGCTCTGCTAGCTCCTGCTAGCGTTAGCTTAGCATGGCTGCTGCTTCTCTCCCTGCTTCCTCTGTTTTCTCTTGCTCCGTGTGTCAGATGTTTAGTTACTCCTCTGCCTCATTTAGTGGTAATGATACATGTAACAAATGTAGTCTTATGGTAGCTTTGGAGGAGAGGCTGTCTGAAGTGGAAGCTCGGCTCCGTGCTGTAGAAAAACCTGTAGTTAGCCAGGTCCCCTTAGACAGCGCGGAACCACAGAGGCTAGCTCCCATTAGCGCTCCTCCAGCAGACCCTGAGCAGCCGGGGCCCCAGGCCGGCTGGGTGACGGTCCGGAGCAAGCGTAAGGCTAAGCCCCCAGTTCACCACCGACCCGTTCACGTTTCTAATCGATTTTCCTCGCTCAGTGACACACCCGCTGAGAAACAGACCCTGGAGTTCTTGCTGGGGAAAACCTGGTCTGATGCGGAGAGATGGCATCCATCCCACTTTGGACGGAGCCGCTCTTTTTTCTAGAAATATGGCTGATTTTGTTTGTCCCCCAAATTATTGACAACCTAGGGTTCAGTCCAGGAAGCAGAGATGTAATCCTCCACACCTCTCTGCTGCTTCTCCTCTGTTACCCACCCACACCCCCATTGAAACAGTGTCAACTCGCCCACGGCTCAAATTAAATAAACCAAAAATCAGCTTTAAAAATACGAACCGGATTCCAAAAAAGTTCGGACACTAAACAAATTGTGAATAAAAACTGAATGCAATTATGTGGAGATGGCAAATGTCAATATTTTATTCGTAATATAACATAGATGACAGATCAAAAATTTAATCTGAGTAAATGTAACATTTTAAAGGAAAAATATGTTGATTCAAAATTTCAGTGTCAACAAATCCCCAAAAAGTTGGGACAAGTAGCAATAAGTAGCTGGCAAATGGAAATTGAGCATATAACGAACAGCTGGAAGACCAATTAACACTAATTAGGTCAATTGACAACATGATTGGGTATAAAACGAGCTTCTCAGAGTGTGAGTGTCTCTCAGAAGCCAAGATGGTAAGAGGATCACCAATTCCACCATTGTTGCGCAGAAAGATAGTGCAGCAATACCAGAATGGTGTTACCCAGTGTAAAATAGCAAAGACTTTTAAGTTATCATCATCACCCGTGTATAACATCATCAAAAGATTCAGAGAATCTGGAACAATCGCTGTGCATAAGGGTCAAGGCCGTAAAACTCTACTGGATGCTCGTGATCTCCGGGCCCTTAAACGTCACTGCACCTCAAACAGGAATGCCACTGTCAAGGAAATAACAGAATGGGCTCAGAAATACTTCCAGAAAGCATTGTCAGTGAACACAATCCACCGTGCCATCCACCGTTGCCAGCTGAAACTCTACAGTGCAAAGAGGAAGCCATTTCTAAGCAAGCTCCACACGCTCAGACGTTTGCACTGGGCCAGGAGTCATTTAAAATGGAGTGTGGAAAAATGGAAGACTGTTCTGTGGTCAGATGAGTCACGATTTGAAGTTCTTTATGGAACACTGGGACGCCATGTCATCCGGACCAGAGAGGACAAGGATAGCCCAAGTTGTTATCAACGCTCCGTTCAGAAGCTTGCATCACTGATGGTATGGGGTTGCATGAGCGCTTGTGGCATGGGCAGCTTGCATGTCTGGAAAGGCACCATTAATGCAGAGAACTATGTTCAGGTTCTAGAACAACATATGCTCCCATCTAGACGTCATCTCTTTCAGGGAAGACCCTGCATTTTTCAACATGATAATGCCAGACCACATTCTGCAGCAATCACAACATCATGGCTACGTAAGCGAAGGATCCGGGTACTGAAATGGCCAGCCTGCAGTCCAGATCTTTCACCTATAGAAAACATTTGGCGCATCATAAAGAAGAAGGTGCGACAAAGAAGGCCCAAGATGATTGAACAGTTAGAGGCCTGTATTAGACATGAATGGGAGAGCATTCCTATTTCTAAACTTGAGACACTGGTCTCCTCTGTCCCCAGACGTCTGTTGAATGTTGTAAGAAGAAGGGGGGGGATGCCACACAGTGGTAAAAATAGACTTGTCCGAACTTTTTTGGGATTTGTTGATGCTATAAAATTTGGAAACAGATTTTTCCCTTAAAATGATACATTCTCTCAGTTTAAACTTTTGATCTGTGATTTGTGTTCTATTGTGAATAAAATATTAGCTGTTGGCACCTCCACATTATTGCATTCAGTTTTTATTCACAATTTGTTTAGTGTCCCAACTTTTTTGGAATCCGGTTTGTATAAACCATAAAAATCTGATTAAAATAAACACAGTTACTTTACCAGAGGAAAATCATAAAATCATTAAATGTGGATTATTGAACATCAGATCTCTTTCCTCTAAATCCCTGTTAGTTAATGAACTGATGACTGATCATCATATTGATTTATTCTGTCTGACAGAAACTTGGCTACAACAGGAGGATTTTGTTAGTATAAATGAATCCACTCCTGTTATTTAAATTTTCATGTTCCTAGAACAACTGGCCAAGGTGGAGGAGTAGCTTCTATTTTTCAGTCAGGATTATTGATTAATGCCAAACCAGTTATTAGTTATGATTATTTTGAATCGCTGTCCCTCAGTCTTTCTCATCCAAAATGGAAATCAGAAAAGCCACTTTTACTAGTTGTTATATATCGTCCACCAGGCGCTTACTCTCAGTTTTTGTCTGAATTCTCAGAATTATTAACTGACTTACTATTAAATACTGATAAAATCATCATAATGGGTGATTTCAATACTCATGTGGATGATGAAAGTGATAGTTTAAGCATAGCCTTTGATAATTTAATAGACTCATTTGGATTTACCCAAAACGTCCGCACATCTACTCATTCTTATCATCACACTCTTGATTTAGTTCTGACCTATGGTGTAGAGATTAAGGACTTGGTAATAGTTCCTCAAAATCCTATTCTGTCCAACCATTTTTTTAATAACTTTTGAGTTTACATTAAATGACTACACAGTCACTGAGAGTAAATTTCATCTCAGCAGGTGCTTATCAGAAAATGCTGTAACCAAATTTAAACAATATCTTCCATCAATGTTTTCCTCTGTCTTGCAGAGTAATGCATCTTAGATCATCTAGTTGATCATCTTACAACTTCAATGCAAACTTCACTTGATAAAATTGCTCCACTGAAAAAGAAACTGATCAATCAGAGGAAACTGGCTCCTTGGTTCAATTCTGAGTTACGTACTTTAAAGCAGGCATCTAGAAACCAGGAGAGAAAATGGCGCTCTACTAATGTTGAAGAATTTTATTTAACTTGGAAAGATAGTCTGCTAACATATAAAAAAGCTCTCCGTAAAGCTAGAACTTTATATTACTCATCTTTAATAGAAGAGAATAAAAATAACCCTAGGTTTCTGTTTAGTACTATTGCTAGACTAATTAAAAGTCCCATTTCTGTTGAACCATGTATCCCTACAACTATAAGTAGTGATGACTTCATGAGATTCTTTATAAATAAAATTATTTCAACTAGAGAGAAAATTCAAACCATCCTTCCTTCTATCCTGATGCATGCTCAATAATCCAGGTAGAAAAATCTAAAAAAGTTAAATCTGGTCCTCTGGACATTCAAAAAAACAAAACAAAATAAATCAACAAAAAAATGTAGAAACGTTTCGTCTCTCATCCGAGAGACTTCCTCAGTCTGAGGTGCTGTTTTCAGCTCAGTCTCTTAAATAGCACCGTCTCAGAGTGGATCAACCAGTTTTGCTGCTGACAACCAAAACCAGCTGATCACATGATCAAGAAGGACCATCAGCCTAACAATGGATCATTAGCACACTGATGGCTGTTTACTGTTCACAGAGGGCTGAGTGATACTAGCAATCACAGCATTGTAAGAGGGGGACAGTTGAACACGTAGGCCTCCACCCCTGTTTAATGATGGACGATTTCTTTTCACAAAGAT
>NC_056506.1:7927829-7953565 GCF_014905685.2 Nematolebias whitei
CGTCATCTCTTTCAGGGAAGACCCTGCATTTTTCAACATGATAATGCCAGACCACATTCTGCAGCAATCACAACATCATGGCTACGTAAGCGAAGGATCCGGGTACTGAAATGGCCAGCCTGCAGTCCAGATCTTTCACCTATAGAAAACATTTGGCGCATCATAAAGAAGAAGGTGCGACAAAGAAGGCCCAAGATGATTGAACAGTTAGAGGCCTGTATTAGACATGAATGGGAGAGCATTCCTATTTCTAAACTTGAGACACTGGTCTCCTCTGTCCCCAGACGTCTGTTGAATGTTGTAAGAAGAAGGGGGGGATGCCACACAGTGGTAAAAATAGACTTGTCCGAACTTTTTTGGGATTTGTTGATGCTATAAAATTTGGAAACAGATTTTTCCCTTAAAATGATACATTCTCTCAGTTTAAACTTTTGATCTGTGATTTGTGTTCTATTGTGAATAAAATATTAGCTGTTGGCACCTCCACATTATTGCATTCAGTTTTTATTCACAATTTGTTTAGTGTCCCAACTTTTTTGGAATCCGGTTTGTATAAACCATAAAAATCTGATTAAAATAAACACAGTTACTTTACCAGAGGAAAATCATAAAATCATTAAATGTGGATTATTGAACATCAGATCTCTTTCCTCTAAATCCCTGTTAGTTAATGAACTGATGACTGATCATCATATTGATTTATTCTGTCTGACAGAAACTTGGCTACAACAGGAGGATTTTGTTAGTATAAATGAATCCACTCCTGTTATTTAAATTTTCATGTTCCTAGAACAACTGGCCAAGGTGGAGGAGTAGCTTCTATTTTTCAGTCAGGATTATTGATTAATGCCAAACCAGTTATTAGTTATGATTATTTTGAATCGCTGTCCCTCAGTCTTTCTCATCCAAAATGGAAATCAGAAAAGCCACTTTTACTAGTTGTTATATATCGTCCACCAGGCGCTTACTCTCAGTTTTTGTCTGAATTCTCAGAATTATTAACTGACTTACTATTAAATACTGATAAAATCATCATAATGGGTGATTTCAATACTCATGTGGATGATGAAAGTGATAGTTTAAGCATAGCCTTTGATAATTTAATAGACTCATTTGGATTTACCCAAAACGTCCGCACATCTACTCATTCTTATCATCACACTCTTGATTTAGTTCTGACCTATGGTGTAGAGATTAAGGACTTGGTAATAGTTCCTCAAAATCCTATTCTGTCCGACCATTTTTTAATAACCTTTGAGTTTACATTAAATGACTACACAGTCACTGAGAGTAAATTTCATCTCAGCAGGTGCTTATCAGAAAATGCTGTAACCAAATTTAAACAATATCTTCCATCAATGTTTTCCTCTGTCTTGCAGAGTAATGCATCTTAGATCATCTAGTTGATCATCTTACAACTTCAATGCAAACTTCACTTGATAAAATTGCTCCACTGAAAAAGAAACTGATCAATCAGAGGAAACTGGCTCCTTGGTTCAATTCTGAGTTACGTACTTTAAAGCAGGCATCTAGAAACCAGGAGAGAAAATGGCGCTCTACTAATGTTGAAGAATTTTATTTAACTTGGAAAGATAGTCTGCTAACATATAAAAAAGCTCTCCGTAAAGCTAGAACTTTATATTACTCATCTTTAATAGAAGAGAATAAAAATAACCCTAGGTTTCTGTTTAGTACTATTGCTAGACTAATTAAAAGTCCCATTTCTGTTGAACCATGTATCCCTACAACTATAAGTAGTGATGACTTCATGAGATTCTTTATAAATAAAATTATTTCAACTAGAGAGAAAATTCAAACCATCCTTCCTTCTATCCTGATGCATGCTCAATAATCCAGGTAGAAAAATCTAAAAAAGTTAAATCTGGTCCTCTGGACATTCAAAAAAACAAAACAAAATAAATCAACAAAAAAATGTAGAAACGTTTCGTCTCTCATCCGAGAGACTTCCTCAGTCTGAGGTGCTGTTTTCAGCTCAGTCTCTTAAATAGCACCGTCTCAGAGTGGATCAACCAGTTTTGCTGCTGACAACCAAAACCAGCTGATCACATGATCAAGAAGGACCATCAGCCTAACAATGGATCATTAGCACACTGATGGCTGTTTACTGTTCACAGAGGGCTGAGTGATACTAGCAATCACAGCATTGTAAGAGGGGGACAGTTGAACACGTAGGCCTCCACCCCTGTTTAATGATGGACGATTTCTTTTCACAAAGATGGCCTCCTTTACTCCTCTCTCAAACCATCGCTCCTCTCTATCCAGGATGTGAACATCTTCATCCCTGAAAGAGTGACCGCTGGCCTGGAGATGAGTGTAGACCGCAGAGTCCTGGCCTGATGATGTTGATCTTCTGTGCTGGGCCATCCTTTTGGCCAGTGGCTGTTTAGTTTCCCCGATGTAAGACTGATCACACTCCTGACACTGAACAGCATACGTATGCTGTTCAGTGTCAGGAGTGTGATCAGTCAGCTGGTTGTCAGCAGCAAAACTGGTTGATCCACTCTGAGACGGTGCTATTTAAGAGACTGAGCTGAATACAGCTCCTCAGACTGAGGAAGTCTCTTGGATGAGAGACGAAACGTTTCTACATTTTTTTGTTGATTTATTTTGTTTTGTTTTTTTGAATGTCCAGAGGACCAGATTTAACTTTTTTAGATCTTTCCTTCTACTATCTATAGTCCCCTGTCAAATGAGACAACTTGAAAAATTTCACTAGAGCCTGATTTATGTTTGGACAGTTTTTGTCCTGTTGAGCTCTCTGAATTGTCAAAAATAATAACCTCGTCCAAACCATCCACATGTCTGCTAGATCACATCCCAACCAGACTGTTTAAAGAGGTATTTCCCCTAATTAATGTCCACATTTTGGATCTACTTAATTTGTCTTTAATGGATGGTTATGTACCACAGAGCTTTGCAGTTGCTGTAATTAAACCTTTACTTAAGAAGTCTGATCTTGATTCAGAAATTCTAGCCAACTATAGACCTATATCTAATCTAACTTTCATCTCCAAAATTCTAGAGAAAATAGTTGCAGGTCAGTTACGTGAACATCTACAAAGAAATAATCTGTTTGAAGAGTTTCAGTCAGGGTTTAGAGCTCATCATAGCACAGAAACAGCACTAGTAAAAGTCACTAATGATATTCTCATGGCCTCAGACAATGGACTTGTGTCTATACTGGTCCTGTTAGACCTCAGTGCTGCATTTGATACAGTTGATCACAATATTTTACTACAGAGTCTTGAATATGATACTGGGATTACAGGAACAGCTCTAAAATGGTTTAAATCATATCTATCTGATAGAGTCCAGTTTGTAAATGTAAATAATAAATCTTATTCATACAGCAAAGTTAGTCATGAAGTTCCTCAGGGCTCAGTGCTTGGGCCAATACTCTTTACTTTATATATGCTTCCATTAGGTAAAGTCATTAAACAGCATGGGATACATTTTCATTGTTATACTGATGACACACAATTATTTTTGTCCGTTAAACCCAATGAATCATATCAGCTACTTAGACTACAAGCATGTCTTAAAGACATAAAAACATCGATGACCCTTAATTTTCTTCTGTTGAACACAGACAAGACTGAGGTTTTGGTTTTTGGACCTGAGTACCTTAGGGATGAATTTTTCAGTCTTTCTCCCTCCTTAGATGAGCTTAAATCTGTCCTCCAGCTCTAATGTTAAAAATCTTGGTGTTATTTTTGATCAGGACATGTCTTTTATCCCCCACATTCAAAACGTTACTAGAACTGCCTTCTTCCATCTGCGTAATATCACTAAAATTAGAAACATCTTGTCTAAAAATTATGCAGAAAAACTGGACCATGCATTTGTCATGTCTAGACTGGACTATTGCAATGGTTTATTATCTGGATGTCCAAATACTTCTTTAAAACGTCTTCAGTTGATCCAAAATGCTGCTGCTAGAGGATTAACTGGAGTTAGTAGGAGAGATCATATTTCTCCAGTTTTAGATTCTCTCCATTGGCTCCCTGTCAAATCCAGAATAGAATTCAAAATCTTACTTCTAACCTACAAAGCTCTCAACAACCTGGCTCCATCTTATATTACAGATCTTATTGTTCCATATTTTCCTAACAGACCACTTCGCGCTCAGACTGCAGGTTTACTTGAGGTTCCTAGAATTTACAAAAACAGAATGGGAGGTAGAGCTTTCAGTTATCAGGCTCCTCTCTTGTGGAACCAACTTCCAATCTCTGTCCGTGAGGCTGACACATTGTCCATTTTTAAAACTAGGCTTAAGACTTTCCTTTTTGCTAAATCCTGTAGTTAGGGTCGGCTTGGGTTTCCTGAGCTGTCCCTTAGTTATGCTGCTATAGGCTTAGACTGCTAGAGGACAAACTGACCACAATTTTCACTCTGCTACTGTCTTTACTTACTCTGCTCAACCTGTTTTGTATTTGTAATTATTTTTTCTATTCTTAACATGTGTTTTTTGTCTTTCAGATACACCTGGACTTATACCTGGACCTACCATTCTGTGTTCGTCTGTCTCTCCTTCCTGTCCTCTCAACCAGCCGGTCAAAGCAGATGGACGCTTGTCCTGAGCCTGGTTCTGCTGGAGGTTTCTTCCTTTTAAAAGGTAGTTTTCCTTTCCACTGTTGCCACTGTGCTTGCTCAGGATGGGAGACTGCAACAAAGCCAAGATTCAACTTGTCTGCTGGATTCCTTAGAGAACTACTAATTGGCTTTTATGTATGTGAATGTTTCTGTAAAGTGCCCTGAGACAACTTTGTTGTGATTTGGCACTATATAAATAAACTGAATTGAATTGAATTACATTTACATGCGAAGTCAGCCTTCCCACCATCACAGATATCTACACCTCCAGATGCAGGAAGAGGGCCACCTGCATCATGAAGGACCCCACTCACCCAGCACACACTTTTTGCCCCGCTTCCTTCAGGCAGGAGGTTGAGGAGCATTAAGTGTAGAACAACTAGACTGAGGAACAGCTTCTACGTGGACGCTGTTAGACTCATGAATTTCTAATCAGGATGATCACTGTGAAAAATCACATCATGTTACTGCTGATTTGTTTCATGCTGCTGTGTTCATTCGTGCTCATCTGCTCACACAGACTCATGTTCGTGCTGCTGTTCGGTGTATTGTTTTTGTACTACTAGTGCTTAGCGTCTTTTTAGTTGTTTTTCTTAGTGCATATCTTAGATTTTATTACTGTTTTTCTTTTACATGTATTACTTTTGGTGGATGTAACTGGGACCCTGTGTACACAATTTCGTTCCACCACATGTACCTCATGTGGTGTGTATGACAAATAAAGAAACTCTGACACTGACTCTGATTTTATTAGGGTCACGAACAACAACTCTAGCAGTTCTAAAATTTTCTGCTGAGATGGCATCTCCCCTCTCAATCTCTCCATTTTTGACCACTTTATACTTTTCAGCTTAAAATGGACATTTTTAAAGCTCAGCTGTCACAGGAGGTTTTATTACATAACTTTAAAGACATTAATCTGACACTTCTTGCTTCAAATATTGAAAAACTTTCTAGCCATGGTTCCACTTTTACTCCTGATCAACTAGTTTCTTATTATAGTATAACTCCCCATACTCTGCTGAACCTATCTGCTCCTATAAAAGCCAGGAATGTGACGTTCGTCCACATGCTTTCTGGTTTTACCTCAACTTAGTTTTCTTAAAGCTAAATAACAGCAAATGAAACAAACTGAATAAAATGCTCAAATGAATTGTATCAGCACTGCATTCTTAATTATAAGGAGCATCTCAATGCTGCTAAACGTACTTCTCTGGACTGATAATGCTGGGGATGGGAACACTGAACCCTTTTCTTATTGGTTAACTCACTGCAGCCACCGGACTCTTTTCTCTCACATGTCTACTCTAATGACTAATGCAATTCACGTGTGATTTTTATTTTAGAGCAAAAATTGACAATATCCTTGGGGGGGAGGGGGGGTGTCCTGTGGAGCGTCGACATGTGAGACGTGTTTTCTGTGGCTCTCCTGGATTGTGAAATTTTATCCTTTTTTTGCATGACTTTTCAAATCTTCTTTGACACCTACGGTTAATATTATCTTCCTGGAGACACCTGTGCTTGATTCACTATTGCAAACTCTTGGAACCATGGCAAACTGAGGGAAATCAGACACGTCCAAGGTAGGCCGCAATAAACCATGCGAGTTACCGGAACCCGAAGCTAACCCTGGCCTCGATGCTAATAGCTGCTCGCTGGCGCAAATGAAGGCATTGCTGGAGGAGCTGCACTCCGACCTTCTGAGTAAATTTGACAAAATGGTGGCTAAAATGGCTAAAACGGTGAAGAAAGAAATCATGACTGCCCTCGCCTCGCTAGAAGCTAAAATCATGGCGCATGGGCAGATTATTGCTGATCTTGAACATGTAGCTAATGAGCAGAGCGACAGGCTCACCAGCCTGGAAGCTAAAGTCGCCTTGTTAACGGGCACGGTGGACTCTTTGTCAAAGAAATGTGAGAACCTGGAAGTGTGCTCTAGACTAAATAATATACGAGTGATTGGTGTCCCGAGGGATCTGAGGGCACCCGACCGACGGATTTCATGGCTATTTTATTACAGAAGCTGCTGGGGATGGAAAAAAAAACCCAAAACAATAATGGACCGGGCCCACAGAACTCTTCGGTCCAGACCTACTGACAGGGAACTACCACGCTTGTTTGTCGTCAGGGTAAACGTGTTCCAGCAGCGTAATGAGATTTTGAGGAGGACTGGCACGTCTGCTCCTCTTCTTGACGAGGGGAAGAGGATTTCAATTTTCCCGGATTTTACCACTGCTGTGGCGAAGAAACGTGCATCCTTTGCCAAAGTCAAGAAAGAGCCACACTCCTGTCAGGATGTTAAATTTGGCCTATTTTACCCAGCTATTCTGCAGATAACTTTGCCAGATGTAAAGGTTTGCCGGTTTGAGGAGGTGTCTGATGCCATGGAGTTTGTGGAGAAGAAACTGAAGAAAAAAGTGGGGGCCCCAGATTCTGTTTAAGAACTGGTTTGTAATGGAGGGACTCAAGATTACAGGACCTGTTTTCTGTACGGGGGCTGCCATTCTGCGGATAACTTTGTCAGATGGACAGGTTCGGTGTTTGAGGAGACGTCTGAGGCCATGGACTTCGTGCAGAAGAGACTGAAAAAAAAAAAAAAGCACGGGGTATTCTATTCTAGAATTATGCCGCTCAAGGTGGCTGCATGTTGGAGCAGCGCTGTTACTTTCATTCTGAGATTTTACTTTTAGAAACTTTAATTTCTCTTTTTCTGGATGTAAATCATATTTTTTTGGATGATTGTTTCCTCTGGTATCGAATGCTGTGCAGCTGGAAGGATTTTTACTGAAACTTTTCTAGTTTTGGATATTTGTTATGATGCGTAACCATGGCAACAAAGCAGTTTTCTACAACCAACAGCAGCTGATTAACATCTCAAAAGCTCAAATAATATCTCAACTACAGCCCCAAATCTCAAATGAGTTGAAAGGATGTTCTGTGGACGCATTCTCATCTACCTGCCAGCTGTGCTTGAGTGCCTGACCACTGAGATCCTGGAACTAGAAGGAAACACGGCTCATGACAGCAGGAGGACAGGATCGTCCCTCAGCACCTACAGGCGGCTGTCCACAGCGACGAGGAGCTCTGCAGACTGCTGGGAGGAGTGGTCATCGCTCTGGGAGGAGTTCTGCCTGGCATTCGGGCGGTCCTACAGCCCGGGGGAACCGAGAGGCCAACCGAGTCTGGGTGGACGGATCAGACAGCATCTGCAGCCAGTTTCTTAGGATCCACTGTGGGATGGACCTTTACAAGAGATCCTTCCTGTCTATAGCCATCAGCATCTATAACATCTCTTAATGAAATGAGGATAACGAGTTACAACAACAAATAATTTCCCTCTGGGATTAATAAAGTATTTTTGAATTGAATTCTGTTTAAGAACTGGTTTGTAATGGTGGGACTCAAGACTGCTGGACATGTTTTCTGTACAGGGACTAGTGAGTACTGTTCCATTTTTCAGCAGGAGCTGGCTTTACATCTCCTCATTGTGGTTCTATTATAATAATGCTGCCGCATTGTTAAAATGTTAGAGGACTGGTAGCCTTGGTTATTATTCCCTTTAAACATGGTGAGTGTTAAGGGAAAAAAAAAAAGGGGAAAAAAAAAAGGTGTTACTTTGTTTACTGTTGATTTACTTTGTTTACTGTTGATTTACTTTGTTTACTGTTGAGATGCATTCTATCAAGTTACTATTAATCACATTCCACATGGAGAGGTTTTTTTTTTTTTTAGCATACAGACCTCTTCTAGGGCCTTTTGAAGGTCATATTATGGGTGCTTTTGCTTTGGGGGGGTGGGTGGGGGGGGGGGGGTAGTGCATTCCGTTTGGGGGGATGCTTCTGCGAAAGGTGAATTGTGTTTTCTGTGTTTTTTTCATGTTGGTTTTGGTTTTTATGTTGCAGCACCTCCAGATCTCTTTTATGGTTTATTCTCTACTCGCCTTACTTGTCAACTAAATGTTCAGATTGCTTATTACTTTTAAAAAAATCTATTTAATATTCTGTCTTCACCTCCGATAGGAAGGGACCTCCAGTTTGCCAGTTTTAACTGCAAGGGGCTCAACAATCCTGTCAAACGGGGCAAAGTACTACACCACCTTCATCAGCTAGGAGCAAAGGTTGTTTTTGTTTTTTACAAGAAACCCATCTCAAAAAATTAGAGCACCTGAAGCTGAGGAGAGGCTGGGTGGGCCAGTTCTTTCACTCATCTTTCTCCGCCAAGGCCAGAGGTATAGCCATCGTTCTACACAAATCAGTCCCTTTTCATTCTGATCAAATTATCTCGGACCAGAAAGGCAGTTACGTTATTGTTGTTGGGACAATTCAAGGCTTACTTGTAGTGCTAGTCAACATTTATGGACTCAACTGTGATGATGAGGCTTTCAACAGAAACTTTTTTTCTCGTTTGCCAGACCCAACTGCGCATTATTTAATATTGGGGGGGACTTCAACTGTTAGCTTGACCCCAAGCTAGATTGCTCCTCTTCTAGACCAACTAATCCCTCTCGAGCAGCCAAAGTTATTCAGTCCTTTATGCAGGAATTTGCAATATCAGACGCTTGGCGTTTTCTTAACCCCTCGAAAAGGGAGTACTCCTTTTTCTCACCTGTACATCATACATTCACTCGTATTTACCTTTTTCTGATTGACAACAGATTACCATCATTATTGTCAGGTTGTAGATATGATGCCATAATTATCTCTGATCATGCCCCGCTTTTAATGGATATTAAGTTTAACGGACTGTTGTCCGAGCGCCCCCCCTGGCGATTGAACACTCGTCTTCTCTCAGAACGCAGCTTTACAGATCACATTTCCAAACGGATAGATTTTTTTCTGACTAACAATAGAACCCCAGGGGTCTCTGCTGCGCTTCTCTGCGAATCTCTTAAGGCTTACATTAAGGGAGAGATAATCTCTTTTGTTCATCATGAAGAAAAATTAAGAAATGAGAAATTGCTCAATCTTAGACAGCAAATTTCACAGCTTGATAATATGTACACATCCTTCCCTTCCCCGAATGTTTATAAATAACGCCTGATGCTGCAGTCTGAATTTGATATACTTATGACACAATGGACAACAGAACTCATGTTACAATCAAATGCACAATTTTTTGAACCAGCAAACTGCTGGTGGTCTCACGACAAATTTCTCAGGTTCAAACAGATATGGGAACGACATCTGATTCACTCCAGATTAACCTTGTAATCGAGAAATTTTATAAGGCGCTTTATTCTTCTGAAGTTACACCCTTAGCTACAGATCTTGACAATTTATTTGCTAAGCTGGATATTCCTATGATTGAACAACACACTTTACTAATCTGGGTAAACCTATTACTTTACTGGAACTTAAAACAGCGATACAGTCTCTTCAGGGAGGCAAGTGCCTGGGTCCTGACGTGTTCCCTTAAGACAGTGCTTCTCAATTATTTTCTGTTACGCCCCCCTAGGAAGAAGTAAACATTTCGCCCCCCCCCCCCCCCCCAACTCTCTGCCGCGACTGTAAATAGTATAATTTGTCTATAAAATTGTTATATGTACACCTCTACATAACATTGTATCATTATTAACATTAAATTTAAAAAATATAGAGAACACTGATGGGGGGGGGGGGGGGGGTCCTCCCCCAGAAAATTTTGAATAAAGTAGATGCCATTTCCTGCATTCTGGTGTATTTTAACGGTTGTTTAACATCTAGTTTTACCTACATAAGTAAACACTTGGAACGCCTTGGGATTCCCCTGGAGGAGCTGGTCCAAGTGGCTGAGGAGAGGGAAGTCTGGGCCTCCCTACTGAGGCTGCTACCCCCGCGGATGGATGGAAGTAAACACTTGATTCAGTAACTATTTTAGAGCTAATGGCACAACAAGAAGTAACCTGACCAACAGCTGAGTCAATGAATTAAAAATATTATATATTCAAAGGTGACGATTTGATGCCCAAATTAAAATTAAATGTCTGTAACTTAGTTGACTTCAAATGTAATGAGATGATCAATGAATGTTTGTGACAAAGGATTTACTGATTATAACAAAGATTCCTTCAAGAAACCTCCTAATATAAATCATAAAACCATAATGATTTCTACTCATTCTAAATTTGTCAAATGGCCTAAATCTCCTAAAGTGAAGGAGAATGATTTTAAAATAATAAATAAGATATATCCTGTAGCCATGTTTCTGCAAAGAAGATTTAAATTTGATGTTGATTTTTGTGCCTTTTGTAAATCAGAAGATGAATCCCTCAAGTATGTTTTTTTTTTCATGTCAATACAAAGTGTTTGGTCAAACATCAGAATCTGGATCAATCTCAAACTCAACATTCCTTCTTTTCATGCTGATAACATTTTACTTTATGTGGATAACTTAAGCTCAGCTTTCTCTGATGCCATTAATATAGTTGTACTTATAGCAAAGTACCACATTCACTGTAGTAAGAGGGGAGATAAGTCCTCCTTCATGTTTAATGAACAATTTTAAGTCATACTATTCTTCATTAAGTAGATAAAAAATCTGCAAAACTGCTAAAATCATCTCACAACAGATACAAACTTATTGTTTTAATTAAAACAATGTTTCTCAAGAAAAAAACTGATGAGCTTGTCAGCAGGTAAGGGGCGTTTACCTTCGGGACAAATTGAGGTTGTCGATTGGTCAGTTACTGACACGCCTTCTGAGTTGATTGACAGGTCGCGCCGTCGAGGATCCGATTGAAAAAAAAAAACGAGAGCTGCAGCAGCCGCGCTGGGAGGAGGCGGGGCTGCACAAATGCAGCAGAAGCGCAGCAGTCTCTCTGTGCAGCGCAGGGCTCCAAGTAAAGCAGGAGATAACCAGATATTCTGCTTGTGCCCTCACTGCCCTGGGACCCTTAGAGATCATGGGCCCCTGGGCAGTTGCCCATATGGTTAATCCGGCCTTGGCTGGACCTGGACTTCAGAGCAGCAGAGAAGTTGCAAACAGCGCAATAGCGAGCGGGCTGTGTGTGTGTGTGTGTGTGTGTGTGTGTGTGGGTCCAGTGGAACGCGCTCACAAGAGAAGAACCTGTCAAGTTGTTTAATGACATAAAATATATTTTGTTAGCAAAGAATAGAGTCCTAACATTTGTTAAACATACGTTTATCCAACAAATAAAAAAAAAAAACTGTATTTTGACAGTCGATAAAACTAAAAAATGTTGTCAATGTGAAAGAGGAAAGAGGGGGCAGGTGTCGCTCTCGCTTTGAGTTTATACACTTTGTTGCTGCGTGCTGTGGGTGAAATGCGTCCCGAGCTGAGGATTTGTTAGCAAAGAATAGAGTCCTAACATTTAATAAACATTATAATACTTCTGTATTAAAAAACATCAAAATTGTGCTTTGACAAACCAAAAAACAAAACAAAAAAAAACGTTAAAGTGAAAGTGGGGCAGGTAACTAACGTGTGCTGCGGGTGACAAGCGTCACCAGCTGTTCAGCAGCAGAGGGAAGAGACACGGTTCAATCATGGCTCCTCAAACGACAGGACAGACATATTTGTTCATAACTTTATTATTATTAAAACTGAGAGTTGCCAGATTTTAGCAAACAGTTGCCAAATGCACCCTGACAAAATGAGAATGGTGAAAAAAAAAAAAAAGAGAGAGGAAAAAAAAACCCTCCCTGCAGCAAAATGTTCCTCGGGGTCACATGCGCCCCCCTGGCATTGCTCCGGACCCCCCCAGGGGGGCGCGCCCCACTATTTGAGAAGGACTGCCTTAAGAGTTCCACAAATCATTTTGGGATAAACTTACACCGTTATTATTAGATGTATATAATGAGGCCTTTGCCCTCGGGAGTTCTGCCCCAGACTCTGGGTCAAGCTACCATCTCTCTTCTTCTGAAAAAAGGTAAAGATCCTCTTTCCTGCTCTTCTTACCGTCCCATAAGCCTTCTAAATGTAGATTTCAAACGGCTGTCCAAGGTTCTAGTGCTACGTCTTGAAACAATTCTACCCACTATAATTCACCCAGATCAGAATGGATTTATTCCAAATAGACACTCGTCTTTTAACATTAGGCGACTTCTGAATATTATTTACAATAACAAAGTCCATGCTCAATAATCCAGGTATACAATCCAACATTTTTCAGTCAGCTCATCTGGACAGTTTCTTTTTTTTGTGCTGAAACGTTTCGCCTTCGATCCAGAAGGCTTCATCAGTCAAGGAAACACACAACAAAACTGATTCTTCTCCCAACAGCTTACTCTAAAGTGGAACAAACCAGTTCTGTTTGTGATTAGATAGTCCCTTTGGTAAGCCCCCTCCTCCATTGCCAGCCCTCTTCCTTGTTGACAGTCTTGTCAAACTGGTTGAAAACAACAAAGTCCATGCTGAATAATCCAGGTATACAATCCAACATTTTTCAGTCAGGTCATCTGGACAGTTTCTTTTTTTTTGTGCTGAAACGTCGCTGCTCAACAAGACAGGGTGGCCGTTGAGTCCCCTTTTATTTGCATTGGCCATTGAACCGCTTGACATCGCGTGTTGCTCAAACCCAGACATTGCAGGCATACAACAATATGATATAGAAGCTAAAGTCTTGCTTTACGCAGATTATTTACTCTTGTATGTTTCTGATCTCTCAACATCTATTTCGGTCATTCTACGTTTGCTCTCAGGCTTTGGTCAGTTATCAGGATATAACCTAAATTTGGGCAAAAGTGAGCTATTTCCTATCAGTCTAACAGCCAAATCCCTCCCCCTGCATGCCTTTCCCTTTAAAAGGGCCAACAATAGTTTTTCATACTTTTTTCAAATTACACATAAACTTGAAGACCTTTTTTTAAGTACAACTTTTCTCCCATTATTAAAAATTAAAGAAGACTTTGAACGCTGGTCTCTGCTTAAGCTCTCTTTGGTAGCCCGCATCAGTTGCGTTAAAATGAATGTCCTTCCACGTTTTTTATATTTATTTCAATGCATCCTGATTTTCCTTACTAACTCCTTCTTCAGACAAGTAGACACTCTTATTTCTAACTTTCTTTGGGAGGGGAAGACCCCGAGATTGGCTGAGCGATACCAACATTAGATTTTTTAAATACCGGCGCGACTGTGGGACCTCCCCTCTCCCCGACTGGTTAATTATTGACATAAATTCTGCAAAACCTGTCTCTCTCACGGCTCTGGTGTACCAATCCAATCTTCCACTGCTGCGTATACAAAAATTAAAGTTTCTCTTAAGATCTGGACTCAATTTTGGCATCATTTTGGCTTACAACTTTTGTCTCCTCATGCACCTATTGCAGCAAACCATTTTTGCTTCTTCTCTTGTGGATAAAACCTTCACAACTTGGTCTGATCTTGGCAAACGGACCTTCAAGGACTTATTCGTTGATAATGTTTTTGCCTCCTTTGCACAACTATCAGACAGATTTGCTCTTCTATCACACTATTTTTTTAGATATCTATAAAGCTGTAGTTTTGCTTGTAGTAATTTCCCCATTTTTACCCATTTGTCTGAGGTTTCTGGCATGGATTCCTTGTTTATGCCCACCCCTGGGCTGAAGGGCTGTATTTCGACTCTTTATAATTTAATTGCGTAATTCTGTCTGAACCCTTTAAACTTGATTAGGAACCTCTGGGAACAAGATATTGGGGAAAATATTTCTGATGAGCTTTGGTCACGTATTCAGATGCGGGTACATAAATCATCTATCTGTGCAAGGCACCGTCTTATCCAATGCAAACTGGTGCACCGTGTGTATTACACTAAAGCCCGTTTATCTAAGATTTATAGCATGGTCTCTCCAGCTTGAGACAGATGTCAACAATCCCCTGCAAATCTTATTTATATGTTTTGGCAGTGCCCTTGGCTTAAGACCTTTTGGACAGAAATATTTGCTGCTATATCTGAGGTGGTTGGAAGAAAAATTGACCCGAATCCCCTAAGCGCCCTGTTTGGGGTCTTTTCTGGAGGGCCCCCCTTAACCCCATCTCAGGGTAATTCTCTAGCTTTTATGACCATTATCGCTCGGAGAGTGATACTACTTAAATGGAAAGTACCTCATCCCCCCTCTTTCTTGCACTGACTCAGTGATATTCTTTACTTCCTTAAGGCTCCAGTATACTGCCGCGTATGCCCGTTCACACGTACGTATGTGACATGATACTCCAGTGTACACCCCTAGCAGCTGCAGAGCAGCTTCACAGACAAGAGGGGATTATCTTCGGGACAAATTGAGGTCGCCAATTGGTCATTTGCTGACACGCCTACTGGGTTGATTGACAGGTCAGAAAAAAGAAATAAAAACGAGTGCTGGCAGCCTCAGCCACAGCGGTGTTCTGTGTTTTTATGTTGTTAATAAAAAGATCTAAAAAAAAAAAAAAAACAGGGAGCG
The DNA here is from genome assembly GCF_014905685.2 of Nematolebias whitei. Taxonomy (NCBI): domain Eukaryota; kingdom Metazoa; phylum Chordata; class Actinopteri; order Cyprinodontiformes; family Rivulidae; genus Nematolebias; species Nematolebias whitei. The sequence continues at coordinate 7,942,802 of NC_056506.1, forward strand.
CTGGCTCTACAGCCCTCACATCAGACCAGCCCACCAGAAAATCTCCAGACCCTCCCGCAGCCATGCTGGACCTGAGTTTAACTCGCTCGTGACAAATTCCTCCATTTCTCACCATTTCAGTCATGGCATCAACAGAGGAGGAAGAGATCACTGCCTCTTGGCAAAAAAAACAAAAGAAAAGGCCAGATCAGGGATGAAGAAAGGGAATTTAATACATGGGTGTTGCATACAAAACAGTCCGTCGCTGGGCAGTTTATTGTGCAATACTGCGTATGCGGTCGTAAAAATTTGAGCTTTGTACTGAGGGTACGCTGGGGGGTACGCACGTACCTCTGCGTACGTACGTGCGTACCTCTGCGTATGGATGTACGCGGCAGTATACTGGGGGCTTTAAACTTGAGAAAATTAGGATGACACTACATGGCTCTGCTGAGCAATTTACACATGTTTGGCAACCATTACAACTGTTGGTTAAACGAACCAACTTTTCCTCTGTACCAGACTAGCTGACATTAGTATTATGCACTTATTTACTCTCCTTCCGGTCTTTCTGGTTTGTGGTTGGTACGTTTTTTCTTTTTCTTTATTTTTTCCTTGAAGGTTCCTTTTTTTTTTCTTGGTCCATTTTTTTTTTTTTTTAGAGTGGAGGTTGTTTGTTTGTTCTTCTTTGTATATTGGATTTAAAAAATGGAAAATTATAATAAAAGTTTGAAAAAAATTGACAATATCCTTGAGCAACTTGTCCCTCAAATTTCCTGCAGTCCATCTCCTCCTAGTCCTCAAGTCCACCTCTTTCAGCTTTCAACTTTCCACATTCCTCCTGCTGTTGATTTCTGTTGGTCTCATGGGACTTTTCTCTGGACCCTTTGCAAAAGCGCAGTAATCACATTAGAAGGAGACAAAGGTGTGGACGAGTTTCTCTGCATGCTCAGAAGGGCAAGTACCAGAGTTTAGTTATGATAAAAAATTTGAAATGTTACATAAATAACTATAATGCAAACTTCTGTTACTTTAAATCTTAGGAATAAGTTTAAAAGATGCTTAACTCCTGAAGTAAAAGGATAGAAATGTTGTTTCATAGTTTAAAAATCACCTGTGCCAGTGGTCCTTCCCGGTGTTTCAGCCTGTTGGAGACGAAGTCTATGAGCCAGTCTCCTTCTCTGAGGTTAGCACACAGAGGGTGACCCAGGTCATTTTTGGGACGGATTTCTGCCAACACCGACATCAACCCTGAAGAGAGACCATACTTATTTGGACATTTTGTTTTTAGGACATTGTGTTCAGCTGACAAACTGGAATCTGAGTAATATTTGAAACTCCATAATTGTTGAATATTAACCTTGTATCCCTGCATATTTCAGGCTTTCCCATCCAGGGATACTGTAACAACCTCCACCATCCTCTTGTTCTTCTGCTTCACAGCGAAACAGCAAGATATTCATGTCTGCCAATGTCATCTTAGACATGAGCCTGTGAAACACACAATTTTAATAACGCTTAGGTTTGCTGATCATTGTTCTGTGCTTGTTGTTGGGAAAGATTATTTAATAAATATTGTTTGTAATTGACCAAATAATTCAGAGTAAGAGGTCAAATATTACGAAAATATCTCTCCAAAAGGCTAAAGGTGCAATTCAGTCAAAATGGATTGTTCCGATAAGCATTTGTTTATGTTAAAGGTGCTGTACTGTTATGAGAATTGTGCTTATTTTCATTTAATACATTCTACATACTGCAAGTGAAAGAAACAAGGGGTATTAACAACGGTATTAAATTTGGAGGCATCGCTGGGATCGATGATTGTGAGACTGAGATATATATTTTTTTTTTTTTCCCCTTGTCCTGTCCGGCATTGTGACACTCAGAATTATTGTCCGAGTGTCAAGGTGATGCCCAACAGATTTACTTTCACAAGCAGAGCATTATGGCTGGCCTTATTGCTCCACTTGATATATAAATAAAGCTTTATTAGAATTTGCTTAGGGCTTGTTACAGATGTAATGGACATGGGGATGAAAAAGAAAAAAGAAAACAGAGCAGAAAAGTGGGAGAAGGGTTAAAAAGTAAAGAAGGAGATAGGAATAGAGGAGAGAGCGAGGTATAAAGAGAACACAAATCAACATCAATGAAGTCTGCCTCTAGACCCGCAGAAAGAAAAAAAAAAGACAAAACCGAGAAACCACAACAACAAGCAACATATATAATGATACCTATAATAACATCATTAGAAAGTATTTTATACAGTACATGGTAATACAAGATACATTTAGTGGCCACCACAACCGAATTGAAGCCCCCAGTATACTCCCGCATACGTCCATACATGGAGGTACGCACGTACGTACGCGGAGGTCCGAGCGGGCATGTCTGTGCAAAGCTCAATTTTTACGACCGCGTACGCGGTGTCGCATAATAAACTGCCCGGCGATGGACAGTTTTGTATGTGACACCAATGTATTAAATTCCCCTTCTTCATCCCTGATCTGGCCTTTTTTTTTTGTTTTTTTGCCAAGAGGCAGTGATCTCTTCCTCTTCTGTTGATGCCATGACTGAAATGGTGAGAAATGAAAGAATTTGTCATGAGCGAATTAAACTCAGGTCCAGCATAGCTGTGGGAGGGTCTGGAGATTTCCTGGTGGACTGGTGTGATGTGTGGGCTGCAGAGCCAGCGCTCCCTGGTTTTAAAAAATTGTTAGATCTTTTTTATTAACAACAAATAAACACAGAACACCGCTGCGGCTGAGGCAGCCAGTGCTCTTTTTTTTTTCTGACCTGTCAATCAATCCAGTAGGCGTGTCAGCAAATGACCAATCGGCGACCTCAATTTGTCCTGAAGGTAAACACCCCTTGTCTGTGAAGCTGCTCTGCAGCTGCTCAGGGTGTACGCTTGAGTATCAAGTATGAACCTTCTGTATACAGTACATGCGTACCTACGCATGAATGGACGTACGTGGGAGTATACTGGGGGCTTGAGTATGTATCTGATAAACACCTGAATCTAAACACCTGTGTGAGCATGCTTGTCACTATAAGGTTTCTCCAAAAAAATGTTCAATAGTGGATGTGGGGATCCACAGACCCGTCCCCACAGGACATGACAGTAATACAGGGAAGACCGGAGCCACAGACACACAGTGGTCCCCAAGCCCGAAGCTCTGGGAGTCTCCCAACAGGGACACCCGCACCCCCCAGAGAGAGAAGCAAAGGGAAGACCCCGCCAATCCCCAGCAACCACAATGCAGAAACCACAGGAGGCTGCAGCGACGAGTCCACAGGCCCCGCCGGCAACCCGCCCCTCCAGAGTAGATCCGGCCATGGACACTGAACCCCGAGTCCTGAGGTCATACCATCCCCCAACAGAGGAAGGAATTTTCCAACTTACCAGTGACCAGCTGATGGAAATATGTGATTTCCTTGCAATTTCTTTTATTATTTTTATTAACCTTTATTTAACCAGGCAAATCCCATTCAAATCACAGATCTCATTTGCAAGGGAGGCCTGGGCCTGAAGGCAGCCTAACATGCATGTTTTTCATCTGTGGGAGGAAACAGAGTACTCGGAGAAAACCCACACAAGCGCGAGAAGAACATGCAACTCGACACAGGAACCAACAACAAAAAATATCACCGGCAAAACTTGTAATGCTCCTTTTACACTAAATAGCGAGCATATTGAACGTGACAAACTAAGGGAACTTGAAGATAAAGGAATGTCAGCATTGCTGACTTTAATGGACATGATAAAAACAGTGAAGGAAGTTATCAAAAACAGTACATTGGGAGAAGAAGACGAGGAACAGGAGAAACTAAACAGAACAACTAAAACTCATAGTTCCACAGAAAGAAACTGAAATGCAAATTATTGTAAAAAAAAAAAAAAAAGCAAAGAACATTGAAACTGTACTGGTCCAGGTTGCTCCTGCCCATGTAAACTCATGGAGAAAAGACTTTAAAATCTCAGGTCAAATTGGTGATCCTGGATTAAAAAGACAGACCAACCTTTTCCAGCTTGGCCTGCCAAATAAAGGGAAGGGAAGTCTGAGATTGTCATCATTGTATGTTCCCATACAATGGCAAAATTAGTTCTCTGCATTTAATCCATCACACATAAGATGCACCCAGGTGGAGGAGTGGGCAGCTATGTAAGTACCCGGGGAGCAATTGGGGATTAGGTGTCTTGCTCAGAGACACTATGACATGTGGGAATGGCTGGGAGTCGAACCGCGACTTTCTGGTCCCCAGTCGGCTGCCCTACCTCTACCCCATCTTGGCCCCGAGAGAGAAAGAGAAGGTGAATGAACAGAGAATGACCTCAGCAAAGGTTACCCTGAATAAGAGATAGTGGATGTTGTTATTAGGGCAGTAGTACCTGGCCTAGAACTGCACAGCTACTCAGAAGGAAAGGGTGACTTGCCTCTTCCCACTCTTTGGAGAATCCTTCGTTCACAATTATCAAGAGAGAAGTGCAACAAAGTTATATAAACAGCTTAGCACAGACATGAAGAGCATCAGAGAGACACCACATACCATATTATCTGTCGTACATGGCGCACCACCCTATAAGTTGCATCAGTCCAAATAAGTCTAATAAATTGGAAAAATTCATAAATAGGTTGCTTCGCAATATATGTCGCATCTATTATGCGTCAACACTGACGCGTCATGTTTGTTACATGTCACCACTGACAATCCGGAAATGTGGGCCGAACCCAGAAATGTGGGCCAGTGTTGTGCCAAAAACTGATTGGCTGCCAAATGGCGGCCGCAGGAGCGTGTACGGGAGGACTTTAACAAGAATTTAACATGATTAACACTTAAAAACAATTGTTTGTTTGTTCAAAATTATAGCAAAGGTGTGTCTCAGTCTAACTTTTCCTTAATAAATGCACTTTGAAGGTCAAATCAGTTGTATTTTCAAAAGTAGGTGCTCCAGGAGCACGCTCAAAGGGAGGAAATCAGGAAGGAGGAATGCTACGCATTTCTTCAAAATTTAACAAGATAACCACCTGAAACAATTATTTGTTTGCTTGACATTATAGTAAAGGTGTTTCTCAGTTGAACTTTTACTTAATAAATGCACTTCAATGGTCAAATCAGCTAGTTTGACAAGACTGTCAACTAGTAAGAGGGCCGGCAATGGAGGAGGGGGCGTACCAAAGAGACCATCTTATCACAAGCAGAACTGGTTTGTTCCACTTTGGAGTAAGCTGTTGGGGGAAGAATTAGTTTTGTTGTGCATTTCCTTGACTGATGATGCCTTCCGGATCGAAGGCAAAACGTTTCAGCACAAAAAAGAAACTGTCCAGATGACCTGACTGAAAAATGTTAAATGCTGATAAAGCCAAAGGGATGTTGTTTTCAAACAGGAAGTCAGTACCAGCAGCCTTTCCTTCTATTTAATCTTCAAATGGTGTCCCTATTGAGTTTCTCGATTCTTATAAATACTTGGGTATTTTGATTCAATTCAATTCAAAAATACTTTATTAATCCCAGAGGGAAATTATTGGTTGTTGTAATTTGTTATCCTCATTTCATTCAGAGATGTTATAGATGTTGATGGCTGAAGGCAGGAAGGATCTCTTGTAAAAGTCCATCCCCCAGTGGATCCTAAGAAACTGGCTACAGATGCCGTCTGATCCGTCCACCCAGACTCGGCTGACCTCTCGGTTCCCCTCGGGCTGTAGGACTGCCTGAATGCTGTGTAGAACTCCTCCCAGAGCGATGGCCACTCCTCCCAGCAGACTGCCGAGCTCCTCGTCGCTGCAGACAGCCAACTGTAGGTGCCGAGGGACCAGCCTGTCCTTGCACTGTCATGAGCCGTGTTTCCTGCTAGTTCCAGGATCTCAGTGGTCGGGCACTCGAGCACAGCTGGCAGGTAGATGAGAATGTAACCACAGAATATCCTTTTCAGCTCACTTGAGATTTGGGGCTGTAGTTGAGATATTATTTGAGCTTTTGAGATGTTCTAAAAAAGTTGAATCTGGTCCTCTGGACATTCAAAAAAAACAAACAAAGCAAAACAACAAAGAAAATGTAGAAACGTTTCGTCTCTCATCCGAGAGACTTCCTCAGTCTGAGGTGCTGTATTCAGCTCAGTCTCTTAAATAGCACCTTCTCAGAGTGGATCAACCAGTTTTGCTGCTGACAATCAAAACCAGCTGATCACATGCTCAAGAAGGACCATCAGTCTAACGATGGATCATTAGCACACTGATGGCTGTTTACTATTCACAGAGGGCTGAGTGATACTAGCAATCACAGCATTGTAAGAGGGGGACAATTGAACACGTAGGCCTCCACCCCTGTTTAACGATGGACGATTTATTTTCACAAAGATGGCCTCCTTTACTCCTCTCTCAAACCATCGTTCCTCTCTATCCAAGATGTGCACATCTTCATCCCTGAAAGAGTGACCGCTGGCCTGGAGATGAGTGTAGACCACAGAGTCCTGGCCTGATGATGTTGATCTTCTGTGCTGGGCCATCCTTTTGGCCAGTGGCTGTTTGGTTTCCCCGATGTAAGACTGATCACCCTCCTGACACTGAACAGCATACACAACATTACTCTGTTTGTGCCGGGGGACTGGATCTTTGGGATGAACCAGTCTTTGCCGTAATGTATTTTGGGGTTTAAAAGCCACTGGGACGTTATGTTTAGAAAATAAACGTCTCAGTTTCTCTGATACTCCCTCAACATATGGAATGACCACTGGTCTGGGACTGGGTTCCTCCTTTTCACCTGTTGGCTGACTGGAGTCCTGTTTGGTTTTCTTCTCTGCTTTCAGGAAGGCCCAGTTAGGATATCCACATTGCTCTAGAGCCTGTCTTGTGTGGGATTTCTCCTTCTGCCTGGCTCCTGAGCTAGTGGGGACGCTGTCTGCTCTGTGATACAGAGTCCTGATGACTCCTAACTTGTGCTCCAAAGGGTGATGGGAGTCAAACTGCAAATACTGGTCTGTGTGGGTGGGTTTGCGGTACACCTCAGTTTGCAAATGTCCTCTATCAGAGACTGAGACCTCACAGTCCAAGAAAGCCAACCTGCCATTTTTTACATCTTCTCATGTGAACTTGATGTATTTATCCACAGAGTTGATGTGGTCAGTAAAATGTTGGACTTCCTGAGATTTGATTTTAACCCAGGTGTCGTCAACATACCTGAACCAATGACTTGGTGGTGTCCCTGAAAAGGACATCAATGCTCTCTTTTCTACCTCCTCCATGTACAGGTTGGCAACAATAGGAGAAACTGGAGACCCCATAGCACACCCATGTTTCTGCCTATAATATTGCTCCCCATATGTGAAGTAGGTTGACTGCAGGCACAGTTTCAAGAGTTGACACAGTTGTTCTGTAGAAAGTGTGGTCCTGCTGCTCAGAGTGGTGTCTCCTGACCATCGCTTTTCGTTTTCTGCTCTCATCGACTCAGGTGCTGAACAAAACCTGATTAGTGCTGATTTAGTTAGAGAACATTCCTTGCCTACTCGTGAGATTCCTCCGATTTCTGTCGCCGGCCTAACCGGAGACACATTGACCCATATTAATCAGAAGACTACCGATTTGCATGTCATCATCTCAGGTAATCATCTTTGTGTTCAACTCTCGTATGCCCCAGATAATTCTAGGTTTCCCCTGGCTTCGTAACCATAACCCTGTTATTAATTGGGAGCGCAGCTGCGTTGCCAAATGGAGCGACAAGTGTCTCAGTAACTGTCTTCGCTCCGCCATTAACGAGTTCCCTCGGGACACGCATCCTCTAGAGGAGATCGACCTCACCTCTGTTCCTGCTGAATACCGCGACCTAGCGGCAGTCTTTAGCAAGAATGCGCCTTGTCTCTCCCTCCTCATCATCCCTATGACTACTCGATTGACTTATTACCTGGCGCCCCCTTGTCGTCAAGTAGACTTTAAAATCTTTCAGGTCCCAAAAGGGAATCCATGTCTAATTATATTAATGAATCCCTTGCCTCTGGTATTAGTAGACCCTCGACCTCCCCTTTGGGAGCTGGTTTCTTTTTTGTTTCTAAAAAAGATAAGACTCTCAGGCCGTGCATTGATTACCGTGGATCTGCCATCCAGACCCCACGCACCAGTTCATTCTGGAGGTGGACGCCTCTGACACTGGAGTAGGGGCGGTTCTTTCTCAGCGATCACCTGCAGACAACAAAGTTCATCCTTGCGCCTTCTTTTCCCGACGTCTCTCTCAATCGGAGCGCAATTATGACGTGGGCAACCACGAGCTGTTGGCGGTCAAGCTCGCGTTAGAGGAATGGCGGCACTGGTTGGAAGGCACAGAGATCTCTTTTTTGATTTGGACCGACCACAAAAACCTTACTTATCTTAGGAACGCCAAGCGTCTGACCCCCGTCAGGCCCGTTGGTCGCTTTTTTTAATAGATTTAATTTTGTCCTTACTTTCCGTCCGGGCTCAAAGAACGTCAAACCCGACGCCCTGTCCAGACAGTTTGCTCCTCCCGACACACCTGAGGGCTCTGATACCATTGTTCCCCCCACCTGCGTTGTCGGCTCCCTCTCCTGGCCCATCACCGCTACCGTTCAGGAGGCCCTCCTCTCCGAACCCGATCCTGGTGGTGGTCCCCCCGGTACCCTCTTTGTTCCTTCCAGCGTGCGGTCCGACGTGCTCCAGTGGCTTCACACGAACAAGCTCTCTTGCCACCCTGGAGTCAACCGCATGCTTGCCCTCACCAAAACTCACTTCTGGTGGCCCTCCATGTCCAAGGATATTAAAGACTTTGTTTCGGCCTGTCCCATCTGTGCCAGAAACAAGTCCGGTACCCAACCTCCGGCTGGCCCCCTGCTTCCCCTCCCAACCCCTAGTCGCCCCTGGTCCCACATCGCCCTCGATTTTGTGACCGGCCTTCCCCCGTCTGACGGCAACACCACCATCCTCACTGTTGTTGACTGTTTTTCGAAGGCTGTTCACTTTGTTCCCCTTCCTAAGCTCCCCTCTGCCCTCGAGACCGCTCACCTTCTCACCCTTCATGTTTTCAGGCTCCATGGTATCCCTTCGGACATCGTCTCCGACCGAGGCCCGTAGTTTATCTCCCAAGTGTGGCACTCCTTCTGCAAGTCGCTCGGGGCGTCCATTAGCCTTACCTCCGGCTACCATCCTCAGGCTAATGGGCAAGCTGCGCGCTGCAATCAGGAGTTGGAGTCCACCCTGCGTTGCCTGGTCGAGTCCAACCCATCATCATGGAGTCAACATCTGGTTTGGATAGAATAAGCCCACAACTCCCACCGTTCCTCTGCTACTGGTATGTCCCCCTTCGAGGCCTCCCTTGGCTACCTTCCCCCTCTCTTTCCCAGTCTAGAGCTCGACTGCTCGGTCCCATCCGTGTAGCACCACTTCCGGCGTCGTAGTCGCGTCTGGCGCCAGGCCAAGGCGGCCCTCCTTAGGACCACGGCCCAGGCAAAACGGTTCACGGACCACCACCGTTCAGCGACACCCGCCTACCAGTTGGCCAGCAGGTTTGGTTGTCCACTAGGGACATCAAACTGCGGGACACCCCCCGCAAGCTGGCTCCCCGCTTCATTGGGCCCTTCCCCATTACCCGCATCATTAACCCCTCTGTGGTTCGTCTCCAACTTCCCAAGGGCAATGAGGATTCACCCAACCTTTCACGTCTCCCAGGTCAAGCCCGTCTCCCTCAGTCCCTTGTGTCCCCCTTCTGACCTCCCCCCGCCGCTCCACCTGATCGACAACCACACTGCGTTCACCGTCAGATCCATCCTGGATGTGCGACGCAGGGGTAGGGGTTTCCAGTACCTGGTCGATTTGGAGGGGTACGGTCCTGAGGAGAGGTCATGGATTCCCAGATCTTTTATCCTTGATCCCAGCCTCATCTCCAGGTTTTTCAGGGACCACCCTGAGAAGCGCCTCAGGTCGCCTGGAGGCGATTCTTGAGGGGGAGGGGGGGTACTGTAAGGGTCCCACTGCCTGCAGCCTGCCTTGCTGATGGCCGCTGATTAACAACACCTGGCGGTCATCAGCCTGATGAGCCTCTCCATCTACAAAAGGCTGCAGCCCAGTGTGACTCATCGCTGGAGCATATCACCTCTCATGGTATAGTACTGTTGAGCTAGACATGTCTAGGTGAAACGAATTTGTTCACCTGTGTTCTCTTTTCCAGTTTCCTGGTTCCTCGTGTTTTTGGATCTCCTCGTGACCTGATCTGGATCCCTCGGCCTGTCAGGTATTCCTCGTGCCATTTTTGCCTCCAGTTGCCAGCCTTCCTCGTTCCCTTGGACCCTCGTTGGATTTCCCTCAGCCGCTCACTCCTTGGACTGAAGGACCAGCTCCCCTCCTTCGGATTTGGACTGTAAGGACAAAAACGCTCTTTAAACAAACCACTCAGGTCTTCCCCTCTGGACCAACATTAACCTGTCGTCCCTCTTTCCAGGAGTTGCTGAGAAGCAGCGTGTGGATTAATTCTCACTGTAAATAATAAACACTGTTCTTTTGTACTTCCCCTGTGTCTGCCTCATTCTGGGTCTCATACCATCTGGGTTCCTCGTGCAATCCCAACAAAAGGTGGAAGTTTAATATCTCTGAGAGCCGCTATTACACAATGATCATATTACACAATGATCACTTAAAATGTCAGTGAATACACTTGTACCAGGGAATTTGTGAGGCATATTTGTTAGAAACAGGTCTAAGATAGAAGATTTTTCAGGACGGTTTTTGTTTGGTTTAGTGGGTGTAGTGAGTCACGTGGGTACGTGTCACTAGTTGTAGTATGACAATA
>NC_056506.1:7953665-7957212 GCF_014905685.2 Nematolebias whitei
ATTCCGACAGATTTCTGTGCAGCCTTCACCACTCTCTGCAAAGCTTTTCTTTCTGCAGCTGTGCAGCCTCCATGCCGCACGTTGATGCTCGAGCACAGGATGCTCTCCACTGCACACCTGTAGAAGGAGGTGAGGACTGAGCTTCCCAGACCAGCTCGCCTCAGCCGTCTGAGGAAGTAGAGTCTCTGATGAGCTTTCTTGATCAGGCTGGTGGTGTTGTTCTTCCAGCTGAGGTTGTCATTCATGTGTACACCCAAGTACTTGTAGCTGGAGACCACTTCCACCGCAGATCCTCTTATGTTCAGGGGGGTGTAGATGTTTTTGTTCCTTCTGAAGTCCACAATCATCTCCTTTGTCTTCTTCACATTGATGTGAAGGTTATTCTTTCTGCACCAGCTCTCCAGGTGTTCCACCTCTTGCCTGTAGCTGGACTCATCATTGTTTGTGATGCATCCCACCACCACTGTATCATCTGCAAACTTTACAATGTGACAGCCTGGATGGGTAGCTGCACAATCATAAGTGAGCAGAGTAAACAGGAGGGGGCTCAACACACATCCTTGAGGAGAGCCAGTGCTGAGGGTTATGGTGGAGGAGGAGAGGTTGTGGATCCTCACTAACTGTGGTCTGTTTGATAAGAAGTCTAGTACCCAGTTGCAAATGGAGGGGCTTAGTCCTAGTGTGGATAGTTTGTCCATCAGGGTTTGGGGGATCATGGTGTTGAAGGCAGATGTGAAGTCCACAAAGAGCATACGAACGTAAGAGTTTTTCTGCTCCAGGTGGTTGAGCGCAGTGTGGACCACAGAGGAGATTGCATCCTCTGTTGATCGGTTCTCACGGTATGCATACTGATGAGGGTCCTCGTTGATGTTGATGGTTGTTTTGATGCGAGTCATGACCAGTTTTTCAAAGCATTTAGCGACTATCGGGGTGAGGGCCACTGACCGATAGTCATTCAGACCAGTCACTATAGAGCTTTTTGGGACTGGGATGATGGTGGCAGTCTTCAGGCAGGTGGGAACTGTCTCCAGGGTAAGTGAGGTGTTAAAGATGTCTGCCAGCACCTCACAGAGCTGATCAGCACATTCCTTCAACACTTTTCCGGGGATGTTGTCTGGGCCAGTTGCCTTGTGCGGATTAATCCTCCTGAAGGTACTCCTTACTTCTGCTGAGGTCACGCTGAGATGCTCTTCATCCGGTGGTGAGGTGAGTCTGGTGCTGGGTGGTCTGTTCGGGTCTTCAAAGCGTGCATAGAACTTGTTGAGGGCATCAGGCAGAGATGGGTCTTTGGGGCATTGTTCGCTCCTTCCTTTATAATCTGTTATGCACTTAATGCCCCTCCACATGCTCCGAGGGTCTTGTGAGATGAATTGACCCTCGATCCTCTTTGCATATGTGCCCTTGGTCCTCTTAATACTAGCAACCAGCTCTTTTCTTGTCCTACTCAGCTCCTCTGAGTTTCCAGACCTGAAGGCAGTGTTCCTGGCTTCCAGCAGGGTACGCACCTCTGCAATCAGCCAAGGTTTTCTGTTTGGGTAGCTTTTAACATTTCTGATAGTGGAGACGGTGTCATACATGTACTAATGTAACCCAGAACTGAGGATGTGTATTGGTCAAGATCAAGCGAACCTCCATTTTCAGCAGCTTCTCTGAAAACCTGCCAGTCTGTTCAATCAAAACAATCTCTCAGTATGGGGCCACTGTCCTGGATCCAGCATTTAACTTTCTTTTGTACCGGTCTGGAGCATCTCAGCGGGGGCATGTAAGCAGGAGCCAGGAAGATTGAGATGTGGTCTGACAGTCCTAGGTGGGGGCGGGGTTCGGCTTTGTATGCATCTTTTACGTTTGTGTAAACACGGTCCAGTGTCTTGTCTCCACGTGTCGGAATCGTCACATGTTGATTAAAGCTTGGGAGACAGTCCTTTAGATTCATGTGGTTAAAGTCTCCGGCTACCACGTAAAGAGCCTCGGGGTGTTTGTTCTGCAGCGAGCTGATGATATCATGAAGCTCCTACAGTGATTCATTAGCATTAGCGTCCGGAGGAATGTAGACGACAGAGATAAAAGTCACCGTGAACTCGCGGGGTAGATAATGTGGCCGACATTTCACTGTTATTTGCTCCAAAGCCTTTGAGCATGAGTTATTTACAACAGTACAGTTCGTGGACCAACTCTTACTCACGTAAATGCATACTCCGCCTCCCCGTGATTTCCCCGTTAGCTCGCTGCAGTGGTCCGCTCGAAAAAAAAAGTCTGTCATCCAGCTGGAAGACTGTGTCCGGCGTTTCGCTTGTAAGCCACGTTTCCGTGAGGCAAAGCACCGCACACTTCATCTCTTCTGAGGCGCCCGCTCTCAGACGAAGTAAATCCACCTTGTTGTCCAACGAGTGGACATTCGACAGAAAGAGAGACGGCATGGGGAGTTTACCGGCTTTAGCGTTAGCTCGTAGCCTCACCATAACCCCCACCCGGCATCCTCTCCTCTTAAGCCGGGAGCAGCGCGTCCTCTTCTGCCCGCTGGAACGCCTCTGCTGCAGCTTCCAGGTAGATGACTTTAAGACCTCCATTCTGCCGAGCGTAGTTTTGAGTTTGTTGCTGATTTCTGCTATATTTCGTGGCAAATCCGCTCCTATTCTCATCAGTTCGGTTCGGCTATAGTTCACACGCATAAATCGCGCGGAGTCAGGCACAGAGTCAATATCAAAACTTCTAAAAACTGGGATGGTACTGGGAGCCTGTGAAGCTGCAACTGCTCTGAGCGCGGCCATCTTGGCAACTTTTCATCTTTTGGCAACTGATCAATTTTTGTCTGTATCTGCTGTCGCTGATTCGGACCATTTTGATCGTGACTCAGGACCCCCCCCCCCCCTCCACCCCTTCTGGCAGACGTGTCTGCTTGTTTACGCTGGGCCCCAAGCCTGCCTTCTCGGAGATATCGCTCCAGACGCCGGGGAAAACGTGCCGGCCGGCTGGTAAAACTCAAAGCTCTGCGTGGTCAACGTTTCCACAGCCAGCTTCCTACGTGCCCGGACCAGGGAAGATATGGGTGTTGTCTACCGGCCCAGCGATTGGACAGTCCTGGAGGTGCCGTTTTTAAAAATCTGAAACCGTTGGCGCGCACTACCCCCACCATGGCTGGTTCTGTGTCGGACCAGATCAGGACGTGCCTCATCAACACAAGGTCTGTTGCCAACAAGACTTTTATCCTAAATGACTTTTTTAAAGACAAGGGACTAGATTTTCTTTTTCTCACGGAATCCTGGTTGCCTTTGGGTGACTCAAACGCCTTGGTGGAACTTTTACCTCCTGACTGTCTGTGTTTTAATGCCCCGCAGCCATCAGGCCGGCGGGGTGGTGGAATTTTAACTGTATTTAAATCAAACTTTTCTTGTAAACAGTTGTCCACCCTCATGCCCTGCTCCAGTTTTGAGCTGAGTGCTTTTGAACTCGGACATTCTCCTCCCGTTCTGTGCGCGATTTTTTATCGCCACCCTCGTTCCAAGGACTTCATAAGTGAATTATCTGATTTTCTGGCTTACATCACACC
>NC_056506.1:7957312-7959384 GCF_014905685.2 Nematolebias whitei
ACCCCTGCACAGGACCTGCTGGTTTCCCAGCCGCTGACAAGGTCACGCAGGAAAAAAATGAACATCCCAGAGTTTATTACAAAAGAATCTTCCAAGCTTATTTTGGTTACAGAAATGAAACCGGAATGGAGGAAGAAGAAATTTTTAAATTTGTTTTCAGCAAAAATCTCCACACTGACATACGCATGTCAGTACGAATTATGGCAAATTTCAGAGAAAAATCCATAAATGAGATTAAACAGTGTGCAGTGAATGTGTTTGAGGCACGTTCTCATGCTAAGACGCCCATAGAGGTGTTTCCTGGTGTAAAGGTTAAACCCCACTCCCTAGAAATGGAAAAAAGGTGCGCGCCACCTCCTCCTAAAACAGGCGAGAAAAGGCAGTATTTTCAGACTAACAAACCGCATAATGAAGGTGCGCGCTGGAACAAAAAGGCTCCTCTTTCAGAGGATGAACGTGATTATCGTACATGGGACATGCGCAGGACGCAAGAATATGGGATCCAAGAGGACCCATATTATCATGGGAAATCCGAAGAGGAACCCCCAAAAGACGTACCTAGCCGCCTCCCACCTCGGACGAAACGTCCCGAGGCGAAAAAATCACAAAAGTTCCAGGAACAAGGCCCTAAACCTCTGAGCTCGGAAGAGACAGAGGAAATGCAAAGGTTTTTAGACACTGTGATACACGCTGAAATGGGAACCCAACCAGGAGCACAATGTAGTGATCTGATCGCTACTAACTCTGAAGGCGCGAATGACAACATTACAGATGTCGGTGAAACACACCAAGACATTGCTGTTACTGCCTCCAACAACCCCTCATCGGACGAAGGGGGGATAAACTCACACACAAACGATGATGAGTCATCGCAAACTGAAAACTCAAAACCTGACCTTCATGATTTTGAACTAGGCATCCCAGTTCTGGGAGGACTCCCAGATAACCTGGTACCGAGTCAAGAAGCTGGGCCAGTATGTTTCACGAAACCATCACAGGCCATCGCTCTTTTCTCAACCAATGATGTCGACCAAGGACCTCAAACCTATGGTGCCTTGCCCATAGACGGGTCCGACGACTCAGAAAAGGATTCGTTGGAGCTCCCCATGGAGCAAGAACCCTCATCAGTCTCATCACAGATTGAACAGGTGGTCGCTCAAGCCGACACTCTAACATCTGATGAAGAAAGAGACAACATTCGCCAAGTTCTTTTAAAATATGAAAAGTCAATTTCAACTGACCCAGACATCATCCAACTTCAGAAGTTGGATGGTCCTGCAATTAACTCGATGATACTGTATCTGACTGACCCAGACAAATACACTCCATCGAAAGTCAAACTGGATTCCAATCCAGACCTAAAAGTCCTCTTTCAGCTGCACAAACAGTTAAAACTACCCAAGGACAACCTAACTTTAGCTCATGGAGCGACGTCCTCACCCGTGTTCGCAGTCTCCCACGACCGAAGGGGGGTGACGCCAGTTAGGATAATGCTACCAGACGCGATAACATGATCAAATCTGGCAACCAGGGTGAGGAGAAGCTGTGAAACGATGTTTCTAGATGCTTAGTCACTACTCTTGTCGGTGCTGAAACGTTGTTTAGTTGATTTTGGTATTGTTTCTGAAGGAAGAATGAATTTTGTCGTGTAGTTAAGTTAGAGACTAAGAGGCCTTTAACCATGCCAACATGCAGTTCATTCATTAAATTGCAATCTTTGCGGAGTCGATGTATATTATTGCTACCTTGAGTACCATAATCTACATTGATCTCACAACGCTTAAGCCGAACCTACTCGAACAATTCTATTCGGGGGGATAGCTAATTCTTTTGATAAGTCTCGCCATAGACTTCCAAAACATTTATGGGAAAACCAAACACCCAATCTCAAGTCGTTCGTCTAAAAAGACAACAGACAATTGCACCAAACTATATTTTACCATGTAAAGCTAACTTAAACCAAGTTAGAAATGGAAAAATAGTTTGGAACCCTTTTCTATAGGCATAAACCCCTGTAGTACCCCTTTTTCAGCATTCTCCACCCCTTAACTGGTAGTTGTAGCTGTTCCCAA
>NC_056506.1:7959484-7961471 GCF_014905685.2 Nematolebias whitei
TATATGTATATATATGTATGTATGTATATGTATATATATGTATGTATGTATATGTATATATATGTGCCCATATATATACATATACATACATATATAAGCCCACCTTAAACCACATAATTGCATGGCACATTTGAACCAGAACGGCACCGACTGGACGTCGCCCAGAGACGACCTTCGCTGGAGGCGACCTGCAATCCTGACGTTGGTCTCCGCTCTCCATCCAGTGGCCGCATCTTCAGTTCAATCCAAGGGTACCCCTCTGTATGCTGATTAATCAACACTTCCAATCGTTGTGGATTTACCGTTGTGGATTATATGACTTTTTCCAATGGATTACAGACTCTGTTTCCAAGGGGTTAAAGCCTTGCTACAATGGAATTACCGAGACGTTATGGAATTATAATCAACACAATGGAATTGCCAAGAACATTGTGGAATTACCTTTGACTTGTGGGACAGAAACTGTCATTTCATTGATTTGAATCCAGAAATACAGGTCCACCCATCCTGAGACTTTCTTTCTTGAAAATCAAGTGAAAGAACACTCTCTTTTTATTATCATTACTATTTTACAAATGTTGATAATCAAAGTGTCTTAGTTCAAACCATTTTAGATGTTGCAGTGAACTAATCAATTTTATTAACTGTGAAACAGTGTAATGATTTTTTAATCCTCATGCAAAGTTAGAATTCATGTTAAGGCCTGTTACAGAGTTTTTATGCATTTTCTGATTTCTGTCTTTGAATGAGCAAGTGTGCGTTTTCCAAGGTCAGGAGTCGAAGCAGACATGTGTTGGAACAACTGTCTTGTTTACATCCTCTCAGACGTCAACAGAGAAGTTGGCACCTGTTCTCCAAACTCGCCAAAACAAAACTTTCCCTGTCTCTGAGAACAGTTTTAATCTGTTCCATAACAATTCTTGCTGTTTTCTGACTTCTAGTAACCTCTTACGTCACAAACCACACCCCTGTCTGGTTAATATTGACCAATCAGGGGCGCTCAAATATACCGGAAATAGAGCTCTTTAAAATGCCGGTACTTCCTAGTTCTCTCAGTTCGGTGAGGCGCTGAGAAGTCCTGAGACGTTCGCAGTTCTGTGAAGTCGTTTGGGAGAACAGAAGTCCAGCCATGATAAGGCTCTTCCGAGTTGGATTATAACATCTTCCACCTCTGAGTGGAACTTCTGAAGGACCCCACTCATGTGAAGTCCACTTGCTGATGTGAGCTGGTGTCGGACGGAATCTCGTCACTACTTCAGACGAGTCACAGCCATCCTATGGAGACGCTGGACAGGTAGCGTTAACTGGACCTCGATATCTGCTGATTAATCTTCAGAAAGGTAATGAGTCAAGTTCCCTACCAAGCGTACCGAGGAAAAGCTGGGTTCGAATGAAGAGTGTCGGTTCTGGTCAACACTCCCCCTCACACACCATCTTTTACTCCCTTTAAACTTCATTTCCATCTTTAAATTCTTCTCTCAGGTAGAAATCCTTCCAGATAATTTAGAAATGTCTGTGTAAAGTGCTCATCCACCGCCGTGTGGATAATTGATCTTAATTGTACAGTTTTCATAAATGTCTGTGGTGAAGCAACGGAAAATCATGTCCGTATGGTTTTCCTGGTTGTAAAGGTGATTGATTATGTTGTTATTTTCATATTTTGCCAAATTAATGTAAATGTTTGATGTTAAACTTTGATTCTGTAAAATAAATGACCGCATTCATTTTGATGGGTCAAAGAAAAATGACGTCTCACGTTACATTTCATTAAATTCAATGCACGTTTTATTCAGTCCAGAAAAATGAAGAATCCGTTTTAATTGATGAATATATCTCAGCATCTGTTCATCTACATATGTATGTATGTATATCTATATATATGTATGTATGTATATGTATATATATATGTATGTATGTATATATATATGTATATATATGTATGTATGTATATGTATATATATGTATGTATGTATATGTATATATATGT
>NC_056506.1:7961571-7967295 GCF_014905685.2 Nematolebias whitei
ATTTGAGGTCATCAGGGTCAGATCAGGGCCAGATCAGGTTCACTACATGGGAGATCATCATCATTATCATTTACTTTATTTCAGACACAATATAAGATCCATATAGAAAACATAAAAACATAAAAAACATAAAAAACACAGAATTAAAAAGACAAAAGCGTGATCCGGAAAAAAAAATATTCAGGTGAGTTTGGATGGAGGCCTGCAGCAACTCTGATACAAACTACGAACTTCTCTCGAGCACCACACAGCGCTGCTCCTCCGCATCTCTGCATGTCACCTCCGCACCACACAGCACAAGAGGCACCCCCGGTGAAAAACGATGAGATTGACTTGAGAGGCTGAAGTCGTCACTGGTCCAATTCGGTTCTGCTCCAGTCCGGCTCCGGCGCTCCACAGCACGAGCAGCTACCTCCGGTGAACAATGATGAGACTGACCGAAGAGGCTGAAGTCGCCTCTGGCCCGGTTCTGCTCCGGTCCGGTGCCGACAGCGCTTTAAAGCATCAGAGCGTCTCCTCCAGGCGAACACAGCGATTCCACGGAAGTGGACAGTCCCTCGTTAAAAGGCAACGGGCTGCTCACTGAGGCTGAGACCGGCTCTGTTGAAGACAAAGTCCCCCACAGCCAACTCGGTTCGGTTCTGGTCCAGTTCGGGGAACACAGGTACACTTCCCCCGCACCAATGAAGATGCCACGAGGGCCAGTCCAGCAGAAAGCCTGCAAAAAAGCCAGCAAAATACCACCCAGCGATTCTTGTCAGGACCAGGTAGAGCCACAAAGGTCCAGATGAGACGTTCGTTGGGGTGCGGAGAGAGAGAAAAAACACCGGACCTTCATGCGACGACTCCGCAGCTCGAGGGGTCACCTGACCGGCAGGGTGCGCTCAGAATGACCGGTGGGGTGGGAGCGACCGGTCCTGGACCAAAATAATTTTTTGGACCGTCCCGTCCAGCTCTCTGAGTCACTGAACACCAAATCTGGTTGGAAGGGGGGCCAACTTTAGTCCGGATCGAAAAACGGGTCAGTTTGATGATAAAAGACTACAGAGAAGGCGGGGGGAGATGCCGTCCATCAGCTTGCCAGAAACAGAAGTACCAGTCTGTGTGTAATGAATTAATATAATATACAAGTTTCACTTCTTGAATTGAATTACTGAAATAAATCAACTTTTTCATGATATTCTAATTTTATGACCAGCGCCTGTAGATCTACAGTATATCTAATCTAACTTTCATCTCGAAAATTCTGAAGAAAATAGTTGCAGGTCAGTTGTGCGAACATCTACAAAGAAATAATCTGTTTGAAGAGTTTCAGTCAGGGTTTAGAGCTCATCACAGCACAGAAACAGCACTGGTGAAAGTTACTAAAGATATTGCCATGGCCTCTGATAATGGACTTGCATCTACACTGATCCTGTTAGACCTCAGTGCTGCATTTGATACAGTTGATCACAATATTCTACTACAGAGGCTTGAATATGATTTTGGGATTACAGGAATGGCTCTAAAATTATACAAATCTTATTTATTTGATAGATTCCAGTTTGCAAAAGTAAATTATGAATTTGAATGGGTTTCCTGAGCTATCCCTTAGTTATGCTACTATAGGTTTAGACTGCTGGAGGACAAACTTACTACACTTCCTCACTCTGCTGCTGTTTTTACTTGCTCTACTTTACCCATTTATATTTGTAATTATTTCTATCTTAGCATGTGTTTTTTGTAATGGTGTTCACGTTAACTCGTTATTATCACGTTAACGCAGCAAATGAATAATGCCAACAATTATTTTAACGCATGTTAATATTGTTACGTTTTGGTTTCCTCCATAATTTGTCTCTTCAGCGTCTATGAACACACAGACACACAGCACTCCGGCCGGGGGCCGGCTTTCCAGTTTGAGACTGGGACAGGGTCCGCCTCAACAAGGATTACATCCAATCACATTGAAGCTCACGTTGTCTAGACCAATTACTAACAGGAAGGCAGGTCAAAAACAAGCTGGTGGAGAAAGCTGCAGGTCCAGTTCTGTTCGAGCAGCAGAGTTTGTTCCTCACATCAGGGCAAAACACAGTTTTACTGGAGAGTGCAATTAAAAACAAGTAGTGCTCTGTCTTCTAAAGCTGGTAGACATTAATTCTACATTGACTGACTTTTTCCCCCTTGCGAATCGACCCCCCTCCTACGCACGATAGACACATGACCGATTTCAGCTCTATCGGGAATGACGCAGCATCTCAGCGATTCCGTTTTAATTTGTGTCAAAAGTACAGACTTTAAACTACAAAACAGCTTTTAAAACGTGTTGGTCAAGTTAAACCAGAGTTATGATAAATTAATCCATGCCCGCCTCATCTTATTTCCTGAAAATCAGATCTGAAGCGGCTTTGAGCAGACTGCAAGCTGCAGCTCTGAGAAAAAACACCCCCCTCCCCCACACAGGTAAACAATCCCCTCTCCTGTATGAAGGAGGGTTGAGTATTTATGTAGCACCACAAAATCTGCACAAGAATAAGAAAAAACCAAACTCGGAAGCTGACCAAGGCCCTACTTACATGGACACGATGGGGGGAAACATAGTTTTTTTTTGTATGTTAATTAGAGGAAAAAATTTGCGTTGAGTAAGTAAGTAAGTTAGTAAAACTTTATATAGCGCTTCTCAAGATAAAAATCACAAAACGCTTCAACAAATCAGATAAACAAAAGCAAAAAAAGAAATTCAGGCAAAAGCAGATTTAAAAAGATAAGTTTTTAAATTTAAAGACACGGTCGGATTTTGTGTTTACATGCATCCGCAGGAATCTCCCCCCCCCCCCCCCCTTTTCCCAAATTTGCTGTAGTTACCATGCCGGGTCATTAGTTGGCGCTTTGAATTTTGTACAATCATCTAATGCGCATGCGTGCTGCCTCGGCACGCTCCTTTCCTCTGGGTTAAAAGCTCAACTAACAATAACTTAACAACAAGTTAAAGCAGAATTCTGGCTGGAATTTGGATAAGAGTCGACAGATGTGACGCCAAGCGGAACCGCTTCGTCTAACAGCTCCACACCGGTCGCTGAGTGGACCAGAACCGAGTTGGCGATGTCGGACTTTACTCCATGATAATCAGTAGCTGTTTTACAGCAGGTAAAAATCAATATTCTTAATAATGTTTGCTTGTGTTTACTTCGATCACACAACAACCAACTGAGTTTTTATTTTTCCTGAAAGAAGAAGAAGCTGTCCTTCCACCAGGCGGACCAGTTCTGAACAAGGCTCGGCCCAGATGCAGTGCAGGAGGATGTTGAAGACAGATGTTGGATGAACTATTTATTTAAAATTCTCCTCAGTTCTTGTATTCAATCCATTCAATATTTTAAGATGCATTAATCAAAGGAGTGACAGCCTGAACCAGATGAACAATGTGAGACCAGATTCAAGGATGAAAACAGAGCAGAGTCCAGTTAATTAATGCAGTTTACAGTTAACGTGTTTTTAATAGTGTTCATTTTAATTATCAGTGTTTGTGTGACATACAGTTTGTGGTGTTGAATAAATAAATAAAATAAAAATTAAACCTGATGTCTTCACTTTTGACTTTAATAACATGCAATATATTTAGCATCATTTTAATCACATAATTTGAACTACATAATGTCCAGATAGCTTCATTATATATCTCAATTTTAAGATAAATACTGTTTATTATTATTAAACTGTTATTATTTAGCACATTTAGATGTTATAGTGCAGCGCGACGTGTATGCGTACCTCGTTCTATAATCCGCGATATTAGAACTGGATCTGAATTGAATATCTCATTGATTAAAATCATGTACTCACTGTGCCAGGGACTTCTGCAGAATTTCTGGTGGGTTTTCATCTTGTATACTACCTCTCCTGTACTTTGGGCTGAACTGGGAGAGATAAAACCTCAACACGCTCACCAGCTTCTGAGCTTTAGAGTCCAAACTGACTCTGTTAAGAACAGAAAGTGTACAGCTTTAACATTAACCATTCACAACGTAGCCCCAAAACTGACTTTTTCTCCTATTTCCATGCATACAGTGCTGATGCATAGCAGTTTAATGCTGACTTTTGCGTGTGTGTGTGTGTGTGTTTGGGGTTACCTGAAGGCAATGACACTGCCAGGTGTCAACTTCTGGAACTGGATTTCTTGGACAAACTCAGATCGACCTTTAGACGTCGCTCCAGCATGTTTCATTACCATACTTTCCTCTATCTGTACACATAGAGATGAGAATAGAAATATAATTTTTTGGTTCGCTGAGGGAAATTGTTTGTCACAGCAGCAGGCAAGGTCAAAATTAAAGCATAAAAAATTACTGTACACAAACAAAACAAACAGTAACTGATGAGACAAGACGTAGAGCAAGGATGGCAAGGAACACACAATTTACATATTTACAGTGATACTGTGCAATGATGGCAAAGTATACTATATATAATATTTTTACAGTAGTCCTATACTATAATAATAATATGGTTTAAAGCAAGACTATAATATTCAAAGTGTTTACCTTTATATGTTCTTTTAGTTCCACTGTGTATTCTGACATGCCGTTGATGTAGTTATCATCCCTCTTATAACTCCCAGCATCCCTCTGTACAGTCCTGGCCTCCAAAACAATTTCCTCTAACTTACCTGAAAGGGGAAAAAAAAGGCAAAGCAGGAACTTTGAGAATGTTTTGGGAAAATTGTTCAACTGTTGAAAACAGAAAATCAGATAAGAAACAAGAATACTAAATATGGCACATTATACACCCGACGACAAACTATTATATAGCAATACAACAATCTATAGCAGTGACCCACACAAACAAAGATCTTGTATAAACTTTGACAAAGATTTGAGACCATGACCTTTAAGCTGGGGTGATGTAAAGTGTATACGACTGTCCGTCTAGAGATGATGCATATGTGTATGAAATTTTGTTACATTATCTTGAGCAGATCAGAAGTTGAGGGCAGGACAAGAGAAAGTTTCTGTACTTTTGTACGCACATACATAAAGCCTTTCGACAGGCTTATAAAGTGATTAAAATAAATAGTTCTTGTATGTCTGCTTGAAATTATAAACTAGAAATGCAAAAGTTCACATGGATATGTGAATGAAAGACAAAATCAGGAATAATAAAACTGATTTAAATGTGAACTTCAAATGTTTAAGAGCTATACAGAAATAAGATTCTGGCATCACGTGCATCGCAGAATGATAGAACTGATGGGAGCTTGATGTCGACTCGATCTGTTTTTTATCCAGTTGCTTTTATTTTAACTATTTTAGGAGTTTTGTGTGCCTCTGCCTTGCCATCCTGTCATCGTGGTTCAGTTTCCTGCCCCCTTCCAGCCTCTGGTTCAGGCTTGAGTGTCATGGCGGCCATCTCCATGATCCTCCATCTGTCTGCATGAACCGAACTCTACAGACCCCTTCGGTTCCGTGGGGAAACCTTGGATGTTCTCTGTCTGTCAGACCCGGTTCTGGAGGGCAGTCTGGGAGGACAGTTGCTGCAGTCCTTCTTATCATCATATAGTTAACGGGACCTGCTAACGCTGCAAACAAGACCACGACGCGGACAGAAACACACTGCTAACAGTACCATGTTGCTAACAGAACCATGCTGCTAACAGTACCATGCTACTAACAGAACTATGCTGCTAACAGAACCATGCTGCTAACAGTACCATGCTGCTAACAGAACCATGCTGCTAACAGTACCATG
>NC_056506.1:7967305-7968916 GCF_014905685.2 Nematolebias whitei
TAACAGTACCATGCTGCTAACAGAACCATGCTGCTAACAGTACCATGTTGCTAACAGGACTATGCTGCTAACAGTACCATGCTGCTAACAGTACCATGCTGCTAACAGTACCATGCTGCTAACAGTACCATGTCGCTAAGAGTACCATGCTGCTAAAGCCCCTTATCCACAGGTCCGGTTCTTGTAGGACCCTATTGGGCCTTATTTAGGCTGGTTCCGGTGGGACCGGTTTATTTCTGTCTCCACAGTGCCCATAGTTCCCCTTTAATGGGCGGTTCATTAATATCTACGCGCCTTACCAGCTAGTGGTGCTAGTGCTACATTAAGCTCTTTAATAACCACCACTAACAAGTATAAGAAGAAGAAGAGTTAGAAAAGAGCACACAACCAAAACAGATAATCTTGTTTCTGTTTTGAACATTCTGCTTTGACTGTGGCTTTTTCTCCTTTTTTATGGAAACAACATATATACGGGGTGGCTGTGGCTGAGTAGTTAGAGCAGTCGTCCTCCAATGCAAGAGTTGGGGGTTCGAATACAGCAGCAGTCACATGCTGAAGTATCGCTGGGCAACACACTGAACCCCTCATAGCCTCTGATGTGTGTCCCATCAGTGTATGAATGTGATCTAAAAAAACACTGATTAGTCTCATTAGAATGATTTGTTCAGTTAGCTTTGTAGATACTGTATCTAGTAGAGTGCTGTATGAATGGGTAAATGAGGACATGGATTGCAGTGTAAAGCGCTTTGAGTATCTTGAAATAATATAGAAAGGCGCTACATAAAGTAAAGTTCCTTTACATATATACATATACATACAAATGCAAAAAAGTTCAATCTGGTCCTCTGGACATTCAAAAAAAAAAAGGCAAAACAAAGCAAAAGAAATCTAGAAACGTTTCGTCTCTCATCCAAGAGACTTCCTCAGTCTGAGGTGCTGTTTTCAGCTCAGTCTCTTAAATAGCACCTTCTTAGAGTGGATCAACCAGTTTGCTGCTGACAACCAAAACCAGCTGAGCATGCATCAGGATATACATACATATGCATATACATATATATATATATATATATATATACATACATATGCATATACATATACATATATATACATATATGCATATATATATATACATATACATATACATATATACATATGCATATATATATATATATACATATATATACATATATGCATATATATATATATACATATATGTATATATATTTATATACATATATGCATATATATATATATATACATATATGTATATATATTTATATACATATATGCATATATATATATATATACATATACATATACATATATATATATATACATATGCATATATATATACATATGCATATATGCATATACATATACATATGCATATATGCATATACATACATATGCATATATGCATATACATATACATACATATGCATATATGCATATACATACATATGCATATACATATACATACATATGCATATATGCATATACATACATATGCATATATGCATATACATACATAGGCATATATGCATATACATATATGCATATATACATATGCATATACATATATGCATATATGCATATACATATATGCATATA
>NC_056506.1:7969925-7974782 GCF_014905685.2 Nematolebias whitei
ATATACAAATATATATATATACATATATATGCATATCCATACATATTCATCCATACATATATATGCTTACCAGGTATATATGTTCAGCACAGCTCGGTTGGTGTGTTACACAGATAGTGGTGGTACACGGTGGCATGGCATTTAATATGGTAAGGGGGTTCTTTTTTTATTTTTTCTTCTTTCTTTTATCTTTACGTGTTTATTATCATTTCACTTTCTTTTTTTGTCTCTATTTTTCTGACTCAACAATTATTAGCACACAGGCACAAAGGCTTATATATATATCCATATACACACATACAAATACCTCATAAAGGAATACATCCATGATTTACCTTCAAAAACAGCACTTAGTTTATCTATAAATCATAAATAATCAATCATTAAGGATTATGTTATTGTCTGGGTGTTTTACTATTTTTGATAATTGTGATAATGGGTGTGGTTTAATTATATTTTCACAAGCACAAATATGGGCATCTTAAGGTTTGTCACATGGAATATTAATGGAGCTGGTAGCCAACATAAAAAATATAGAATCTTTAACCAGATTAAAAGATTAAAGGCAGATGTTGTATTACTCCAAGAAATTCATGAATTACCGTCAACTGTGGATGAGCTAAAATCTCCTGAGTTTCCTGATGTATTCTCAGCCTGCTATAACTCAAGACAGAGAGGAGTAGCAATATTAATACATAAAAATGTGAACTTCACAATATTAGACACAGTTATAGACCCGCAAGGTAGATATATAATATTAAAATTATCTATACTCAGTCAGAAATATTGTATTGTTAGCTTATATGGGCCAAATGTGGATGATGCCGCTTTTTTTCATGATCTCTTCTCTACTCTATCAAATCACATGGATTGCTCGCTGGTACTGGGAGGTGATCTTAACTTTGGTCTAGATAACAAAATAGACAGGCTGAATGCAGTAGGAGCTCAACGCAGTTGGCAATCCATAAATGTAGTTAAACAGTACATGAGTGATTATGGACTCTGCGATGCATGGCGGTCTCTTCACCCTAATAGTAAAGAGTATTCTTTCTTTTCACATGTGCATCACTCTTACTCTCGTCTGGATTATTTTATAATCAGCAACTCATTGCTGACCAACATTTCAGACACTAAGATACACCCTATTGCTGTCAGCGATCATGCACCAGTTACTTTAAATTTAGATAATAAGAAAGAAATCCCAAAAAGTATAAACTGGAGATTAAATACCTCACTGCTTATGGACGAAGAATTTATACAATACTTTAAAAATGAATGGACAGCGTATTTAGAGTTTAATGACTTGCCAGGAACATTGGCATGTACACTCTGGGAGGCTGGGAAAACAGTTATGAGAGGGAAAATAATATCCTACTCAACAAACAAAAAGAAAAAAGAAAATAAACGTATTGAGGAATTAGAGAAATCTATCAAAATATTAGGAAGTTTACAAGGAGAGGAAATAGAAAAAAACTACGCAAGATAAAATTAGAACTAAATGAATGTATTGACAAAAAAAAACAAATTCTTGGTACAAAGACTTCGATTAGAAAATTTTGAACACAGTAATAAATCAGGGAGCTTTTTAGCTATTCAACTCAAATAAAATAAAGAAAAAACGTCTATATATGGTATTAAAGACACAAATGGTAACATAACTTATGACGAGGAAAAAGTAAATAGTGTTTTTAGAGATTTCTATAAAACTCTATACACTCCACAAATAAATCCAACAGATGAAGATATTAATCAATTCTTGGAGAGAGTAATACTTCCAAAACTAGACAGTAGTCAATCATCAGAACTAGACTCAACATTAACATCAGATGAGCTCCGTGAAGCCATTAAAAACATGCCTAATAAGAAATCTCCAGGCCCAGATGGATATCCAGCAGAATTTTATAAAGAGTTCTGGAACATCCTGGAACCAATTTTTCACAGAATGCTACATGAGACATGAAACAACAATTTTGTCTTTGGACACAGAAAAAGCATTTGATAGGGTAAACTGGAAATTTTTATTTGCTACCTTGGGTAAATTTGGTTTTGGGGACCATTTCATTAATTTGTTAAAAATATTATATAGCTCACCAAGAGCATGTGTCAGGACAAATAATCAAATATCTTCAAGTTTCTGTTTACAGAGGGGGACCAGGCAGGGATGTCCACTTTCACCAGCGCTATTTGCTATTTTTATTGAACCTTTAGCAGCAGCAATAAGACAAACTGCTGATATTAAAGGTATACTATGTAAAAATATAGAACATAAAATTAGTCTTTATGCTGACGATGTTTTACTTTTTCTTCAGAACACAGAAAACTCAATATCTAATGTTATCGAATTAATAAACTCGTTCTCAAAAGTTTCTGATTATTCTATAAATTGGTCAAAATCTACAGCTCTTCCAATAAACTGCATGTTTAATACTTCTCTCAATGAACAACTACAATCAGGTAACATTACATACTTGGGCATTAATATTTCTCCTAGATTGGAAGACTTAATAAAATTGAATCATATCCCAATTTTAAAGAACATTGAAGATGATCTTACTAGATGGAAATCTCTGCCCATATCACTTATGGGAAGAGTTGCCTCAGTAAAAATGATGGTCCTGCCGAGAATAAATTATTTATTCTCAATGATTCCAAATAAACCTTCAACTGAATGGTTTAAGTCACTGGATGGACTCTTTGATATCTAAATTTCTTTGGAAAAACAAAACTCCACGTATTAGCTTAAAAGCATTTCAGAAATCTAAAGATACCGGAGTATTAGAACTTCCCAACTTCTATCACTACTATTTAGCCAATAGGTTACAATATATCTCTAAGTGGTTAAATCCGAATAAATTAGATGAAACTTGGATAGACATAGAACAAACTTTATGCAATAATATTAAGATTTCAGATCTACCGTTTATTAGCACAAATATAAAAAGACATGTTTGCTTTAAAAGCATCAGTATTAGCTCTTCTCTGACAGCATGGTGGGAGTATTTGAAAATGACAAAATCTTCACTACTCCCCTGTAGACATACACCCATCTGGAACAATACTGACATCCTACAAGAAAATAATATGTTAAATTTCCCAGGTTGGAGAATCAAGGGAATTGAACGTCTGGAACACATATTTGAAGGTGTAGACTTTATTCCATTTAATAATTTAATAATACAATTTGACATTGAAAATAAATACTTCTTAGAATATCAACAAATTAAGTCTATCATAAAAAAGAAATTTAAGCTTAATAAAACTTTGTTAGAAACACCAATATGTGTGTTAGAGTTCCTTAATCTTAAATCCCCCAAATTATTATCTAAAATATACAAGAAATTGTCTAGAATCAATGACTCCATAATGCTACCTGTTGCAAAATGGGAGTCAGATTTATCAGTCAATTTTGACCAAAACACCTGGTCTCAAATATGTTTAAGAACAATTTAAAATGACTAGAATCTCCAACTTACAATTAATACAGTATAAAGTTCTTTATAGAGTACATTATACAGGTCAGCAAATGTTTAGGATGGGATTTACATTATCTAACAACTGCTCACAGTGCACAGACAATATTCCTGATGATTATATCCATGCACTCTGGTTCTGCCCACCCGTTCAGAGGTCCAGGTTTGTGAAGACTTGTCTAAATGTCTGAAATGTAATATTCCACTCTCTCCGCCTGTTTGCTTATTGGCTATCTTGGAAGATGTTACCCTGGAAAAAATACATGTCCCATGATTTTCACTGCCTTATGCATTGCAAAGAAAACCATACTCCTAAATTGGACAAATAAAAATAATCTTAGCATTAATCAGTATAAAAATCTTCTGTTAGATCATATTAGTCTTGAAACAGCATCTGCCGACACATCGGATCAATCGCTCTGGGCTCCTTTGATCGGCTCCGTTACATAGTGAGAGTGGGTAGTCTGGGATCTGACCTTGTGGGGCCTTGGAGTTGATGTGGAGGCGGGTGTATGGGTTTGGGGCACCGGGGGGGTTGCCGGGGGCTGGGCTCTTGGGGGTACCTGGGCAGGGGGGGCACTGCTTTCGCCCTGGAGAGGGCCTGGGTGGTTCTGGGGGATGTCGGCTGGTGGCTGCATGAGGGCCCTCAGGTGGTCTGTGGAGGCGGTCGTGGGTCACTGATCTGGTAGCCTGGCTGTGCTGGGGTGGGTTCGGGGTGGGCGCGGGGGCTTGGGGTTCTTGTTTGCTTGTCGCTTCCGGGCTTGGGCCTGTGGAGATCGGGGATCTTGGGCTCTGGCGGGCGGGTTGCCGGGCTCTGGGCCGGCTTGCGCTCTGGTGCCCGGTTTTGGGCAGGGGCCTTTGGCTTGCTGGTAGGTTGTGGGTTCAGGGGCTGGGGGGTTGGGTGTTTGGGGGCGTGACCAGTGGCCCCTAAGAGGGGGTAGTTTGACCCAGCCTAGGTGTCTAGTGTGCTATGTGTTTTGAGAGATGTCTGAATGAGGGGTGGGTGTAGTATTTCTTCTGGGGTGGGGACTGGGTGGATGTCCTTGGGGGCGGCCTGGGACTGTGCATGGCCGACTGGCTGGCCCCTATCCTGTGGTGGGGGCTCGCTCCCGGTGCTTCCTGGCTTTGTCGGCGGTTGGGCGGGTGCTCTTGGCCAGGTCATCCTGGTGGGGTTTGGCTTCATCTGGTGGCGGGCTGACTACGGTTTGTGGGGGTCTAGGAGGCCCTCAGGTGTGTGGGCCGCTGGTACTGCTTCTGGCGGCCCTCGGGGCTCTGTCCCTCTCTGGTCTGGAGCTCAGCGGGCCTGGCGGTCGGTCCAGATGGAGAGGTGTCTTGGCCTCAATCCCTAGGTGGACCTTAGGGAACGGGGGGGGGGGGGGGGGGGGGG
>NC_056506.1:7974882-7978013 GCF_014905685.2 Nematolebias whitei
GGGGGGGGGGGGGGGGGGGGGGGGGGGGGGGGGGGGGGGGGGCTCTTGGGTCAGTGGGGGAGCTTACTCCCTGTGGGAGCATTTGCTCTTACAGTTATATTTCTCACCATGCACCTCCACCCTCTTCATTTCAATTCCACACATTAAGGGTTGTTTGGGCTCGGGTGTGCTGCAACAATTTTACATCTCTGTTGACTATAGCCACCTGGGACTCAATTTTATTGTACACCTTAGACATTCACTCATAACATCCTCATGGCATTCACATATAGGAACTTGAGGTGGGCACTATGGCTATAGGTGGTTGGATGACCTTACTCTCGCCCCCTGTGCCTGTGCTCACTTACAATGGTTGCATTTAGACACTAGGATTTGGATAGAGTTGGAGGGGAGGGGGAACTGCTCCTTCTTCTTTCCTTTTTAATGGCACTATACAACAACACACATCAACAGCACATCTAGGGGCGGGGGTGTATGTGTCGGGGTCTTGTTCTCTTTTTTTTTTTTTCTCTCACCCCCCTGGTTCTTTAACTGCCATTCCGGGGGTGGGGTCCGGGAGAAGGTCAGGCCGTCGGGTGTTAACCAGGACTATGTGGGGGTTCGGGGTCTGGGGGATTGCCATGGGCGGTGCTGGCGCTGTGCTCTCCCTGGGGTTGTTTGGACCCCCTGAGCTTGGCTCTTGGGTGCCATGGTTGGCCTGTTGGCCGGGGTGGCTGCCGGGGCCTGGCGGGCGGTCGGCTGGGGACGCATGCTTGGTAGTTGTCGGTGTGTGGGGGTGGTCGGTGGCATGACCTCTTCATGCAGGGGGGTGTCCTGTCGGCTGGGCGTGGCCTGGGCCGGGTCTGGGATATTGGCTCCTCTCCGCTCGAGAATGAATGGGTCTACCTCCTGGGTTTGGGCATGGGCTGCCCCCTGTAGAAAGCAGGTACATGTCTTGGACCTGGGGGGTATAGAGTGCGTATTGGGAATAAGAATGAAATGTATCGTTATTGTATATCTTTGAGTGAGTGAGTGTGAGAATGAGGCTGGGACTGTGTGATTGTGTCTGTGTATGAATGGGTATTTGTTAGGTCGAGACTCGGAGTGCCCCCTCTTTGATACAACTGGGGGTGCTTGGCATCACCCCCCTATCGTGCGGCCCCCTGGTGGGGTGTGCCCTTGCCTGCTGGCGTGCTTGGGGCCCTTGGTGTTGGGGGCTGGGCGCTTGGGCGTGTGTCGGCTCGGCCTGGTGTCTGCCTGGTGGGGCTCGGGTCCTCTGGCCCTGTCGGGCCTTGGCCTGGGTGGTGTGCGTCCTCGGTGCCCGGGCCTCGGTGCCCGGGCCTCGGTGCCCGGGCCTCGGTGCCCGGGCCTCGGTGCCCAGGCCTCGGTGCCCGGGCCTGGAACTGCATCGGTGCGGCGGGTTCCGGCGGGGGCCTATGAGTTTGTCGCTGTTGGCCCCGGGGGGTCACTGCATG
Source organism: Nematolebias whitei (assembly GCF_014905685.2). Taxonomy (NCBI): domain Eukaryota; kingdom Metazoa; phylum Chordata; class Actinopteri; order Cyprinodontiformes; family Rivulidae; genus Nematolebias; species Nematolebias whitei. The sequence continues at coordinate 7,976,337 of NC_056506.1, forward strand.
TGGTCGCTGGTGGGGATCTTCCGGTTCTCCCCTGTGGTCCGATCTGGGGGGTGGGTGAGTGGTTCATCCTGTGTGGGTGGCCCTGGGGCCTCCGCGGTCGGGGTCCCTCCTGGGTTCTTGGGCTCTAGTCCCCCTTTTTTTTGTCTGCCTCTGGTCTTGGGGGTCGGGTCTCTGCTGCTTCACAGTTACTATTAAATGTTCTATTAGAGAAGCCTTATACACTTATGCATGCTCACAACCACACACAAATAGATGCAGGGATGCTTATGTAGGCTTTATATGTAGATAAATAGATATATAGATATGTATGTGAATGTATATTCATGTGTATGTATGTATGTATGTATGTATGTATATAGGTGTAGGTATGGGTATATATAATTATGGAAACTTACTGCAAAGCCATGAATATTTTAAGTTCTTTATACATATGTATTTTGTTGCTGTGTTTTGTCATGCTCTTTGCAGGTGAACAGACAGTGGCCGGGTGTTTTTCCGTGTGCTCTCTTTGTGTATATTTCTTATATTTTGGAGTTTTACTTTGTCTTTTCTTTCTTTCTATCCTATTACAAAAAAAAAAAAAAACTGCACTACATAATCACTAGAATAAATATTTCATAATAATGGTGTGGAGAGGATGGCTGTAAGGGAAGAAGGGAGGCCATCCAAAAAAAAAAAAAATAGTGAATAAAAACTGAATGCAATGATGTGGAGATGGCAAATGTCAATATTTTATTCATAATATAACATAGATGACAGATCAAAAGTTTAATCTGAGTAAATGTAACAGTTTAAAGGAAAAATATGTTGATTCAAAATTTCACAGTGTCAACAAATCCCCCCAAAATTGGGACAAGTAGCAATAAGTGGCTGGAAAAAGGAAATTGAGCATATAACGAACAGCTGGAAGACCAATTAACACTAGTTAGGTCAATTGACAACATGATTGGGTATAAAAAGAGCTTCTCAGAGTGTCAGTGTCTCTCAGAAGCCAAGATGGTAAGAGGATCACCAATTCCACCATTGTTGCGCAGAAAGATAGCAAAGACTTTTAAGTTATCATCATCATCCGTGCATAACATCATCAAAAGATTCAGAGAATCTGGGACAATCGCTCTGCGTAAGGGTCAAGGACGTAAAACTCTACTGGATGCTCGTGATCTCCGGGCCCTTAAACGTCACTGCACCTCAAACAGGAATGCCACTGCCAAGGAAATAACAGAATGGGCTCAGGAATACTTCCAGAAAGCATTGTCAGTGAACACAATCCACTGTGCCATCCGCCATTGCCAGCTGAAACTCTACAGTGCAAAGAGGAAGCCATTTCTAAGCAAGCTCCACAAGCTCAGACGTTTGCACTGGGCCAGGGGTCATTTAAAATGGAGTGTGGCAAAATGGAAGACTGTTCTGTGGTCAGATGAGTCACGATTTGAAGTTCTTTATGGAACACCGGGACGCCATGTCATCCGGACCAGAGAGGACAAGGATAGCCCAAGTTGTTATCAACGCTCCGTTCAGAAGCCTGTATCACTGATGGTATGGGGTTGCATGAGCGCTTGTGGCATGGGCAGCTTGCATGTCTGGAAAGGCACCATTAATGCAGAGATCTATGTTCAGGTTCTAGAACAACATATGCTCCCATCTAGACGTCATCTCTTTCAGGGAAGACCCTGCATT
>NC_056506.1:7978113-8003070 GCF_014905685.2 Nematolebias whitei
GGAACTGATAGGATGCCACCTATGCAACAAATCCAGTCGTGAAATTTCCTCACTCCTAAATATTCCACAGTCAACTGTCAGCTGTATTATAAGAAAATTTACGTGTTTGGGAATGACAGTAACTCAGCCACGAAATGGTAGGCCACGTAAACTGACGGAGCTGGGTCAGCGGATGCTGAAGCGCATAGTGCGAAGAGGTCACCAACTTTCTGCAGAGTCACTCACTAAAGACCTCCAAACTTCATGTGGCCTTCAGATTAGCTCAAGAACAGTGCACAGAGAGCTTCATGGAATGGGTTTCCATGGTTGAGCAGCTGCATCTAAGCTATATATCACCAAGTGCAATGCAAAGCGTTGGATGCAGTGGTGTAAAGCATGCCACCACTGTACTCTAGAGCAGTGGAGGCATGTTCTCCGGAGTGACGAATCGCACTTCTCCATCTGGCAATCGGATGAACGAGTCTGGGTTTGGCGGTTACCAGGAGAACGGACTTGTCTGACTGCATTGTGCCAAGTGTAAATTTTGGTGGAGTGGGGATTAAGGTGTGGGGTTGTTTTTCAGGAGCTGGGCTTGGCCCCTTAGTTCTAGTGAAAGGAACTCTGACTGCTTCAGCATACCAAGACATTTTGTACAATTCCATGCTCCCAACTTTGTGGGAACAGTTTGGAGTTGGCACCCTTCCTCTTCCAGAATGACTGTGCACCAGTGCACAAAGCAAGGTCCATAAAGACATGGATGGCAGAGTCTGGTGTGGATAAACTTGACTGGCCTGCACAAAGTCCTGACCTTAACCTGATAGAACACCTTTGGGATGAATTAGAGCGGAAACTGAGAGTCAGGTCTTCTTGTCCCATATCAGTATGTGACCTCACAAATGCGCTTCTGGAAGAATGGTCAAAAATCCCCATAAACACACTCCTAAACCTTGTGGACAGCCTTCCCAGAAGAGTTGAAGCTGTTCTAACTGCAAAGGGTGGACCAACATCATATTGAACCCTATGGATTAGGAATGGGATGTCATGTATATAAAGTTTGGTTAAATTATCTTGAGTGGATCAAAAGTTGTGGGCGGGACAAGAGAACGTTTACGGACAGATTAATGGAGACTACATACTTGCTCTTTGTGGAAGGCAGAAACGCATCCTCCTCTGCTACCTCCGTGCTTTGCTCTTTTGTCTTGTGAACCTCTTACAGAGCCTCTATTTTTGCATACCTTCTAAATTGTTAACGATGGATTCTTTCAGCTGGTCTCAAATAAATTTCTCATCAGGTAGTCACGGTGAAGGAAAATCCTTTTACCTCAACGGAAACATTATTGTATCTATGATAAATGGATTCTGCTGTTTGGGGCTAGTGGAAATCTGGATTGTTGACAATTTCAGTAACATCAGCAGCTGTTTAAGATGCCTGGAATGTGAGGAGAATGTGCCGAGCTTGGCAGCACTCAGACTCTACGTGAACTATATGTGGTGTTGTATAAAAGCTGAGCAGGCTGCTCCTTATCAGGACTCTGGAACTTTCTGGCAGTGTCCACAAATGTTTGGAAGGAACAAATTTTGGAGAAGTTGTAAGTTTGACTTCGGCATAAGTAATCAAATTCGGCTGTTTGGAGTCGCCATGAGAGAATGCACTAGCGAGACTGTAAGGCAGACACAGAAATTTATGAGTTCGGCATGACCCAAAACAATGTTGATATCTGAATCTGGACCTGGCCTTGGAAGAAGGACTATTTCAACTCCTCCTTGGATGCTATGGAAACAAAGACGCTCTGTCCCCCTCCCCATCCCCTCCCGTCCCCAAGGTCGTGGACCTGTGACAGAGCTCAACCGAGCTGGCTGATAAACATTTATCAGGACTATGGCAGGAGGGTAGCAGCTCTGGACTGTGCTGTGCTATGACCTTCCCCCAAACTCAGTGTCTCCACTGGCATATATATTATATGTTTGATGCCTATTTATGTTGCTTTTTGTGCTGAGGTCATTTCTGATCTCCCCTTTCCTCATATTGTCATTTTCCTTATCTAAAAAGGTGGCACCAGTCAAGTGGCTGCAGCCTTGTCTCCCCATGTATGTCTTTTCTTAATGCACTTTGGTAACAGTTCCTGTTTTAAATGTGTTACACAAATAAATTTGACAACTTGACTAATACGTCCGGCATCAACAGGCATATAATAATATTGCTGGTTGATTTTGATTTGGGGAAAGAGACCTAATGACCTCTTTCTTACAAACCACGTGAGATATTTGAACAAAACATTAAATTTGATGAAGATCCCTAAATACATGTATAATGTCTAACATTCTTATAAATCTCAGGATGGTTTTAGACTGACTTGAAATTTGACAAACAAATAATCTGTTCAGCAGAAAAGCTTCTTCCAATTAAGGCAGCTTATGCCTAACCTTATGTCAGTGTTGTCCATATCTGACCTTGAGAAACTAGTCCATGCCTTTATCTCAGCCCGATTGGACAACTGTAATGGACTCTATGCTGGGGTCAGTCAAGTCTCCACTTCACATTTCCAACTCGTCCAGAATGCTGCTTCTCAACTCTTAACCGGTACTCGTAGGTTTGAGCCAGTGTTTCCCCTAGATAACTTGCCATGTCGGGGCGCTCATCTCGTCTGTGATTTTTGTCTGTGTGGGGAGGGGGGATGGAGACTCGTCCTAAGCTGTGCAGCGCGCTGTTTAAACCAACAGTTTTGGGGGGGGGACAGAGGCAGCCACGTGCCATTTGCATTGACAGTTTTACAGTTTTAGACCAGGATGTGTGAGAGGAGACAGACACACAACTCAGCCGCGCGCTGTCTGAACCGACAGACGCCATCGACAGATCGAGCGTTTTCAGTCGTGGGCCCTAAACTTTGGAATAATCTGCCCATCAACATTCGACAGGCCACCTCAGTCTCTGCTTTTAAATCTCTCCTAAAAACACATCTATACTCATTGACATTTAACACAGGATGATTGGATTTAGATTTAGTTTTTCATTGATGCTGATTCTGTTTATGCTTTTGTTATTATTCCTATTCAAGGCCATCAGATCTGATTTAGTATTTCATTGTTTCTGACTGAGTTTATGCTTTTTGTTATTATTTCCTTGACTTTTGACACAACGTGATCTGATTTAGTATTTCATTGTTTCTAATTATGTTTTCGGTTTTATATTTTTATTCCATGTGCTGTAAATATATCTTGCTACTTTTTATTTGATGATGTGATATTTTTGTTAAGCACTTTGGTAACAGTTTCTGTTTTAAATGTGCTCTATAAATACATCTGACTTGACTTGACAGTTGTTTTTTTTTTTTTGATGGCCGGGGGGGGGAGAAACAGACGCACATCTGAGCCGTGCGCTGTTTGTACCAACAGTTTTCGAGTGGCGGGGGTGCGTTCAGCGTGAGGGGTTCAGCATGAAGGAAGAGGCTGCCTTTAGCTTTTTAGCTTCAGCATGAAGGAAGAGGCTGCCTTTAGCTTTTTAGCTAGTGCACCTGCATTGAGAGCTGCTAGTTTAGCGTTACGTCAGTGCAGACAGGTGGTTGGGGGTGGGGGGTGGGGTTCGGTAGACGGGGCGCTCGGTTCTGTTGATGGGGCGAGGCGTCCCGCTTGTATAATGGTAGGGGAAACACTGTTTGAGCATATTACACCAGTTCTGTCCTCCATTCACTGGCTTCCTGTGCGTACTAGAAAAGATTTAAAAATTCTCTTGTTGACCTATAAGTGCATAAATGGCCTTGCACCCCCTTTCGCTCTGAGCCACTGGAACCATATGTTCCAGCTCAGGCCCTGAGATCATCCAATCAGTTGCTTTTGGCCGTTCCAAAAACAAAACTGAAGCTCAGAGGTGATCGGGTATTTTCAGTCATGGGCCCCAAACTCTGGAACAACCTGCCCGCCCCCCCATCATTAGGCAGGCCTCCTCCCTTCCTGCATTCAAATCTCTGTTAAAAACATCTGTTTGCTCTGGTATTTCACACAGTGAGAGTTGATTTAGTATTTTTTGTTGTGTTATGTTTTTTATTTAATGCTATCAATTAAATTTTCAGTATATTCATAGTTTTATTTTTTCCATTAATTTACTCTCATTGACGTTATTGTTAAGCACTTGGGTAATAGACACTGTTTTAAATGTGCCCTATAAATAAAGTTGACTTTACCTGACTAACAGAGACTTTTTAATCTTACCAGGTATGAAAATAGATGGAACCTTGGTGTCATACTGGTGGGTTTTGGGATCCTTGAAGGCCGTCCGGCTCACTGTTACCACAGACTGGTGTGTGCTGGGACAATGACGAGTAATTGCAACTATATCTGCATCAACCTGGTCAACATACACCTGAAAATTGAGACAAAAGTGTGAAGTTTAACTCAAAACGGGTCTGAACGATCAGAGCTTCAGATATTTGTATTAGATTTGACTTCATAATCACATAGCAGAAATATAACATGAAAGTGTCTGCAGTGACTGTTAACATTTTGTGTAATCTTTATAGTATTGTTGTGTACCTGGATGAATCCCTGAGTTGCCAACTCCTGGTGCAGTTTGTTAAGTGCCAGTTTGCCAGCAATGATGCCGTTCTGAAATCCAACTTCCCCAGGGGTGGTGGGGGCTGCTGAGGGATTCCACTTGGGGTAAAATCGTTCCTCCTTCACCACAGATATCTGCCCTCACACAAACAAACACAAGCTGAGTAGGTAAAGGGTACGTCAAGTCTACAGCAGGTCAATCATCCTAGTTCTGGTTCTGTTGGAAGTTTATTTTTGTTGAAAGGGAGTGTTTCCTTCCAACTGTCTCCAACTTCTCCCGACAGGAGTCAGGGTAAGGAGGACACTGAACTCTAGAGGAAAAATTGGATTCATGATGACGACTAGAATCTACTGTTTGGGTTGGTGGAATCTGGTTGTCTACAAATTCGTGTGGAGGTGTTGAAGCTTGACAGTGCTCGGACTGAATGTGGAGCTGTGACAGGGATTTGGAGCAGCTGTATCAGGACTGTGATCTCCCTGGCAGCACTCATGAATGGTGGGAATAATCTTGGAGAAAGCTGTGAGCTCGACCTTTGGAGTGAAGGATCAATTCGGCTGTTTTGGAGTTTCCATCAGAGAATATGTACCAGCGAGACTTTAAAGGCAGAAACAACAATTCACGAGTTCTGCCTGATCCAAACTGTGGCCTTGATGCTGGACTTATCTCAACTCCTCCTGGAATGTTTTGAAAACAACAAAGATGCTTTGACTGTTTCCTCACTCCTCCCTTCCCCAAGGCCGTGGACATGTAACAGAACCTCAACTGAGCTGAAGATGAACGTCACCTCTTATCTGGACAATGGCTGAGGGGGGGGGCTCTGGACTATGCTATGACTTTCCCTTAAAAATTCAATGTTTTCACCGCCTATATGTAAATGTATAACGTCTGTTTATGTTGCTTTGCTGTGGTAGGATTTTTTGATGCTTCAAATTGTGCCCTGTCTAGGACATGGTGTGAGAGATCTTTTTTTTTATACCGTCTCTCCTCATGTTTTCTTTCCTTTTCTTATCTAAGCAAAATATTATTCTGAATAAGAATAAGAAGGCCGCGCTGATTATTTTAGCCGCAGCTTTGTGCACTCCGCTCATCTTCGGACGACTGTACGTACATATTCGTGTTGTATCTCGGTGCCATGCCAATAAAGTTTATTCTGATTTTGATGTTTGCTAATTTCTGTAGATCCAGTCTTTTCAATGTGTGGGGCCTGCCTCCCCTGGGGGGGAGGGGTGCAGAGTTTTTTCCTTGGGGGTGGGGGGTTTCAACATGAAGGAAAAATAAAATATAAATAAAAATAGCAGAAAAGTAAGGCTATTTTCACAGTGCATGTCTTGAATACTCAATTGTATTTGTTCAGATTAGATTTATTTTCTTATGTGGTGTGTCAAATGTTAATTCAATCAGACTCCAGTGTGACCCATTAACATTTCTGAGGCGGCCCTCATGCACAGAAGACAACATGATGTCACATGCAGCATGTTGTGTTTAAATAAATATAAATGCTACACATGTCAGCATGTGTGATTCTGAAGATCTGGCTGAACTTTGTAGGGTTTTATACCTGGATTATTGAGCATGACCTTTGATAATTCTGAAGTTGTTTAGTTCTACAAACCGGATTCCAAAAAAGTTGGGACACTAAACAAATTGTGAACAAAAACTGAATGCAATGATGTGGAGATGGCAAATGTCAATATTTTATTCATAATATAATATAGATTACAGATCAAAAGGTTAAACTGAGAGAATGTATAATTTTAAGGGAAAAATCTGTTGTTTCCAAATTTCATGGTGTCAATAAATCCCAAAAAAGTTGGGACAAGTCCATTTTTACCACTGTGTGGCACCCCCCTTCTTCTTACAACACTCAACAGACGTCTGGGGACAGAGGAGACCAGTTTCTCAAGTTTAGAAATAGGAATGCTCTCCCATTCATGTCTAATACAGGCCTCTAACTGTTCAATCGTCTTGGGCCTTCTTTGTCGCACCTTCCTCTTTATGATGCGCCAAATGTTCTTTATAGGTGAAAGATCTGGACTGCAGGCTGGCCATTTCAGTACCCGGATCCTTCTCCTACGTAGCCATGATGTTGTGATTGCTGCAGAAGGTGGTCTGGCATTATCGTGTTGAAAAATGCAGGGTCTTCCCTGAAAGAGATGACGTCTAGATGGGAGCATATATAGTTCTAGAACCTGAACATAGATCTCTGCATTAATGGTGCCTTTCCAGACATGCAAGCTGCCCATGCCACAAGCGCTCATGCAACCCCATACCATCAGTGATGCAGGCTTCTGAACGGAGCGTTGATAACAACTTGGGCTATCCTTGTCCTCTCTGGTCCGGATGACATGGCATCCCAGTGTTCCATAAAGAACTTCAAATCGTGACTCATCTGACCACAGAACAGTCTTCCATTTTGTCACACTCCATTTTAAATGACCCCTGGCCCAGTGCAAACGTCTGAGCTTGTGAAGCTTGCTTAGAAATGGCTTCCTCTTTGCACTGTAGAGTTTCAGCTGGCAACGGCGGATGGCATGGTGGACTGTGTTCACTGACAATGCTTTCTGGAAGTATTCATGAGCCAATTCTGTTATTTCCTTGACAGTCACATTCCTGTTTGAGGTGCAGTGACGTTTAAGGGGCCGGAGATCACGAGCATCCAGTAGAGTTTTACGGCCTTGACCCTTACATATAGTGATTGTTCCAGATTCTCTGAATCTTTTGATGATGTTATGCACGGTTGATGATGATAACTTAAAAGTCTTTGCTATTTTACACTGGGTAACACCATTCTGGTATTGTTGCACAATCTTTCTGCGCAACAATGGTGGAATTGGTAATCCTCTTACCATCTTGGCTTTTGAGAGACACTGACACTCTGAGAAGCTCTTTTTGTACCCAATCATGTTGTCAATTGACCTAATTAGTGTTAATTGGTCTTCCAGCTGTTCGTTATATGCACATTTTCCTTTTTCCAGCCACATTGCTACTTGTCCCAACTTTTTTGGAGATTTGTTGACACTGTGAAATTATGAATCAACATATTTTTCCTTTAAATTGTTACATTTACTCAGATTAAACTTTTGATCTGTCATCTATGTTATATTACGAATAAAATATTGACATTTGCCATCTCCACATCATTGCATTCAGTCTTTATCCACAACTTGTTTAGTGTCCCAACTTTTTTGGAATCCGGTTTGTAGTTTAAGTCAGTTGTTTATTTCCACTCTAAGGTGGGCTAGCTCTCCCACACTTTGAAACCCCCTTACTGTAGTTTTACAATTGACAATCTAATTGTGACAGGTTATGAAGAACTCAACTAGTTGTGTGTTACTCTACTAGAATCTGGTTGTTTTACACTGCATGATTTGGATCTTGTACTTTCTGGACAGTGCCCTGAGGTGACTTCTGTTGTGAATTGATGATTTATAAATACAGCATATAAAAAACTGCATCAAATTGACATAGCCTAATTTTAAAGTAAAACAAAGCAAAGATAATTTATCACATACTGTAGGTGTCCAACACCAAAGACTTAGGTGGACAAATAAAAACAAGGAGCTCGGTGTCCCTTGCCTGAATGTGGGTTACCGGGGCTCCACCCTGGAGCCAGGCCTGTGGTATGGTCTTGTCAGCGAGCACCTGGTGACCAGGTCCCTACCCATGGGGTCCAGGTAGGATCAGCCCAAAAGAGCAACTTGGGTTTGCTTCTTGTGGGCCCACCACTTACAGGAGGGGCCATACAAGTTGGAGGCATGATGCCATGGGCAGTGGCCAAAGGCGGGGGCCTTGGCGCTCTGACCATGGCTTACCAAACCTGGCTCTTGGGACATGGAATGTAATGCCCCTTTTCCACCGCTCCTCTTCAGCCCGACTCGGCTCGGCTCAGATCAGCTTGTTACACATTGCATTTCCACCACACTTTCAGGACTGGTTCTGGAGGCGTGCCCAGAATCCAACTCGCCTTACCACCTGGTGGCAGTAGTGCTCCCTTAAGCTATTTACTAGCCACCAATAAACATATTAGAAGAAAAAGACCCTGAAAAGATACACAACCAAAATGGAGGATCTCATTGCTTTATTGAACATTATGCTCAGTCTGTGACTTTTTGTCAAATATCAAAGAGAAGAGAACCAGAAAAAGTCTGTGGGCAACCAACCATAATGCTCTGGAGAAGAACGAGACTGTTGGAAAACATGATTAGAGAACGAGTGATGGTAAGCTAATGCTAATTTGCTATACCAGTATGAACCGGTAAAATGTCAATTAAATATGGTTTAGTAATACATGCTGTGTGCATGTTTCAGATGATTCTCCAGCAAAAAAATGGTAGTAGACCTACAGTCTGTTTACATCAAGCTCTGGAGTGACTAATGTGTGCCATAAAGATGAAAGAGGCTGTTAACTTCCATTGATGTATCATTTAAGTATAAATGTTGACAATAAAGATGTATTAAAAATATCTACTTTTCTTATGACACTTTAGTTATTTACCAAACACTGTAGATTTAGCTCATATTCATGACTTGAACTTGAAACAGGTTTCATATACAGGTCCTTCTCAAAAAATTAGTATATTGTGACAAAGGTCATTATTTTCCATAATGTAATGATAAAAATGACACTTTCATATATTTCAGATTCATTGCACACCAACTGAAATATTTCAGGTCTTTAATTGTTTTAATACTGATGATTATGGCATACAGCTCATGAAAACCCAAAATGCCTGTCCCGAAAAATTAGCATATCATGAAAAGGTTTTCTAAACAAGCTATTATTCAGGTCTCACTTGTAAATGAGTCCTCGAGGCTCAATGGGATTTACCTGTCTAAATAAAGGTTGATTGATTATTAACCTAACCATCTGAATCAACGACGTAACTCTAAACACCTGCAAAAGATTCCTAAGGCTTTTAAAAACTCCCAGCCTTGTTCATTACTCAAAACCGCAATCCGCATAATATACATAATATTACCTATTTTGTCACATAACTAGTATTTATTTAGAATTAGGCACTGCCAAAATGAAATAAGAAGAGACATCAAAGAGGCTCTTCCTGGTCTTTGTTTATTGAAACAATATTAATTGAACTCTGACTCTTCATCTCTCTCTGATAGTGATTCAAAATAATCTAAAGAAACATCAGATTCTTGTCTTCTGTCTGTGTTGTCAGCCATTGTAGCAACGCTCCGTCTACATGCAGGCAGTCCCCTTTGTCATCTCTTCCTGTTAATACGCCATTTAGTATGTTAAATGTTTATTTCAATGTGATTTTTATGTTTTGCAATGTTATTAATATTATCTTTCCAAAAATGCATTCATATTTACTGTGAAACTTTGATGTCACAGACACTTTATTGCCTCATTTGTATTTTAGGCCTCATCAACCTACAAGCTTGTGGTTTGGGAGGTACTTGGAGATTTAAGGGTCACCTTAATCAAGGGTCTTGGACCTCTATTACAACCGTTTGAGGTCTTAGTTTTTTAACAACTGAACAAAGCATAAAATACATATGGACTCTGAAAGTTACATTCAGCAAACTGTCAAATTTATGAAGTTTTTACATGGAATGATGGTGTGATGACCAGGGCTGCATACTAGATATAATATCAGCGTGTGCATTATCAATAGTGTGCAACATCAATAACTCAACACTAATCACAAGTGCATGTTTTACTAATATTGTACAGCCTTGTTGAGACTTGTTCTGCTCATTTTTTGTAAGAACACTGCCATATCTAGTTTTGTTTTTATTTTTAATACAAAAGGATACAAGACAGGACAAAAAGATGTGTATAGATTTGTCAAAGATGTGTCAATAGTAGACTGTGTGTGGAAAAAATAAATAAATTCAGACAAGACGAATGTGTGATTTAAAGTAACCTGATGTGGAACCAGCTCATCATATCCTCTGGTGGAACCAGTAGCACAACAGGCCATGGAGACAATAGCAGAACTGGGCAGAGAGTCGAGTGCTGAGCGCAGCTAGAAAATAAAAGTCAGACAAAAAAGCAGTTACGAGATCAAATCTGTTTTGGTCCAGAAATGATCAAACAAAACCTCATTTAAAATCTAAACATTTTCCTATCCACACCTGGATAGGGCACTCGTTGTCATGGGTCACATCAAGGAACATAGCATGAGCGATGGTGGGCATCAAAGGGCGCAGGCTGGGCTGAACAAAGGCTCCTACAGGCTCACCGCCATAACGATAGACCAGCCGGCCCTCTTCATGGCTATCACCTGCTGACATGGCCTCTTAACAGGATAAGAGCAAGAAAAAGTAAAACCTGGTGAAACAGGATAAGCAACACCACAAGGTTTGCCCAAACTTTCTAGCTTCAGACAACTCAGGCTCATTCCAGTCCAGCAAATCAAAACAGGTGTTGTCTCTGAGAGCTGACATACAACACGAGGTTAAATCAGCAAACAGGAAGTTACAGTGCAGGTAAAATAGAAACAAGTTAAAAGTACTTTGTAATAAAAATGTTTAAGTCTTGTTTAACAGAACGCCTGGGAGTGAAAACCGTTCGATTTTACATCAAAGTTCATGCTCAATCATCCAGGTACCAAATCCAATATGTTCTATTTTACACTGATTTAAATGTGATTGAAAATGTTTTATTACACTTAAATTATTCATTTACAATAGATTTTGAATAATTTCAAAATATTATTCTGTTTCTTTTGGCTTTTCCCTCTTCAGGGGCCTCCACAGCGAGTCATCCTCCTCCATCTCACTCTGTCCTCTGCATCCTCTGTCCTCACTCCAACTACCTCCATGTCCTCTCTAACTGCATCCATATGTCTCCTCTTTGTCTTTTTCCTGGCAGCTGCATTTCTAACATCCTTCTACCAATATACCCACTGTCCCTCCTCTGGACATGTCCAAACCATCTCAGTCTGGCCTCTCTAACTTTATCTCCCAGTTGTTCAACCTGTGCTGTACCTCTTATTTTGTATTTTATACTTATTATACTTATTTATACTTTTATACTAAATATATTTAGTATTTTATGCTTATTTTTTTAATTGTCTTATTTGACAATTTTTATCTTCTTCATAACAGTCATTCTACACACAACCATCCAATGTTGTATGGCCACACTCTCCCCTGCCACAACTTTACAGTCCCCAATCTCCATCAGGTTTCCTCTTCTACATAGAATATAGTTGACCTGTGTACTCCTTCCTCCACTCTTATAGGTCACTCTATGTTCCTCCCTCTTTTGGAAATAAGTGTCGACTACAGCAATTTCCATTCTCTTGGCAAAATCCACCACCATCTATCCTTCCTGGTTTCTTTCCTGGACACCAAACCTACCCATCACTTCCTCATCCCCTCCGTTTCCTTCACCAACATGTCCATTCAGGTCTGCTCCGATCACCACTCTCTCCTCCCTGGGAATACTCTCTATCACTTCATCCAGATCTTTCCAAAATGCATCTTTCTCCACCACATCACATCCAACACGTGGAGTATAACCACAGACAACATTTAGCATAAGATCATCTACGTCTACCTTCAGGCACATCACCCTATCTGACACTATTTTCACCTCTATTACATTCTTTGCCAACTCCTCCTTCAGGACCACCCCTACTGCATTATTCTTTCTTTCCACACCATGGCAAAACAGTTTAAATCCTGCTCCAGTGCTGTGAGCCTTGCTGCCCTTCCACTTGGTCTCTTGGACACATAAAACATCTACCTTCCTTCTCTGCATCATGTCAGCCAGCTCTCTACCTTTGCATGTCATTGTCCCCACATTTAGTGTTGCAACCCTCAGTCCTACATTCTTGACTTTCCTCTTCTCCCTCTGTCTCCTGACACGTTTCTCTCTTCGTGGTCTTCAAATAACAGTAGCACAGTTTCTTCCGGCACCCTGTTTGTCAACAGCACCGGTGGCGGTCGTTGTTAACCCGGGCCTCGACTGATCCGAAATAGGGCTGGGCGATATGGACCAAAATTAATATCTCAATATTTTAAGATAAATGGCGATATACAATATATATCTCAATATATTTTTCTCTCCATAAAGTAGTAACAAATATATATTCTGAGTCAAAGCTTTGCCCCAGTTGTCACACAGCTTAAAGCTGTAACTGTACAAAATAAATGTCTCCAAAAAAATGTTTTTTTTCCTGCATAACAAAACCAAAAACAGAGCTGAATCACTTAAAATTTAAACACAACATATTCAGAGCAAACAATGACAGGCGACTTGCTCTTTAAAAAGTCTGATTCTAATGAAGTATATTCATTCAACCTTAAATTTTTTTTCATTTAACCTGTATTTAAACAGGTTAGTCTCATTGAGCCATGAGAACTCATTTTCAAGAGAGACCTGTTTAGGGAGCAGATGGGGGTTAAGGGCCTTGCTCATGGGCCCAGAGTGGGGCGAATGAGGGTGGGGGCAGGTGGGGGTGCTTCACCTACCCCACCCACATTTTTGATGTTCTTGGTACCGGGGCTTGAACCGGCGATCTTCCGATTACAGGCCCACCTTCTCTAACCTCTGCGCCACCACTCCCCCATATTAATAACCTTTAATAACAAAACTGTAAGCCCACATTGTTGTGTAGTTGGCTTGTTTACTGAGCTTGGTTCTGTTTGATTACGGCTCCTTTCTTTCTGAATTTAAAAGTTCCAATGCTCTTTGAATGCACCTTCTGTGTAAACAAAGTTTCAAGCTGCGTGTCAGTCAGAGATTTTTCCTCTCCCGACACAAGACGGAGCCTTGCAGCTTTGTTGAAGCAGCACTGTCATTTTTCACACCTTATCAGGGATTTAAAGTGGTTCTCCCACTGTCAGTCAACAGCTAAAGCAAGCAGCCGGGAGTGGAGCGGGTTTGTCAGTGAGGGAGGGAAGAGGAGGAGTGGTGTGAAAGGCTGCAGCCTGCAGTCAGACTGGGAGAAAAACTGCTGGATTTATAACTTTATGCAGAGTATAAAACTATATCATTTTATATCGATATAGTCTCATTTTATATCTCGTTTCAAATAATCTCGATATTTTAAAATATTGATATATTGCCCAGCCCTAACTCGGAATGGTGTCATTTAGATGAACTCGCATAGTAGTTTTGGCAAAAGTGTTTTACGTCAGATGCCCTTCCTGACAAAACCTTCACAATTTGCCCAGGCTCGGGACTGATACGAGATACACTGGCTTGTGCTTCCTAGTGGCCTTTAATAGAAATTAAGAGTATACATATATAAACTCAAGTAAATTCATACAATGTTTTATTAGCTTTTACATTAAAATCTGAACTGTAATTCTTTAATGGTCACCCAAAATCTAAATTGGTAAATACTGTTTCAAAGAATAATTTTTCAAACTCTCCCCTCCCTCCATGTCTGTAAACAGAGCTGATAAACATTTACATTAGAATACAGCTGAAAGCAAGTGTTTATTTTTTTCTTTTATAAAGTCAAATTTTAAATCAAACAAATGTTTACCTGCTCGCTGCTCAAAATTGTTTTTGCTAAATGCCAGCATAAACTGAGACTAAACGACCAACTGGATTGACAAAATACATTCTTCAGCAGAACACAAATGCATGGTACTTGAAATATAACGGACTATGATATTTTTTTGTAGCCCAAGTCCTTTGCTATATTGATATTTTCCTTACTGATATGGTGATGATGATGAAATTGCAATATATTGTGCAATATACTGTAAAAGGGATGATGTCTATGTACAGTGATGCTCAAAACTTTTTGAACTCTTTATAATTTTCTATATTTCTGCATAACTATGACCTAAAACATCATCAGATCTTCACACAATTCCTAAAAGTAGATAAAGAGAACCCAGTTAAACAAACAAGATTAAAATATTATACTTGTTCATTTATTTATTGATGAAAATGATCCAAAATTACACATTTGTGAGTGGTAAAAGTATGTGAACCTCTAGGATTAGCAGTTAATTTGAAGGTGAAATTAGAGTCAGGTGTTTTCATTCAATGGGATGATCAGGTGTGAGTGGGCACCCTGTTTGTAGGGATGCACCGATCCACTTTTTTTTACTTCCGATCCGATCCCGATACCTAGAACTGAGTATCGGCCAATACCGATCCAGTTCCGATATCATGATCATCATTGATTTTATACGAGGCTGTAATAATCTCCTTTCAAGTACAATTTGTACAAATCTATGCATGCATGTCCAAAAAGGCAACTTGAGTTAAGTTTTATTAACGTTGGATAAGTTTTAAAGTTAGAATTAAATTCTGCTAACACATAACATGTTTCTTTTTATTCCTAGCTTTAAAGTGGATATTAAAGTGATTAATTTTAAGTGATTGTTTAAAGTTATTTTATATATTTTTTTAAATAAGGGGCAGATATAAGAATTATTTTTCTTCTTTCTGCACTCTTTTCATTCTATGTTTTCTTTTTGATGATTTTTTAAAAATGTTGTTTTTTTTAAATGAATGAATAAATGAATAAAATAAAATAAAATATTAAACGGCTTCAAACACCTGGCATAAACCAACAGGCATGTTCCTGTTTTTAGCATTTTACATCACTTTATAATGTAGCTGTTTTTGTTTTTAATATAATTTTCAAATCATATGTTTTTTATGATTGTCTACTGTTGTACTGATAAATATCTCCTGGAGGGTAAACTATATCTTGGCTGCAAGTATCAAGCTGTGAAATCCTTCGTTTTCTACAACTGATAGTGGTTGGTCATTAATTATGATGAAGTTTAGCAACTTCTCTGTCAACATTTGAGCTCCATGGTTTCAGCGATGTCTTCTTCTTGCTCAGTCCGAAGCAGGCAGCCTGATTTGGGGCAGACGCGCTCAGTCTGTCCCCCCTCAGAGACGGGCAGATTGAGCGGGGCAGATTGGACGCGGCTGGCCTGGGTCGAGTTGCCTGTTGTGAGTTGAGCAAAGAGCAGCGCCCTGCTGAAGCCACGGAGCTCGAATGTCCATCGTAAAACTAACTTTACCGTGGTTTAATGTGGCGCTATGGCTCTGCAGACATTGCACGTTGCTGTCTTGCTTTGTGGTGTTTTTATGTAAAATACTTCAACACAGTAGACATGTTTAGATGAAAAGTTTGTTAGCCGTTAGCCACAGTGCTGCTAACTCAGCCCTCACGTTGTACCTGGCTGCAAACTATGAAATGGATTTCCTGATTGTGAGGCGGGTCTTATTACTCTGGGTTCATGAGACACGCTGCCGTTCAGGAAATCCATTCCATAGTTTGAAGCCAACTTGCATCATGGATCGGAAAATCCGATACGTAAATTTTGCTGGTATCAGAGGCCGATACCGATACTGGATCGGATCGGCCCCATCCCTACCCAATTGATTTAAAGAACTTGCTCTATCAAAGTCTGCTCTTCACAAAAGATTTGTGGAAGTGTATAATGGCAGAAACAAAGGAGATCTCTGAGGACCTCAGAAAAAGAGTTGTTGATGTTCATCAGGCTGGAAAAGGTTACAAAAACATCTCTAAAGCGTTTGGACTCCACCAATCCACAGTCAGACAGATTGTGTACAAATGGAGGAAATTTAAGATCAGTGTTACCCTCCCCAGGAGTGGTGGACCAACAAAGATCACTCCAAGAGCAAGGCATGGAATAGTCGGCGAGGTCACAAAGGACCCAGGGTAACTTCTTAACAACTGAAGGCCTCTCTCACATTGACTAATGTTAATGTTCATGAGTCCACCATCAGGAGAACATTGAACAAGAATGGTGGTCATGGCAGGGTTGAAAGAGAAAGCCACTGCTCTCCAAAAAGAACATTGCTGTTCGTCTGCAGTTTGATAAAGATCACGTGGACAAGCCGGAAGACTGTTCGAAGAATGTTTTCTAGATGAATGAGACAAAAATAGAACTTTTGGGTTTAAATGAAAAATGTTATGTTTGGAGAAAGAAAGACTGCATTCCTATATAAGAACATTATCCCATATGTGAAACATGGTGGTGGTAGTATCACGGTTTGGGCCTGTTTTGCTGCATCTGGGTCAGGACGGCTTGCATACAGCTCATGAAAACCCAAAATGCCTGTCCCAAAAAATTAGCATATTTCATCCCACCAATGAAAGACAAATGTTTTTAATACAAAAAAACGCCAACCTTCAAATAATCATGTTCAGTTATGCACTCAATACTTGGTCTGGAATCCTTTTCCATGAATGACTGCTTCAATGCGGCATGGCACGGAGGCAATCAGCCTGTGGCACTGCTGAGGTGTTATGGATGCCCAGGATGCTTTGATAGTGGCCTTAAGCTCATCCAGAGTGTTGGGTCTTGCGTCTCTCAACTTTCTCTTCACAATATCCCACAGGTTCTCTATGGGGGTTCAGGTCAGGAGAGTTGGCAGGCCAATTGAGCACAGTAATACCATGGTCAGTAAACCATTTACCAGTGGTTTTGGCACTGTGAGCAGGTGCCAGGTCGTGCTGAAAAATGAAATCTTCATCTCCATAAAGCTTTTCAGCAGATGGAAGCATGAAGTGCTCCAAAATCTCCTGATAGCTAGATGCATTGACCCTGCCCTTGATAAAACACAGTGGACCAACACCAGCAGATGACATGACACCCCAGTGACTGTGGAAACTTGACACTGGACCTCAAGCAATGTGAATTCTGTGTCTCCTCTCTTCCTCCAGACTCTGGGACCTTGATTTCCAAAGCAAATGCAAAATTTACTGTAATCATAGAACATAACTTTGGACCACTCAGCAGCAGTCCCAGGCGAGATGCTTCTGACGCAGTCTCTTGTTCAAAAGTGGCTTGACCTGGGGAATGCGGCACATGTAGCCCATTTCCTGCACACGCCTGTGCACGGTGGCTCTGGATGTTTCTCCTCCTGACTCAGTCCACTGCTTCCGCAGGTCCCCCAAGGTCTGGAATCGGCCCTTCTCCACAATCCTCCTCAGGGTCCGGTCACCTCTTCTTGTTGTGCAGCGTTTTCTGCCACACTTTTCCCTTCCCACAGACTTCCCACTGAGGTGCCTTGATACAGCACTCTGGGAACAGCCTATTCGTTCAGCAATTTATTTCTGTCTTACCCTCTTGCTTGAGGGTGTCAATGATGGTCTTCTGGACAGCAGTCAGGTCGGCAGTCTTACCCATGATTGTGGTTTTGAGTATTGAACAAGGCTGGGAGTTTTTAAAAGCCTCAGGAATCTTTTGCAGGTGTTTAGAGTTACGTCGTTGCTTCAGATGGTTAGGTTAATAGCTTGTTTAGAGAACCTTTTCATGATATGCTAATTTTTTGGGACAGGCATTTTGGGTTTTCATGAGCTGTATGCCACAATCATCAGTATTAAAACAATTAAAGACCTGAAATATTTCAGTTAGCGTGCAATGAATCTGAAATATATAAAAGTTTCATTTTTATCATTACATTATGGAAAATAATGACCTTTATCACAATATGCTAATTTTTTGAGAAGGACCTGTATAATATTTTAGTCTTGTTTGTTTAACTGGGTCCTCTTTATCTACTTTTAGGACTTGTGTGAAAATCAGATGATGTTTTACATCATATTTATGCAGAAGTATAGAAAATTATAAAGAGTTCACAAAGTTTCAAGCATCAATGTGTACTTGCATTTAGTGGAGGGAGGATCGATTTGAATATTGGTATTATTTTTACTGCTTTAAGGAGTAGTAGTATTTTATTCATTTTAAAAAACAAAAAACAATCCCATAAACTATAAAAAATACAAGAAATTTAAAATGAAAGGCAGCAGAAAGAAGAAAAAATCTTATATCTGCCCCTTTTTTTCAAACAATTAGTTCAATCGCAATAATTTTCAAGTAACATAACAAAACAAATAACTCTTTCTAATTTTTATAACTCTAATGCAATACACACGAAGCTACTTCATTTTTTTTATTTAACAATTCAGCTTTGATCTTTTTCTTAAATGTACACATTGACTTGGCATTTTTAACATCACTCTCTAGACCATTCCACAATCCAACTCCTTGGATTGAGGTAGACCTTCCCTTCAGACTAGTTCTGAATTTTGGTTTGACAAATATCTCTATCCCCTTAAGATTATAACAACTTTGTCTTTTAACAAAATTTCTTTGGATATTTAATGGTAATGTGTTATTTTGAGCCCTATACATAACTGATAAAATACTATAATCTACCAAATCATGGAACTTCAATAACTTCAGTTGATAAAATAATGTGCTTGATGGGTGACTGTAATGCTTTCTGGTGATAATTCTTACAGCTCTTTTCTGTAAAATAAAAATAGGTTTTGTAAATGTTTTACATGCTTTCCCCCAAACATCAATGCAATAGATTAAATGTGGAACAATGATTGTGTTATACAACATGTACAGAGCTTTATCATTTAAAAATTCCCTGACTTTGTATAGTACTGCAATAGATTTAGATATTTTTGTTCTTACAGAATTCATGTGGTTTTTCCATGTTAGCTGTTCATCAATGATTACACCCAAAAATTTAATCTCATTAACTCTATAAATCTCAACACCCTCAATGTTAAATGGATCATCAACAGTTCTCTTTTTGTTACTAAATATCATGTATTTAGTTTTATCTAAATTTAATGATAATTTATTAGGTTTAAACCAAGTTTGTATTTTATCAAATTCTGTCTTCATCAATTCCAACATCCGTTTTACATCTTTACCCAAATAAAAAAATGTGGTGTCATCTGCAAAAAGGACACATTTGAGGAGTCCTGAAAAATTCACTCAGTCATTCACATATAAAATAAATAACTTTGGTCCAAGTACAGAGCCTTGAGGAACTCCACAAGTGATATTGCAGAGGTCAGATCTTACACCATTTATTTGTACAAACTTGTTTCCTATCTTTCAAATAGCTAGATACCCAGTGTAATGCTGGTCCTCTTATATCATATTTATTTAATTTTTCAAGGAGAATAGTGTGGTCAATAGTATCGAATGCTTTTTTTAAATCAACAAAAATACTAACACAATACTGTCTTTGATCGACAGCAGTAGTTATTTGTTCTATTATTTCCATGAGAGCCATTGATGTAGAGTTTTTTGCTCTAAACCCATACTGACTACTACTTAGAATGTTTTGTTTAGTAATAAATTTATCTAATCTGATCACAAATAATTTTTCTAGAATTTTTGAGAACTGTGGTAATAAGGATATTGGTCTATAATTATTGAACACACATTTATCACCATTTTTAAAGAGAGGAACTACCTTAGCTACTTTCATATTGTCTGGAAATATTCCTTTTGAAAATGATAAATTACAAATATATGTAAACGGCTCGATAACATAACTCATTATGTCCTTTACAAACATCATATCCATGTCCACCCAGTCTTTTGATCTCTTGTCTGTAAGATTTTTTACAACATTCATTATTTCTTCTTTGTCAGTTCCATTAAGAAAAATACTGTTGTCACAACCTATAACTGAATGGTTCACATTATTGTCTACTTTTGGTATTTTAGCTGCAAGGCTTGATCCAACGTTCACAAAATAATGATTAAATCCATTTACAATTTCATTTTCATCATGGATTTCATCGTCATCCTTCAAAAAATATTGTGAAATACCTGTTTTTGCTTTATGACTTTTCAGAACACTATTTATTACTTGCCATGTAGCTTTCATATCACCATTACTTTTATTTAATAAATCACTATAATATTCCTTCTTGTGTTTCCTTATAATCCCTACTAATTTATTTTTATACTTCTTATATTTCTCTTTGGCCTCTTGTGTTCTCAATTTCAAGAAACATGTATACAAGTAAGTCTTTTTTTTTTTTTACAAACATTTCTCAACCCTTTCGTCATCCATGGTTGATCAACAACATTTCTCTTTGTATAATTATTTTGCACACAATTCTTTTCATACAGAGCTCCTAAAATATTCATAAACTCATCATATGATCTGTTCACATCATCAACATACACGTCTTTCCAGCTTTGTTTATGTAAATCATCTTTTAATTTGTCCATTGCTTTTGTTGATGTGTTTATTGTTTGTTTCTTAATTGTAATTTATTTTGTAATGCTTTGATCATTTTTATAAATCATGAAAACTGGTAAATGATCACTCAAATCACTCGTTAAAATACCTCCCATCACATCCCCATTTGTTATCTTTGTGAAAATATTATCAATTATTGTAGCACTATGAGTTGTAATTCTTGTTGGTTTTGATATTAACGGATAAAGATTTAAACTATACAATGAATTTGTAAATGTATTTATGTTATTTGAATCTGTTTTATTTCCCAGGTCAATACCAAAGTCTCCACACAAAAAAACGCTTTTATTAAATCTCTTGTCCAATAGTTGTACGATTTTATCGGTGAATATTTCTATATTTGATCCTGGTGAGCGATATACACAACTTATTATGTTTTTATCATTCTTGTTTATTATTTCTATTGCTATTATTTCCATAATATTATCAACAATTATTGAAATTTCATTAATTAATTTACATTTTATTTCATTTTTAACAAATAGAGCCACTCCACCACCTCTTTTGTTGCTTCTGTTCACATGATATAATTCATACCCTTCCATGTGAACATTAGTTGTGTTTTCATCGTTGAGACATAGCCAAGTTGCAGACTTGTCTTTGGGATGCTGCTTTCAATCTAAAATCTGCTGGTTGTTTTCTCTCAAGGAGCACTTTCAAGGTTGTTTTCACACCTGATAGTCCGGTAGACTCAGTTCGGTTGGGGACCAATATTCATGACATTTTGTTTGCATTTTATCTGGTGCGTTTGCATTCACACTGCACTGTGCAGTCGAGCCAACCTGTTGAACCAACATATTACCCAGCAAGCCTGTGGGGGTGCTGCAACAAAACTACTGAAAGAAACAACACAAAAGCCTCTGAAGACACTTCTTCTTCTTCTGGAAATAAAAACAAAAATGGAATGGCATCAAGTTTTAGCAGTTTTAGGAGTTCTATTTTGTCATTTTTCAAAAATGGACTCAGCATGACCAGAAGATGAGGCAGAAGACCATGGAGAATATTGTTTTTCACACAAGGCAGCTGACGGCTCCATATAAGGTCAGAGAAATGCGTGTTTGTTTGCCCTGCGTTGTACTCCACTTCTTGCTTGTGGATCGGGGCCCGGTCTGTTTACATTCACACTGTACTCGAACCGCGCTGGAGTTCTCTTCTACCGGACCGAGACCTAGGTTTTAGACCGGGCCAGAGTTGGCCTTTTTGTTCCATGACAGAGTTCGATGGCGCGTTCATACCTCCCCAAACGAACCAAACTTTCTAGGAAAACGAGCTAGAGTTCGATTAAAGCGGACTGAACAGGGCTAGCCTGAATGCACCCTAACTGACTACTAATTCATTTACAGGACCAGTGAACCATATGGACAGTTTTATCAGTGCCTGCAGACATGTTACTGAATACAGTTTATATAGAAGCATGTGAAGTGAACACTCAGCACTGTACCTCGTATGAGTGATGTAATCCCTAGCCTGGTAACAAAGACATTATCCAGCTCCTCGCTGCCGGTAAACAGTTCAGCAACCACGTATAGGTTAGGACACTCTCTTCTGGCCACATCCAGCATGAACTGGTCAAAGCAAAGTGCCAGAAGAAATGCAGGGAAGAGTACAAAGCACAAACACACACACACACACAAACACAAAGAGTGATGTAAAGGAGATGACGCCAGTTAGTGATAACAAACCTCAAAGAAAAAAAAAAGCACAGCATGCAGTGAAATAGTTTAAAAAGAAAAAACAAACAAGATGTTTGGGGATTTTGGGCATGGGAAGGTAAAATGCAGTAAGATGCAGAGTGAAAAAACAAAACAGAAAAAACAAAAACCATTAGTTCACATGTGCATACCTCGTATAAGGCTGGTAATTCCCAGCTGGTTAACAAACACATTGTCAATGAGCTCATTGCCTGTAAAGAGCTCTGCTATGACATACAGATTGGGTCTGACCACTCTGGCTGCATCTAGCATGGCCTAGATGAGACGTCCATCAGCATCACAGACACAGAGAAAGGAATACAAGGCTGCTGTTAGACTGGAGAGGTCCAAATTAAAATGGCATTGTCTTCTCATGTTTAAAGCCCCAATTACACTACGACAAATACTTTTTGCATTGTTTATCACTTTTCATTGTCCACACATTCAAACAAAAACGCTTGACGACATCCACATTTTAGACATATTAATTTACACAAAGAACATTTACAGCTTGATAAGAATGCCCCCTCAACAAATGCAGCTCTTGTTTTCTTTGATACCGTTTACAGTTTCCTCCAAGTTATTAACCGTTTCAGCATTCATTTAGTTTAATGGTGACAAGATCAGGATAAAGAGCGCAATGCAAAAAAAAAAAAAAAATGAGGAAAACAACTCCATATTTATTTTGATTTCTAAAGCTGATAAGTTCCTCATCTTCAGTTAACAAGAAGACACTAAAAACTATTTTAACATAATCTGTGTCCTCATTTACCCATTCATACAGCACTCTGCTAGATCTCTACAAAGCTAATTGAACAAATCATTCTAAAGAGACTAATCAGAGCTTTAATGCTTTAATCTTTAATCAGAGCTTTACTAAACAGCCACTGGCCAAAAGGATGGCCCAGCACAGAAGCGCAACACCATCAGGCCAGGACTCTGTGGTCTACACTCATCTCCAGGCCAACGGTCACTCGTTCAGGGATGAAGATGTTCACATCCAGGATAGAGAGGAACGATGGTTTGAGAGAGGAGTAAAGGAGGCCATCTTTGTGAAAAGAAATCGTCCATCATTAAACAGGGGTGGAGGCCTACGTGTTCAACTGTCCCCCTCTTACAATGCTGTGATTGCTAGTATCATTCAGCCTCCTGTGAATAGTAAACAGCCATCAGGTGCTAATGATCCATAGTTAGGCTGATGGTCCTTCTTGATCATGTGAGCAGTTGGTTTTGGTTGTCAGCAGCAAACTGGTTGATCCACTCTGAGAAGGTGCTATTTATAAGACTGAGCTGATACAGCACCTCAGACTGAGGAAGTCTTTCGGATGAAAGACGAAACGTTTCTACCTTTTTTGTTGTTGTTGTTTTGCTTTGTTTGTTTTTTGAATGTCCAGAGGACCAGATTGAACTTTTTTAGATTTAGATCACATCCATACACTGATAGGATACTAATGGGACACACATCAGATGTAATGAGGGGTTCAGTGTCTTGCCCATGGACACTTCGGCATGTGACTACTGGTGGATTCAAACCCCCAACTCTTGCATTGGAGGACGACTGCTCTAACCACTCAGCCACAGCCGCCCCATTATCAGGCTCCTCTCTTGTGGAACCAACTTCCAATTTTTGTCCATGAGGTTGACACATTGTCCAATTTTAAGACTGGGCTTAAGACTTTCCTTTATGATAAATCCTATAGTTAGTGTTGGCTTGGGTTTATGGAGCTATCCCTTAGTTATGTTTAGGCTTAGACTGCTGGAGGACAAACTGACCACATTGTTTCACTCTGCTGCTGTTGTAACTTGCTCTACTCTACCTGTTTGTATTTGTAATTATTTCTATCTGGAGATGTGATTTTTGTCTTTCCTCCTATAGCAAGTACTCCTGAGTTTGTCTTTTGCTACTTCCTGTCCTCTTAAGCCCCAGCAGGTCAAAGCAAATGGCTGCTTGTGCTTGCTCAGGATGGGAGACTATGATGAAGTGAAGATTAAACACAATCTGCTGCTTCCTTAGATAGAGAACTTTACTAATTTTCTTTTAGAATGTATGTGAATGTTTGTGTACAATGCCCTGAGACGACTTCTGTTGGTACTTGGAGCTACAGAAATAAAGTGAATTGAATTGAAGTGAATTAAAAACACTACAGAAAATAAGTTTTTGAAAATATCCAGAATAGTGTTGATAGGTCAAAAAATTAAAATGTGAAATAAACACATTGCCTGTAAAAGTTGAATACACAACTGGGTGAAAATTCAAAGAAAACCTAAATGTATCATGTAATGTGGTCTGTGGCTTTGTTCTATGAAAAAAACAAAAGATAAGAAGTAATAATTACTCTAATTTGACATATTTCATAATATGCCATTTTCGATTGATAACTTATAGCTTACTCTGATTCTGTTAACTGTACTTTACGGACTATAAGCCTCTACTTTTTCACACGGTTTGAATGCCGCAGCTTGTACAATGCTGTGGCTAATTTATTGATTTTTTATTTTGACGGTCTAACGAGCTTTATGCCAACAAAACATTTAGCCTCGTCACACCTGGGCGTCCAACTCAAAACAGAAGTCATCTCAGGGCACTGAACAGAAAGGCCCTATGTACATATATATACATACATATACATATACATACATATACATATACATACATATACATATACATACATATACATATACATACATATACATACATATACATATACATACATATACATACATATACA
>NC_056506.1:8008070-8013527 GCF_014905685.2 Nematolebias whitei
ATATATATATATATATATACATATATATATATACATATACATATATATACAGGTCATTCTCAAAAAATTAGCATATTGTGATAAAGGTCTTTATTTTCCATAATGTAATGATGAAAATGAAACTTTCATATATTTCAGATTCATTGCACTCCAACTGAAATATTTCAGGTCTTTAATTGTTTTAATACTGATGATTATGGCATACAGCTCATAAAAACCCCAAATACCTGTCTCAAAAATTAGCATATTTCATCCCACCAATGAAAGACAAGTGTTTTTAATACAAAAAATGCCAAACTTCAAATAATCATGTTCAGTTATGCACTCAATACTTGGTTGGGAATCCTTTTGCATGAATGACTGCTTCAATGCAGCGTGGCATGGAGGCAATCAGCCTGTGGCACTGCTGAGGTGTTATGGAGGCCCAGGATGCTTCGATAGCAGCCTTAAGCTCATCCAGAGTGTTGGGTCTTGCGTCTCTCAACTTTCTCTTCACAATATCCCACAGGGTCTCTATGGGGTTCAGGTCAGGAGAGTTGGCAGGCCAATTGAGCACAGTAATACCATGGTCAGTAAACCATTTAACAGTGGTTTTGGCACTGTGAGCAGGTGCCAGGTCGTGCTGAAAAATGAAATCTTCATCTCCATAAAGTTTTTCAGCAGATGGAAGCATGAAGTGCTCCAAAATCTCCTGATAGCTAGCTGCATTGACCCTGTCCTTGATAAAACACAGTGGACCAACACCAGCAGATGACATGACACCCCAGTGACTGTGGAAACTTGACACTGGACCTCAAGCAATGTGAACTCTGTGTCTCCTCTCTTCCTCCAGACTCTGGGACCTTGATTTCCAAAGGAAATGCAAAATTTACTGTAATCAGAGAACATAACTTTGGACCACTAAGCAGCAGTCCCAGGCGAGATGCTTCTGACGCAGTCTCTTGTTCAAGAGTGGCTTGACCTGGGGAATGCGGCACTGTAGCCCATTACCTGCACACGCCTGTGCACGGTGGCTCTGGATGTTTCTACTCCAGACTCAGTCCACTGCTTCCGCAGGTCCCCCAAGGGCTGGAATCGGCCCTTCTCCACAATCCTCCTCAGGGTCCGGTCACCTCTCCTCGTTGTGCAGCGTTTTCTGCCACACTTTTCCCTTCCCACAGACTTCCCACTGAGGTGCCTTGATACAGCACTCTGGGAACAGACTATTCGTTCAGCAATTTCTTTCTGTGTCTTACCCTCTTGCTTGAGGGTGTCAATGATGGCCTTCTGGACAGCAGTCAGGTCGGCAGTCTTACCCATGATTGTGGTTTTGAGTAATGAACAAGGCTGGGAGTTTTTAAAAGCCTCAGGAATCTTTTGCAGGTGTTTAGAGTTACTTTGTTGATTCAGATGGTTAGGTTAATAGCTTGTTCAGAGAACCTTTTCATGATATGCTAATTTTTTGGGACAGGCATTTTGGGTTTTCATGAGCTGTATGCCATAATCATCAGTATTAAAACAATTAAAGACCTGAAATATTTCAGTTGGTGTGCAATGAATCTGAAATATATGAAAGTTTAATTTTTATCATTACATTATGGAAAATAATAACCTTTATCACAATATGCTAATATTTTGAGAAGGACCTGTATAGTATTTATCAGAGGAGCAGACTTTTTCCATTATGAAAACAAATGTTCTTATTTTTGTTCTTCTTCATTGTAAAAATGGTAATGTGTGACAATACCTCAGCAACATGTAAAGGTGTAGAGTGGCAGTTATCCAGTCTGACCCCATGGAAACATTTAGCTGTGGTTTCAGTGTATTTTCGCATGTGGTCCCACAGGTATGGACAATCTTCAGGGCCATTGCCATAGCGAAGTTTGACACTGTCACCCCAGCAGATCAGCTCCCGACGCAAGTACACATTTGAGCCTATAAAGAAAACATACATTTTATTATTGGGGCAAGGATTAATAGGTTTTTAAATCACATACAAACTTGAGTTACATTAAAATGCAGCTGTATGAAACCATTTTTCATCTAGTATCAATGCTTTTTCATGTTCTACCTGGTTCAGCAAAGTTGCGTAGTGGATCATCACCCATCACCCAACCGTTGTGAGCCAAGAAGTGGCAAATCTTGTCTGGATGGTCCAGCAGCTCCAGCTCTTGCTCAAAAGTCATTTCCTCATATGGGAAGGTGAAATACCTGAAATAGACAAAAATTACCCAACATGATGCTTCTTTTGTCACAGCCCAGTAATTATCAGTCTTTATATCATTCTTTGACTGAGTCATTACTGTGGGTTCAAAAAAAACAAAACGTTCAATACAAAAACAACTGGACTTTATTTGTAACAGAAGACGTTTCGATCCTCATCCGAGGAGCTTTTCTCAATTCAATGAGCAGTGAGTGAGAGATTCAGGTTATAAGGCTGAGTGAGATAAGACACACACATATATACCATACCATACCATACCATACCATACCATACCATACCATACCAATTTATTTATATAGCACTTAAAACAGCAACAAGGCCAACCAAAGTGCTGTACAAAAGAACACAAACATGCACAGCAGACAGGAAAACATAAAATAGAAATACAGATACAAATAGCAGCAGAAGCTTACTAAAATGGCCAACAGAGTAGAGAACAGACCGGACCAAAACAAATCACACCGTGTTAAAGGCAAGCGAATAGAAGTGGGTCTTCAAGCGAGACTTAAAGACTGAGAGTGTGGGAGCCTGCCGGACACTCAGTGGCAACTCATTCCACAGTCGTGGACCTGCAACAGAGAAAGCCCTGTCACCTCTGAGCTTACGACGGGTTTCTGGGACTGAGAGAAGCATCTGGTCTGCTGACCTCAGAGAGCGCGGTGGGACATATGGCTGCAGAAGATCAGTGAGATAGGATGGGGCGGAACTGTTCAGTGATTTAAAAACATACATGAGAATTTTGAAATGGATCCGAAGGTGAATGGGTAGCCATTGCAGGGAGGCCAAAACTGGCGTGATGTGCTCTCTATAGCCTGTACCAGTTAAAAATCGGGCTGCAGCATTTTGGACCAGTTGTAGACGAGCAATGGAGGACTGACTGATTCCAAACAGAAGTGAATTGCAGTAATCAAGCCTAGATGTTATGAAGGCATGGATCACTGTCTCGAGGTTCTTTTTGGAGAGTATAGGCTTCAGCTTAGACAGCCGTCTCAGCTGAAAAAAACAGGATTTGACCATCATGTTTACGTGACTGTTGAGTTTTAAGGACGGGTCCATTATCACCCCCAGATTAGTCACCTTTTGTTTCTCTAGCGGGGCTAGAGAGAAAAGGTCAATGTCATGGTTCATGAGTGAGCCACTGGGATGGAACAGCATGACTTCAGACTTCTTCTCATTGAAGCTTAAGAAGTTTAAAGCCATCCAGTCCCGGATGTCAGCCAGGCAGTCAAGAAGAGGCTGAATAGAGCGTGTGCCTCTGTGCCTCAGGGGGAAGTAAATTTGGCAATCATCGGCATAGAAATGAAAGGGTATGTCGTGTTTGCGGAAGATAGCACCTAGTGGCAGCAGGTATAAAGAAAAGAGAAGAGGACCGAGGATGGACCCCTGCGGTACCCCCCACTGGAGTGTGGTTGATGCCGAACTAAAATCTTTGATATTGACACAGAAGGTTATGTCAGAGAGGTAGGACCCAAACCATTTAAGGGCTGACCCTGTGATGCCCACCCACTGCTCCAGTCTAGAAATGAGGATATTGTGGTCGATGGTGTCAAAAGCAGATGTAAGGTCCAATAGGACAAGCAGCACAGAATCACCTGCGTCTGTGGATATGAAAATGTCATTAAAAACCTTCAGTAGAGCAGTTTCAGTGCTATGGAGAGATTTGAAGCCAGATTGGAATAACTCAAGGATAGCGTGATCCCCCAAAAACTGTTTCAACTGAGACTCCACAATTTTTTCCAGTAGTTTAGAGGTGAATGGGAGTCTGGAGACAGGCCGGAAGTTGGACATGACTGAGGGGTCAAGGTTAGGTTTTTTCAGGAGGGGCTGGACAGCAGCATGTTTAAAAGTCTTTGGCACCACACCTGAGGATAAACTGCTACATATATGTAGATTTGTACATATATGTGTGTGTGTCTTATCTCACTCAGCCTTATAACCTGAATCTCTCACTCACTGCTCATTAAATTGAGAAAGCTCCTCGGATGAGGAGCAAAACGTCTTCTGTTACAAATAAAGTCCAGTAGTTTTTGTATTGAACGTTTTTTGAATTTATCATGTCCTGGATGACTGAGAATTTTCACCAGCTTACTGTGGGTTCATATTCATATTTTACAAACAAGAACATGGTTAATCTTGTTGGCCGTGTTTATTATTAGTCATATAATTAAAACTTCAAATATCACTGTACAAATTCACCTTATGTTTTTTTTAACTAGGATAAAGCAAAATTTCAGTTGCATGTAAAATAAATATGTATTGGCAAATTGAGTCGAAAAAAGCACAGAATGCTGTGAAAAAGACATGAAAATATTGATTTTTGCTATAAATAGCTTTTTATAAAATCAAAGTCAAAATATTAAGATTTGTTTTTGAACACACACACAAAAAAAAGAGAAAAAAATTAACATGGAACAAAATCCCCTCCAACACCGGATCAGTCACACATACTGTACATAAATGACTTAAACAGGGGTGATGTGTGATTCTGCTCTAAAAAGTCGGTGTGTTCTGCAACAAAACATGTTTTTAGCTCAACTAAAAGCCTTAAAAATTAACAAATTTTTAATGCATTTTCAAAGGTGGTTTATTGCCAAATGATTTAACCAGTATTGGAGCTGTAAGAAATCCAGTCTTAAAACTTTAACCCCTGAAATATTTAGATTAAAACTGCGAGTAACTGGAAAAATCTAAAGAAATCTCATGTAGTGTTCAATAAAGCTAAACATGGAAGGAGTTTAAATTTACTTAAGCGGCCCACCACGGACTCCGCTTTCAGAGTGAAAGTTAACAGAAAACGTTCCATTTTAAGCCGTCACAAAACCGCGTTATATACAAAAGTAGTGGCATTAGAATTCCTTATTATAACTCAAATAAACAGAACAATTTAGTTTGTCAATTGAGATGACATTAGACATGCATACTTTAAGATTTATCTTATGTTATTCCCATTATATAACAAATTAGTTAGACACAGTTAAATGAGCACCACAAGTCACCAGACGAGTACCAGCCTAACTCATCATCTTGTGGTCTAACTCATCATCCTGTGGTCTGCTTCATCATCGTGTGGTCTAACTCATCATCATGAGGTCTAGCTCATCATCCTGTGGTCTACTTCATCATCCTGTGGTCTAACTAATCATCCTGTGGTCTAACTCATCATCCTGTAGTCTAACTCATCATCCTGTGGTCTAACTCATCATCCTGTGGTCTACCTCATCATCCTGTGGTCTAACTCATCATCCTGTGGTCTA
>NC_056506.1:8013537-8023417 GCF_014905685.2 Nematolebias whitei
TCATCCTGTGGTCTAACTCATCATCCTGTGGTCTAACTCATCATCCTACGGTCTGCCTCAGCATCCTGTGGTCTACCTCAGCATCCTGTGGTCTACCTCATCATCCTGCGGTCTGCCTCACCATCCTGTGGTCTAACTCATCATCCTGTGGTCTAACTCATCATCCTGTGGTCTACCTAATCATCATGCGGTCTAACTCATCATCCTGTGGTCTACCTCATCATCCTGTGGTCTAACTCATCATCCTGTGGTCTACCTAATCATCATGCGGTCTAACTCATCGTCCTGTGGTCTAACCCATCATCCTGTGGTCTACTTCATCATCCTGTGGTCTGCCTCACCATCCTGTGGTCTAACTCATCATCCTGTGGTCTAACTCATCATCCTGTGGTCTACCTAATCATCATGCGGTCTAACTCATCATCCTGTGGTCTACTTCATCATCCTGTGGTCTACCTAATCATCCTGTGGTCTACCTCATAATCCTGTGGTCTAACTCATCATCCTGTGGTCTACCTCATCATCCTGTGGTCTACCTCATCATCCTGTGGTCTACCTTCTCATCCTGTGGTCTACCTCATAATCCTGTGGTCTAACTCATCATCCTGTGGTCTACCTCATAATCCTGTGGTCTAACTCATCATCCTGTGGTCTACCTCATCATCCTGTGGTCTACCTCATCATCCTGTGGTCTACCTTCTCATCCTGTGGTCTACCTCATAATCCTGTGGTCTAACTCATTATCCTGTGGTCTACCTCATAATCCTGTGGTCTAACTCATCATCATGCGGTCTAACTCATCATCCTGTGGTCTAACTAATCATCCCTTGGTTGACCTCATTATACTGTGACTGGCCTCACGTGCCCTCCAGAGGACCCACGTGGACTTCACATGGAACCCTTGATGTTTATTTTCCCCTTTGTGGAATTACCTTTTTGAACTCAAGTGGAATAACCTGGATTTTTCTTTTTTTCTTACTTGGAATTATTTCCTTCGGACTTTGTACAAAATAACTTTGATTTTAAAAAGTTAAATCTGGTCCTCTGGACATTCAAATTAACAAAACAAAGCAAAACAACAACAAAAATATTTAGAAACGTTTCCTCTTTCATCCGAAAGACTTCCTCAGTCTGAGGTACTGTATTCAGCTCAGTCTCTTAAATAGCACCTTCTCAGAGTGGATCAACCAGTGTTGCTGCTGACAACCAAAACCAGCTGATCACATGATCAAGAAGGACCATCGGCCTAACAATGGATCATTAAATGGTAAATGGACTGTACTTATATAGCACCTTTCTATCTTGTTTCAAGATACTCAAAGCGCTTTACACTACAATCTGTGTCCTCATTTACCCATTCATACAGCACTCTACTAGATCTCTACAAAGCTAATTGAACAAATCATTCTAATAAGACTAATCAGTGCTTTTAGATCACATTCATTCACTGATGGGACACACATCAGAGGCTATGAGGGGTTCAGTGTCTTGCCCAGGGACACTTCGGCATGTGACTGCTGGTGGATTCGAACCCCCAACTTTCGCATTGGAGGAACAGTGAACAGTAAACAGCCATCAGTGTGCTAATGATCCATTGTTAGGCCGATGGTCCTTCTTGACCATTTGAGCAGCTGGTTTTGGTTGTCAGCAGCAACACTGGTTGATCCACTCTGAGAAGGTGCTATTTAAGAGACTGAGCTGAATACAGCACCTCAGACTGAGGAAGTCTTTTGGATGAAAGACGAAACGTTTCTACATTTTTTTTGTTGTTGTTTTGCTTTGTTTTGTTTTTTGAATGTCCAGAGGACCTGATTTAACTTTTTTTAGATTTTTCTACTTGGATTATTGAGCATGCATCAGGAATAACATTGATTGTTAATTCTTTCTTTGGAATTACTGATTCTTACTTTTCGGATCCTACCTCAACACCATTGGATACTTTTAAGGTGTTGACACTGATAATTGCGATTTATCAACCGTGGAATTCCGGTTCTGGCTTGCTTGGGAAAGGTCGCTTTCTATTACGCTCTGCTCTACTCGGAGAGAATCTACAACTTTAAACACTTTATATGAATGCACTTCCTATAAATTGTTTTTTGCTGCTCTTTAAAATGTTTGTTAGTATCGTATACTGGTCGTTTTTGGTTTTACGCTTTGTTTTAGGTGTTTTCTTCTAACTATGTGACCTGTCGATGTTGTGCTAACTACTAACTCACACAAAGCCTAAGATCATCAATCAGGCAAGTCACCCTTGTTTTAAAACAGTTTTGTTTTAAACGTGTGTTTTGTTTCTTGACTTTGTTGTAATGCTTCCATAATGGTTCTTGTTTTGTGCTTTATTCTTTTTAGGTGTTTTGAGTAACATGAATCACTGCTGCAATGTTCTACACTGGTGTTAAGATAAGCTAATCAGCTCGGTTCGGATCAACTCGGATTGAACTCACATTAAACTGAGATCAGGCGAGTGGCATTTAATTTATTCATTTTTTTCTCCCCCTTTTTGATTTTTGTTGTATTCTACAAAGTATTTGTTTTGAGTTTCGTGAATTCGCTGCTGCAATATTCTGCAGTGGTTTGCTAAACTAAGCTAATCCGATTGGTTTGGACCAACTCAGATTGAACTCGAATTAAGCTGAGGTCAGGCAAGTGGTTTTAAACTGTTTTATTTATTCATTTTTTCTGCCCTCTGTTGATTTTTGTTGCTTTCTATTTGTTTTGAGAGCGGAGGGCCCCAGTCTTGCGGAGCAACTCTATTGGTGCTACATTGTTGTCAGGCTACATCGTGGTGGGCCTAGTGAGCTGCTAACTTTCAACTCTCACAAAAGCTAAGACCATAGCACCACTGAGAGACTGCCTACATTGGATCCACATTGCTTGATCACCCTAACCTTTCACTTATTCCACCATGGTCTTTATTTTTCAGGACTTGTGTTTTTTTTTTAATCAGTGTAATCTGCTAGCTCTTACTAGCCTTGGCTCAATATGGCTTCTGGCTTCATCGCATGCATATGTCACATGTTCAGCTATAATACAGCTTCGTTCGAAGAAAATGGTTTATATATCAAATGTTCTGATATGTCGGTTCTAGTGGAAAGGCTGTCTGATCTGGATGCTCGACTCTGTGCTTTTGAAAAACCATTAACTAGCCAGACGCCCGTAGGCTCCGCAGAGCCACTAATGCTAGCTCACGCTAGCATTTTGAAACCACAGGCTGGCTGGGTGACGGCCCTAGGTAAACTAAATGCTAAAACTAAATCTCCGGTTCAACATCGACCCGTTCACGTTTCAAATGACATTTCAAAAGATTTTTCTTCCGTTTTAAATCACATTTCAAATCAGTTTCCTCCCCTTAGCACCCCAGAACCACATGCCCGTGGGATATCAGACCAAAGTAAGCCTAAAGCTAAAACTAAACCCCCAGCTAATCACAGATCTGTTCACGTTTCAAATGATTCTTCCACCTAAGTGAACCGTTGCAACTCAAGGAGGGGCAGACTGAGTGCAGCTGATCCAAATCAGACTGCATGCATCGGATTGAGCGAGGGGAAGACACCATTGAATCCACGGAGCGCGAATATCCAATGTCCAATGTAAAACAAAACTAACTTCACTGTGGTCATTGTCTTCTTCTTCTGTTTTAAAGCCAGCGGTGCTGCGCTCTTCTTCTTCTCTGTCTGTAACGTTAACAGCAGCGCAACCAGCTACAGCTGTTGTGTGCAACATACTCACTGGCGCTTTCTACCCAGCTACTGTAATAACAGTTTACACGCAACATTTTTTTTCTCATTCATAAAACGCTAAAATCAGGGACATTTCCAGGGACAGCTTTAGCCGGGGACAGGTCGTCCAAAACAGGGACTGTTCCTGGAAATAGGGGACGTCTGGTCACCTTATTGTAAAGGCATTGATCTTCTGGGATTGCTGGTTGTTCTCCACAGCTTTGTAATAAATCTGATAAAATCTACGCCTGATTGTTTTGGAATCTCTTAAATCCATGACAGTGGCTTTTCAAGCATTGTCAATCTATTTGTCTGATGTAAAGTTAAAAATCTCTGAACATCTGAACTTGGGATTTTTCTTAGGTATAAAAAAACCCCTGAAATAAACCCTTTAAACCTATCACTGTAATAAATCACTATAAAGAATTTCACTTTTTGAATTGAAAGAATGAAATAATCTAACTTTAATATTATTCTAATTTATTGCAATGTACTTGACCTGTATACCCACTCCTTACTTACCCTGTCTACCTGTTTCCTTGAAAAGCATTACCTGGTGATTAGAGGGGTTTTCTTGGTAACTGGACCCAGTTTTGGACCATGGTCAGCCAGACGTTCATACACAATGTTTCCCACAACACAGTTAACCGCCTGAAAGGAAAAAGAACAACATTTCAAGGACAAAAATGATGTCTCCATGGATTTTAACAACATAAATCTCCAACAATGTTGGTGTTTAATTTTGACAAGTGACAAGTTTAATAATCAGCCTTTGCCATTTTCATGTGTATGTATGTATGTATGTATTTACTGTATGTATGTGTATGTGAGGACAACACAGGGCTGTGTCTCTGACTGGCTGGTCTGCAGTACGGGGGTCCCACAGGGAACTGTGCTGGCATCGTTCCTCTTCACCCTCTACACTGCAGACTTCATCAACTCCCCAAACTGCCATCTGCAAAAGTTTTCTGATGACCATAGTCGGCCTCATCACAGGTGAGGACGACTCAGAGTACAGACAGCGGACTCAAGACTTTGTGGACTGGTGTCAGCGGAACCACCTCCTGATCAATGCTGCTAAAATTAAGGAGCTGGTGGTGGATTTCCGCAGGCACAGACCCACCGCACTAACCCCGGTGAACATCCAGGGAGTAGACATTGAGATCGTGGACTCTTATAAGTACCTGGGTGTTCACCTGAACAATAACCTGGACTGGTCTCACAACACTGATGCACTTTACAGGAAGGGTCAGAGCAGACTCTACCTGCTGAGGAGACTGAGGTCTTTTGGAGTGCAGGGGGTGCTACTGAAAACCTTTGACTCTGTAGTGGTATCAGCCATCTTCTATGGTGTTGTCTGTTGGAGCAGCAGCTTATCATCAGCTGTGAAGAAGCAGCTAGATAAGCTCATCAAGAAGGCCAGCTCGGTGCTTGGATGCCCCCTCGACCCAGTCCAGGTGGTGGGAGACAGAAGGACTAAAATAGCTAAAATAACATCATTGCTGGACAACGTCTCCCACCCCATGTATGAAGCTGTTGATGAACTGGAGAGCTCGTTCAGTGACAGATTACTGCATCCTAAATGCACAAAGGAGCGTTACCGCAGGTCCTTCCTCAAAGCAGCTGTTAGACTTTACAATCATCACTGCTCCCAACAAACTCAATAAGGATTAAATACATGCTGACCTCTGCTAAAACACACACTCTGCCTGTAATACTGTATTGTAAATACAAAAAAAAGTCCATGCTCAATAATCCAGGTATACAATCCAACATTTTTCAGTTGGGTCATCTGGACAGGTTTTTTTTTTGCTGAAACGTTTCACCTTCTATCCGGAAGGCTTCATCAGTCAAGGAAACACACAACAAAACTGATTCTTCCCCCAAACAGCTTACTCCAAAGTGGAACAAAACATATATTCATTGTATACCTGAATTATTGAGCATGAACTTTTTTTTTTTTTTTTGTGGTTTTGAACCAGTTTGACATGACTGTCGACAAGTTTGTCGACAACTTTAAAGCCTCATTAGTCTGGGGCTCAGACATGTTTTGACCACTTGGGCTTATTCAGAAGACACACTGAGGTGACAAGTAGGTGGGTGGGTGGGTGGGGGCTACCGCTTATGCACCTCTGTGCCTCAGAGCAAGGTATTAACAGGGCCAAACTGGCCAATGTGTGAAAACAAAAAAACAAGCAAAAAAAAAAAAACTCCTGCAGCTCAGTAATGTTATGAATAGCTAGAAAAAGCTTAAAGACAGAGTGGTCTGTGCGGCCATTTTACAGAAACATCTTCTGAAAATGCTTTAAATTGTGAATGAGTGCAAGAATGGTTGTTATGTTTGTCTCTGTGTGGCTCTGTGATGGACTTGCAACCTGTCCAGGGCATATCCTGACTCTATAACAATGACCACTGAAGATAGGCACCTGCCCCCCACAATCCTGAATGGAACAGCAGGCAAAGAATATGGATAGATTGGATGGGTGCGGTTAAAGTGACGCTGACATAAACAAATCCCGCAGTCCTACAGATTGAAGGGCAGTTTAAGTCCAATATAAGGAGGTAATCTTTGAACACTCCATCTCCAGGCCCTACAGCATGCTGAAGTGCCCTTGGGCAAGACCCTGAGCCCGCACTACCTTGAGTATACTTATTTTGGTTACATTAATCACGTCACCAGTGACCTACTGCATACTTTACCATACCTGCTCTTGATGCTGTTGTATCATGTTGTACTTTTCTTTGTTTAGCTCACTGAGCCTTTGTTCCAGCCTTCCACAGCACTCCTCGATGTGTTGGGGAGATGAGCTGAGAATAAACCAACAATTACTCTACTTTAGGACAAGTTCAAAGCACCTTTAGCCCCATTTGCACAGCATTAGTTTTACCTAGAGACCACATACCATTTGTAATAATTACAGAGATTCAGTGGTGGGAGATAACTAAGTACAAATACTTCAATACTGCACTTAAGTACATTTTTCATAAATCTGTACTAGGGATGCACCGATCCAATTTTTTAAACTTCCGATCTGATCCTGATACCTAAGTCTGAATATCGGCCGATACCGATCCAGTTCTGATATCATCATCATCATTGATTTTATGAGGCTGTAATAATCTCCTCAAGTACAATTTGTACAAATATATGCATGCATGTCCAAAAAGGCAACTTGAGGTAAGTTGTATTAATTTTGGATAAGTTTTAAAGTTAGAATTACATTCTGCTAACACAAAACATGTTTCTTTTTATTCCTAGCTTTAAAGTGGATATTAAAGTGATTAATTTTAAGTGATTGTTTAAAGTTATTTTATATTTTTTTAAATAAGGGGCAGATATAAGAATTTTTTTCTTCTTTCTGCTCTCTTTTCATTCTATGTTTTCTTTTTAATGTTTTTTTTTTATTTTGGTTCTTTTAAATGAATAAATTAAATTAAATTAAATTCAAACACCGGCTAAGTTCATGGCATAAACCAACAGACATGTTCCTGTTTTTAGTATTTTACATCACTTTATAATGTAGCCATTTTTGTTTTTAATATAATTTTCAAATAATATGTTTTTTATGATTGTTTACTGTTGTGCTGATAAATATCTCCTGGAGGGTAAACTATATCTTGGCTGCAAGTATCAAGCTGAGAAATCCTTCGTTTTCTAAAACTGATAGTGGTTGGTCATCAATTATGATGAAGTTTAGCAACTTCTCTGTAAACACTTGAGCGCCGTGGTTTCAGCGACGTCTACTTTTTGTTCAATCCGAAGCAGGCAGCCTGATTTGGGGCAGCCGCGCTCAGTCTGTCCCTCCTCGGAGACGGGGGAAGATTGAGCGTGGACATGGCTGGCAGGTGTCGAGTTGCCTCTTCCGGTTTGACCAAAGTGTAGTGCCCCGCTGAAGCCACAGAGCTCAAATGTCCATCGTAAAACTACAAACCGGATTCCAAAAAAGTTGGGACACTGAACAAATTGTGAATAAAAACTGAATGCAATGATGTGGAGATGGCAAATGTCAATATTTTATTCGTAATATAACATAGATGACAGATCAAATATTTAATCTGAGTAAATGTAATATTTTAAAGGAAAAATATGTTGATTCAAAATTTCACAGTGTCAACAAATCCCAAAAACTTGAGACAAGTAGCAATAAGTGGCTGGAAAAAGAAAATTGAGCATATAACGAACAGCTGGAAGACCAATTGACACTAATTAGGTCAATTGACAACATGATTGGGTATAAAAAGAGCTTCTCAGAGTGTCAGTGTCTCTCAGAAGCCAAGATGGTAAGAGGCTCACCAATTCCACCATTGTTGTGCAGAAAGATAGTGCAGCAATACCAGAATGGTGTTACCCAGCGTAAAATAGCAAAGACTTTTAAGTTATCATCATCAACTGCGCATAACATCATCAAAAGATTCAGAGAATCTGGAACAATCGCTCTGCGTAAGGGTCAAGGCCATAAAACTCTACTGGATGCTCGAGATCTCTGGGCCATTAAACGTCACTGCACCTCAAAGAGGAATGCCACTGTCAAGGAAATAACAGAATGGGCTCAGGAATACTTCCAGAAAGCATTGTCAGTGAACACAATCCACCGTGCCATCCGCCGTTGCCAGCTGAAACTCTACAGTGCAAAGAGGAAGCCATTTCTAAGCAAGCTCTACAAGCTCAGACGTTTGCACTGGGCCAGGGGTAATTTAAAATGGAGTGTGGCAAAATGGAAGACTGTTCTGTGGTCAGATGAGTCACGATTTGAAGTTCTTTATGGAACACTGGGACGCCATGTCATCCGGACCAGAGAGGACAAGGATAGCCCAAGTTGTTATCAACGCTCCGTTCAGAAGCCTGCATCACTGATGGTATGGGGTTGCATGAGCACTTGTGGTATGGGCAGCTTGCATGTCTGGAAAGGCACCATTAATGCAGAGAACTATGTTCAGGTTCTAGGACAACATATGCTCCCATCTAGATGTCATCTCTTTCAGGGAAGACCCTGCATTTTTCAACACGATAATGCCAGACCACATTCTGCAGCAATCACAACATCATGGCTACGTAGGAGAAGGATCCGGGTACTGAAATGGTACTGAAATGGCCAGCCTGCAGTCCAGATCTTTCACCTATAGAGAACATTTGGCGCATCATAAAGAGGAAACTAAAAAAGTTAAATCTGGTCCTCTGGACATTCAAAAAAACCCAAAACAAAGCAAAACAACAAAAAATGTAGAAACGTTTCGTCTCTCGTCCGAGAGACATCTTCAGTCTGAGGTGCTGTATTCAGCTCAGTCTCTTAAATAGCACCTTCTCAGAGTGGATCAACCAGTTTTGCTGCTGACAACCAAAACCAGCTGATCATATGCTCAAGAAGGATCATCAGCCTAACAATGGATCATTAGCACACTGATGGCTTAAATGCCGAAAAAACCAAAGGGATGCTTTTTTCAAATAGGAAGTTGGTCCCAGCAGTTCTTCCTCCGATTTTATCCTCAAATGGTGTCCCCATTGAGTTTGTTGATTCCTATAAATATTTGGGTATCTTGGTCGGCTCACATCTTTCTTTTAAGCTCCATGTGGAAAACTTGGTAAAGAAACTGAAAGTTAAACTGGGTTTCTTTTTCAGAAACAAATCCTGTCTAACCCTGAATGCTAGAAAACGCCTTGTATCTGTGACTTTCCTTTCCTCAATTGATTTTGGTGATATTATTTACATGAACGCTCCTACAAGAACCCTGCAGATGTTGGATGCTGTCTATCATGGTGCACTAAGATTCATAACTGGCTGTGATTATCGTACCCACCACTGCACCCTGTATTCATTGGTTAACTGGACATCATTAACTTCACGCAGACTCTCTCACTGGTACATTTTCATCTTTAAATCACTTCTTGGTCTGCTGCCTTCATACATCTCCTCCTACATGTCTCTGCGTGAGTGCAGCTACGGAGTGCGCTCTCAGGACATTATTACCTGCAGTGTTCCCTCAGTGAGGACTGAACTAGGCAAAAGGGCCTTCTCCTACTCCGCTCCTGTTTCCTGGAATATCTTACAAAAAGATTTGAAGCTCTCGACCTTGACCTCTCTAAGTGGCTTTAAGAATCTGTTGGACTCCTGGCGGGGTCCAATGCAGACATGTTCCTGTTTTTAGTTTTATACATTTGTCTT
>NC_056506.1:8023517-8026034 GCF_014905685.2 Nematolebias whitei
GTGCGCTCTCAGGACATTATTACCTGCAGTGTTCCCTCAGTGAGGACTGAACTAGGCAAAAGGGCCTTCTCCTACTCCGCTCCTGTTTCCTGGAATATCTTACAAAAAGATTTGAAGCTCTCGACCTTGACCTCTCTAAGTGGCTTTAAGAATCTGTTGGACTCCTGGCGGGGTCCAATGCAGACATGTTCCTGTTTTTAGTTTTATACATTTGTCTTGGAATCTAGCTGTTTTTTTGTTTTGTTACCTTTTTCCTTTTAGCCATATTATTTGTTTAAAAAAAAAAAAAAAAAAACTGTAGTATGAGTTTTTATAACTGCTTATTGTTGTTGCTGTTGTCCATTGTTGTCATCTTTCTTTGTTGAAATCAGGTCTCTCTTGTAAATGAGTCCTCGAGGCTCAATGGGATTTACCTGTATAAATAAAGGTTGATTGATGGCTGTTTACTATTCACAGAGGGCTGAGTGATACTAGCAATCACAGCATTGTAAGAGGGGGACAATTGAACACGTAGGCCTCCACCCCTGTTTAATGATGGACGGTTTCTTTTCACAAAGATGGCCTCCTTTACTCCTCTCTCAAACCATCGTTCCTCTCTATCCAGGATGTGAACATCTTCATCCCTGAAAGAGTGACCGCTGGCCTGGAGATGAGTGTAGACCGCAGAGTCCTGGCCTGATGATGTTGATCTTCTGTGCTGGGCCATCCTTTTGGCCAGTGGCTGTTTTGTTTCCCTGATGTAAGACTGACCACAGCCCTCCTGACACTGAACAGCATACACAACATTACTCTGTTTGTGCTGGGGGACTGGATCTTTGGGATGAACCAGTCTTTGCCGTAATGTATTTTGGGGTTTAAAAGCCACTGGGACGTTATGTTTAGAAAATAAACGTCTCAGTTTCTCAGATACTCCCTCAACATATGGAATGACCACTGGTCTGGGTCTGGGTTCCTCCTTTTCACCTTTTGGCTGACTGGAGTCCTGTTTGGGTTTCTTCTCTGCTTTCAGGAAGGCCCAGTTAGGATATCCACATTGCTCTAGAGCCTGTCTTGTGTGGGATTTCTCCTTCTGCCTGGCTCCTGAGCTAGTGGGGACGCTGTCTGCTCTGTGATACAGAGTCCTGATGACTCCTAACTTGTGCTCCAAAGGGTGATGGGAGTCAAACTGCAAATAGTGTGGGTGGGTTTGCGGTACACCTCAGTTTGCAAATGTCCTCTATCAGAGACTGAGACCTCACAGTCCAAGAAAGCCAACTTGCCATTTTTTTCATCCTCTCGTGTGAACTTGATGTATTTATCCACAGAGTTGATGTGGTCAGTAAAATGTTGGACTTCCTGAGATTTAATTTTAACCTAGGTGTCGTCAACATACCTGAACCAATGACTTGGTGGTGTCCCTGAAAAGGACGTCAAGGCTCTCTTTTGTACCTCCTCCATGTACAGGTTGGCAATAATAGGAGAAACTGGAGACCCCATAGCACACCCATGTTTCTGCCTATAATATTGCTCCCCATATGTGAAGAGTAATGTTGTGTATGCTGTTCAGTGTCAGGAGGACTGTGGTCAGTCTTACATCGGGGAAACAAAACAGCCACGGGCCAAAAGGATGGCCCAGCACAGAAGATCAACATCATCAGGCCAGGACTCTGCGGTCTACACTCATCTCCAGGCCAGCGGTCACTCTTTCAGGGATGAAGATGTTCACATCCTGGATAGAGAGGAACGATGGTTTGAGAGAGGAGTAAAGGAGCCCATCTTTGTGAAAAGAAACCGTCCATCGTTAAACAGGGGTGGAGGCCTACGTGTTCAATTGTCCCCCTCTTACAATGCTGTTATTGCTAGAATCACTCAGCCCTCTGTGAATAGTAAACAGCCATTAGTGTGCTAATGATCCATTGTTAGACTGATGGTCCTTCTTGAGCATGTGATCAGCTGGTTTTGGTTGTCAGCAGCAAAACTGGTTGATACACTCTGAGAAGGTCCTATTTAAGAGACTGAGCTGAATACAGCACCTCAGACTGAGGAAGTCTCTCGGATGAGAGACAAACGTTTCTACATTTTTTTGTTGTTTTGCTTTTTTTTTTTTTTTTTGAATGTCCAGAGGACCAGATTTAACTTTTTTTTAGATTTTTCTACCTGGATTATTGAGCATGCATCAGGATCCATAGAAGAGTCATTAAATTCCGGTATTATTCGCCCCTCTACTTCCCCTGTGGGAGTGGGATTTTTCTTTGTTTCTAAGAAGGATAAGACGTTAAGACCCTGCATTGATTATAGAGGGCTTAATCAGATTACTGTTAAGAACAAGTACCCCCTGCCTCTGATCGACTCTATGTATGAACAACTTCATTCAGCCACTATTTTCACAAAACTGGACCTTCGTAACGCCTATCATCTCGTGAGAATAAAAGAAGGAGACGAGTGGAAGACAGCTTTCAAGACCCCGTTAGGACACTTTGAATACCTGGTAATGCCATTTGGCCTCACCAACGCCCCAGCAGTTTTTCAGGCTTTAGT
>NC_056506.1:8026044-8038076 GCF_014905685.2 Nematolebias whitei
GGCTTTAGTTAATGATGTTCTCCGTGATTTTCTGAACCAGTTTGTCTTTGTGTATTTGGACGACATTCTCATTTACTCCACTGACCCGGTACAACACACCCATCATGTCAGGTCAGTTTTACAAAGACTTTTCGAAAATCAACTCTATGTGAAGGCTGAAAAGTGTGAGTTCCACGTCTCCACGGTCTCATTTCTTGGTTTTATTTTTGAAGGAGGACAATATC
This sequence comes from Nematolebias whitei, assembly GCF_014905685.2. Taxonomy (NCBI): domain Eukaryota; kingdom Metazoa; phylum Chordata; class Actinopteri; order Cyprinodontiformes; family Rivulidae; genus Nematolebias; species Nematolebias whitei. Next base: position 8,026,269 of record NC_056506.1, read on the forward strand.
GCACGGACCCCAACAAGGTTAAGGCAGTGGTGGATTGGCCCGTCCCGGAAAACCGTAAGCAGCTGCAACGATTCCTGGGATTCTCCAGTTTCTACAGGAGGTTCATTAAAGGGTACAGTCAGGTGGCAGCCCCTCACTCAGCTCACCTCTACACTACGGACCTTCAGGTGGACTCCCAAAGCGGATTCAGCCTTCAACAAACTCAAGGATCTGTTCTCCTCTGCTCCTATCCTCTGCCACCCTGACCCCAAGAGACAGTTTATTTTGGAGGTGGATGCTTCCGATACAGGGGTGGGAGCTGTCCTGTCTCAGAGATGTAGAGAGGATAATAAAATACATCCCTGTGCTTTTTTTCTTAACGTTTGTCTACGGCTGAACAGAACTATGATGTGGGAAATAGAGAACTCCTGGCCGTCAAGATGGCTCTAGAAGAATGGCGACATTGGTTAGAGGGCACTGATGTTCCATTTCTCATATGGACGGATCACAAAAACTTGATTTACTTTCAAAATGCTAAACGTCTGAATCCTAGACAAGCAAGATGGTCCCTATTTTTCAATCGATTTAACTTCTCTCTCACCTACAGACCCAGATCGAAAAATGTCAAACCAGATGCTTTGTCCCACCAATTCTCAGCATCAGATGACGGTGAGAGGGAGGTCAGCATCATCCCTTTGTCCTGTGTGGTCGGTGCACTCTCATGGCCTATCACTGAGGAGGTCTTGGAGGCTCAAAAGGCGGAACCGGATCCCAAGACCGGTCCCAAGGACAGGATGTTCGTACCCTCAGCGGTGAATGCCTGCATTCTCGATTGGGTTCACACCAACAAATTGTCTTGCCATCCTGGAACCAACCGCATGATGGCTCTAATAAAGAGACACTTTTGGTGGCCCACTATGAGTCAAGACATTAAAGAATTTGTCTCCGCCTGTCAGACCTGCCGCAGAAACAAAACTCCTAGTCGGCCGTGGTCTCACATTTCTTTGGTCTTTGTCACCGGGTTACCTCTATCAGCAGGCCACACAGTCATCCTCACTATTATCGACAGGTTCTCCAAGGCTGTTCATCTCGTTCCCCTGACCAAGCTACCCTCCGCCTTAGAGACAGCCCAGTTGTTGGTACATGTTTTTCGTATTCATGGCATTCCTGCTGACGTGGTATCCGACAGGGGTCCACAGTTCATTTCTCAGGTTTGGAAAGCATTTTGTGATTCATTGGGTGCCTCGTCTAGTCTCACGTCTGGTTATCATCCCCAGTCTAACGGCCAATCAGAGAGATACAACCAGGAGATCGAGTCTACCCTCCGGTGTATCATCCAGGAGAATCCATCTGCATGGTCTCAACACCTGGTCTGGGTAGAGTATGCCCACAACAAGCATACCTCTTCTGCTACCGGGTTGTCTCCATTTGAGGCCTCCCTGGGTTATGCACCCCCTCTCTTCCCCAGCCAGGAAGTTGAAGTTGCTGTACCATCGGTACAGCACCATTTCAGACGCTGTAGACGCATCTGGCGTCAAACCAAGGCAGCGTTACTTCGCACCGTGGCTGCAACCAAGAGGATGGCAGATCGCCACCGTTCCAAGGCTCCATCATACTCAGTCAGCCAAAAGGTGTGGTTGTCCACCAGGGACATTAATTTAAAGGACTATCCCAAGAAGTTGGCCCCTAGATTCATTGGTCCTTTTCCTGTTGTTAGAATCATTAATCCGTCTGCTGTCAGGTTGAGTCTTCCTGCTTCAATGCGCATCCATCCAACCTTCCATGTTTCACAAATTAAACCTGTCCTAGAGAGCCCTCTGTGCCCTCCTGCCAACCTCCCTCCCCCCCTCCCCCCCGTCTCATCGACAATCATCCTGCATTCTCGGTACGCCGTATTCTAGATGTACGACGCAGGGGTAGGGGGTTCCAGTACTTAGTGGACTGGGAAGGATATGGACCGGAAGAACGGTCCTGGATCCCCAGATCCTTCATCCTGGACCCCAGTCTTATCACCAATTTTTTTAGAGATCACCCTGAAAAGTGCCAGCGATCGCCAGGAGGCGATTCTTGAGAGGGAGTATCTGTAGGGTTTTGATATTTTCCTTCCTCCAGGTTCTTCAAGGCAGGGGCGGCGCTGATGAGCATCTGCAGCTGAGGCCAGTTTCCCTAATTGATGCCAGGAGTACTTAAGGCTCCAGTGGAGCTCCAGTCAGTGCTGGAGCATTGTTTTACCTGCCGGTACATATGCCTCCAGCCCTGTATAGTGCTTAAAGATTAAGAAAGACTTACCTTGTTTTGTGTCCACGTTTTCAGAGTCTGGATGTACCGGATCCTGTCCTGTAATTCGAAGTATTGAAGAAGATCCTGAGGAGATACTTACCTGTGCTTCCTGGTGCTCAGCTGCCTGAACTCGCCTTCCACCACTTGCCTTTGCAGTCTGCCTTCTCATCATCCTGGAAGGAGCAAAACCCTCAGCCATCCAACAGCCATACAAACTACCTGAACTGTAAGCCTTTCAAAGAACCTAAACATTCAGTTGTTGGACCAAATCCTCGTCCATGAATAATCCTCCTCTGTCTTCACAGACCCTGAACCTACTTGTAAATAGTTTATTTTCTATCACTGTAAATAAACATTTTCAATTACATTTGAGTCTGGTTCTGTTTTCCTCTCAGTCTGTTCACCTGGGTAACTCCACATTATAACACAGGGTCAATGCAGCTAGCTATCAGGAGATTTTGGAGCACTTCATGCTTCCATCTGCTGAAAAGCTTTATGGAGATGAAGATTTCATTTTTCAGCACGACCTGGCAACTGCTAACAGCGCCAAAACCACTGGTAAATGGTTTACTGACCATGGTATTACTGTGCTCAATTGGACTGCCAACTCTCCTGACCTGAACCCCATAGAGAACCTGTGGGATATTGTGAAGAGAAAGTTGAGAGATGCAAGATCCAACACTCTGGATGAGCTTAAGGCCGCTATCGAAGCATCCTGGGCCTCCATAACACCTCAGCAGTGCCACAGGCTGACTGCTTCCATGCCATGCTGCATTGAAGCGGTCGTTCATGCAAAAGGATACCCGACCAAGTATTGAGTGCATAACTGAACATGATTATTTGAAGGTTGGCGTTTTTGTATTAAAACCACTTGTCTTTCATTGGTGGGATGAAATATGCAATTTTTTTGGGACAGGCATTTTGGGTTTTAATGAGCTGTATGCCATAATCATCAGTATTAAAACAATTAAAGACCTGAAATATTTCAGTTGGTGTGCAATGAATCTGAAATATATGAAAGTTTCATTTTTATCATTACATTATGGAAAATAATGACCTGTATCACAATATGCTAATTTTTTTAGAAGGACCTGTATTTCAGGTAAATCTCAGGCTTTGGTCATCCCGTGCGAATGTGCCACATAAAAAGCAGACGTTGGGGAGTAATTTATTTATTACATGTGGTCCCTATAGGGAAAACTAATCCTGTGTGAACAGAGCTTTTGTCAACATATTTTACATTCAGTCATAATCAAAAGTAAGTACACCCTCTTAACTCTAAGATTTAAGGAGCATAATAAAAAGGAACACAAGCGGTACACGGATGTCTCCCATTGCCGAGGGATTTGAACAGTGACTGTAGTTTTTGAGATGATTAGTTTTCTGGACTGGAATTGAACAGAGAATGACATAAACCTAAATGTTTTAGATGCAAGATATTCAAGTGCGTAGGAGTTACACTGTGGAGAAGAACAGAGGAACTTTTATTTATTTTGTCCGAGGTAGCACAAAGGGACAGATTCTGGTGAGTGGAGGACAAATATTATCTACCAGCAGGAGCAATGGCGGAGCCAGTGGGTGGCCAATGATGGCCTTGGCCACCATAGATTAATCTTCAGGTATATCATTTGAGGAAACTATACTTTGAAGCAATATGAAAACTAGAAAGTACAGTAAAATAAATAAAAACCATAATAAATAGTAAAACCATCCAAAACTACAGACTGAATTACTGTCTGGGGCCCCAATCGGTCAAAAAGGTTACCAGTACCTTGAGCTGACTATAAGTGTGTTTACATGCGCAAAATTCTTTGACCGGATTGATGTTTTCAGATTAAATCATTCAAATATCGTTTACACGGGCACAATCCATTCACGACAAGCGTTTACATGCAGCGGGTTTTTATTAAGAACAGAAGTACTGACATGCACAGAGTTGTAAACTCTCCTTAAAAAAAATAACATAAGAAGTTCTACTTCCGTGATTAACGTAAACAAACCTGAGCACCCAAAATGGACCTGCAACAGGTTTAAATGACGGTGGAGACATTATTGCACTCTCTGATTGAGCTACAGGTAATACAGATAATTTTGAGCTCTTTCAAAGTTTCTAGAGAAATGTTGTGTCGCTCACTGACCAGTTTTGCTTCCCCAACATGCTAATATTATTAGCATTAGCCAGGCAGAAATATGCGAGTTTGACAGGTCGTACATGCGCAGTCAGGTCAGTTTTTCAAGACCGGAAAAAGATGAACACCGTTCGGATTATGAATCGGAATAAACCACCCATCTCATTCTGATAAATTCTTTCGGATCGAACTGAATCAACCAAGAATATTCCGAATTGGGCGTTTAGATGAGGCATTTTTATTGCGAATGGCCATTTAATCCGATTACTTATGTCCATGTAAACATAGCTTATGAGTATCCTGATGCATGCTAAATAATCCAGGTAGAAAAATCTAAAAAAAATTCAATCTGATCCTCTGGACATTCAAAAAAAAAAAATCAAAAACTGTAGAAACGTTTCGTCTTTCATCCGAAAGACTTCTTCAGGCTGAGGTACTGTATTCAGCTCAGTCTTACAAAAAGCACCTTCTCAAGGGGGATTAACCAGTTTGCTGCCGACAGCCAAAACTAAGTGCTCACATGATCAAGAAGGACCATCATTCTAAAAATGGATCATTAGCACACTGATGGCTCTTTGCTATTCACAGGGGGTTGAGTGATACTAGCAATAACAGTATTGTAAGAGGGGGACAGTTGAACACGGAGGCCTCCACCCCTGTTTAACGATGGATGGTTTATTTTCACAAAGATGGCCTCCTTTACTCCTCTCTCAAACCATCGTTCTTCTCTATCCAGGATGTGAACATCTTCATCCCTGAAAGAGTGACCGCTGGCCTGGAGATGAGTGTAGACCACAGAGTCCTGGCCTGATAATGTTGATCTTCTGTGCTGGGCCATCCATTTGGCCAGTGGCTGTTTAGTTTCCCCGATGTAAGACTGATCACAGCCCTCCTGACACTGAACAGCATACACAATATTACTCTGTTTGTGCCGGGGGACTGGATCTTTGGGATGAACCAGTCTTTGCTGTAATGTATTTTGGGGTTTAAAAGCCACTGGGACGTTGTGTTTAGAAAATAAACGTCTCAGTTTCTCTGATACTACCGCAGCATACGGAATGACCACTGGTCTAGGTCTGGGTTCCTCCTTTTCACCTGATGGCTGACTGGAGACCTGTTTGGGTTTCTTCTATGCTTTCAGGAAGGCCCAGTTAGAATATCCACATTGCTCTAGAGTCAGAGACAGAGATTCTTTATTGTCATTCACATCACATGTGGTTCATGTGGTGGAGCAAAATTATGTACACAGGGTCCCAGTTACATCCAACAATAAAATGTAAAAGAAAAACAGTAATAAGATCTAAGATATGAACTAAGAAAAACATCAACTAAAATACACTAAGCACTAATAGCATAAAAACATTACGTTGAACAGCAGCACGAACATGAGCATGAGTCTGTGTGAGCAGATGAGCACACATGAACACATCAACATGGAACAGATCAGTAGCAACATTGAAACAAATCAGCAGCAACATTGAAACAGATCAGCAGCAACATGATGTGATTTTTCACAGTGATTATTCTGGTTAGAGATTCATGAGTCTAAGAGCCTCAGGGTAGAAGCTGTTCATCAGTCTAGTGGTTCTACACTTAATGCTGCTCAACCTCCTTACTGAGGAGAGCGGGGCAAAAAGTGTGTGCACTGGGTGAGTGGGGTCCTTCGTGATGCAGGAGGCTCTCTTCCTGCATCTGGAGGTGTAGATGTCTGTGATGGTGGGGAGACTGACTCCAACAGTTTCTGTGCAGCCTTAACCACTCTCTGCAAAGCTTTTCTTTTGTCATTCAACCTTTATTTAGACAGGTAAATCCCATTGAGCCTCGAGGACTCATTTACAAGAAAGACCTGATTTCAACAAAGAATGATGACAACAATGGACAACAGCGACAACAATAAACAGTTATAAAAAGTCATACAATTTTTTATTTTTTTTAACAAATAGGATGGCTAAAAAAAAATATTAACAAAAAACAGCTAGATTCTAAGGCGAATGTAGAAAACTAAAAACAGGAACATGTCTGCATTGGTCCCTGCCAGGAGTCCAACAGATTCTTAAAGCCACTTAGAGAGGTCAAGGTCGAGAGCTTCAAATCTTTTTGCAAGATATTCCAGAAAACAGGAGTGGAGTAGGAGAAGCCCTTTTACCTAGTTCAGTCCGGACTGAGGGAACACTGCAGGTAATAATGTCCTGTGAGCGCACGCTGTAGCTGCACTCACGCAGAGACATGTAGGAGGAGATGCATGAAGGTAACAGACCAAGAAGTGATTTAAAGATGAAAATGTACTAGTGAGAGAGTCTGCGTGAAGTTAATGATGTCCAGTTAACCAGTGAATACAAGGTGCAGTGGTGGGTATGATAATCACAGCCAGTTATGAATCTTAGTGCACCATGATAGACAGCATCCAACATCTGCAGGGTTCTTGTAGGAGCATTCATGTAAATAATGCCACCGTAATCAATGGAGGGAAGGAAGGTCACAGATACTGTACAAGGCGTTTCCTAGCATTCAGAAATAGACAGGATTTGTTTCTGAAAAAGAAACCCAGTTTAACTTTCAGTTTCTTTACTAAGTTTTCCACATGGAGCTTTAAAGAGAGATGTGAGTCGACCAAGATACCCAAATATTTATAGGAATCAACAAACTCAATCGGGACAACACCATTTGAAGATGAAATCAGAGGAAGAACTGCTGGGACCAACTTCCTATTTGGAAAAAGCATCCTTTTGGTTTTGTCGGCATTTAGGACAAGTGTGAGGTGGAAAAATCTGTCTGGATGATGTCAAATGCAGATTTCAAATACTGGAAAGCCTTTTCAACTGTTTTAGCTCGACAATAAACAACTGTGTCATCAGCAGAGAAATGTATGGATGCATCAGGGATGTTTTTACCTACATTATGTATGTAGATTGTAAAAAGGGTGGGTCCTGAAACTGAGCCTTGTGGTACACCATTGTTGACTGTTAAATAATTGGAGGAAGTACCATTATGTTGAACACATTGCCTCCGATCTGAGAGATAGTTAGAGAACCAACCAATGGTGTGTTGTGAGAAACCGATTTCTGAGAGTTTATGACACAAGATGTTATGATCCACAGTGTCAAAAGCTTTAGATAGGTCTAAGAAAAGTGCAGCACAATAATCCTTAGCATCCAGTGCTTCAACAACGTCATTAAGAACTTCAGTGAAGCAGTCGTTGTGCTGTGTTGTTTCCTGAAACCAGATTGATGGAGAGGTAAGATGTTAAATGAGTCCAGATAGTTTTTGATTTGAGAGTTTATCAGTTTTTTCAGAACCTTGGCTAAAATGCAGAGTTTAGAGATTGGCCGATAGTTGTTCAGTGAGGTGGGGTCACCTCCCTTCAGCAAAGTTAGAACAAAGGCGGTTTTACAAGCATCTGGAATGGAGTTTTGACTTATGGACAGGTTAAAGATGTGGGTCACAGGGACTGTGATTATATGAGCAGCCAGCCTTAAGAAATAAGGTGGAAGTTCATCTGGACCTGCAGATTTTTTTAGGATCAAGATATTTTAACAGTTTATTTACCTCACTGACTGAGAATGGAGAAAAAGAGAAGGTGTGATTAACTGAGGATTGACTTGTAGGAGGGATTTGATTTGTAGAAGTTTGGTTATTAAGTGAAGTGGCTGATTTTCCGTTAGTAACTGTGCCAAATAAAGAACTAGAAGCAACAAAATGTTTGTTGAAACAGTTCAGGATCTCGTGCTTATTACATACACAGAAACAGAGTTAATGAGAAGTTGTGATGGGAGGTCAGATGATTGGGGGATGTCTGAGAGAGATTTGATGGTTTTCCAGAATCTGTTGGGGTCATTTAGATTTTTGGAGGTCTGAGATAAGAAATAGTTGTGTTTTGCTGCTTTGACAGCAGTTGTACATTTATTCCTAATCTGTCGAAAACTCAACCAATCAGTGTCTGAGCCAGATTCTCTCGCTGCGGCCCAAAGATCATCTCTCCTGTGCAGGAGGTCAGCTAGCTCTGGGCTAAACCAGGGGCTGTCTCGTCCCTTTATTCTGAACTGACGAAAAGGAGCATGTTTGTTCACAAAATAAATGAAACTATTATGAAAATAGTTTCAAGCGGAATTCACGTCGTCAATTAATAGAATATGATGCCAGTCAAAGTGAGACAGATCCCAGAGAAATGACTGTTCACAAAAACATTTCAGATCCATTTTTTTAATTAATCTGGGCTTAGAAGGTGGAAGTTTAATATATCTTTGAGTCACTGTCACACAATGATCACTTAAAATGTCAGCTAATACACCTGTACCAGGGAATTTGTGAGGCATATTTGTTAGAAACAGGTCTAAGATGGAGGATTTTTCAGGACGGTTTTTGTTTGGTCTAGTGGCAGAGTCGATCAATTGGGTTAGATTGAGAGACAGGCAACTTTCCTTGAATTTATCACAGAGGGGGGTCGACTTATCCCAGTCAATGTTGAAATCTCATGCCAAAAAAATTTCTTTGCATTTTAAATTTCCAAGGAATTCCATCAGGGAGGACAGAGACTCAGGTGTTGCTGGGGGGGGGGGGGGGGGGGGGACACGATAACAACCCACTACAGATAATATCTGGCCTCCATTCAAAGTGATGTTTACAGCTAAGGCATCAAACTGGTTTGGAATTGTTTTAGAAGACAAGACTAGAAACCAGAGAATTTCTGATATAAATAGCGACTCCACCCCCCCTTTTTTGATGATCACAGCGGTAGATGTTAAATCCATTGATTACCAGGTCATTATTCAGTACAGATTTGTTTTGCCAGGTTTCAGACATGAAGATTACATCTGCCTCAGAAGAACTGATAAGAATTTTCAAGGAATCAAGTTTTCTCAGAAGGCTCCGTGCGTCTACATGAAGAAAATGAAGTCCTGACACATTTTTAAAGTCATTTGGTGTCCTATAAATAGTTGGGGGTCTAGGGTTGGGCTGAATCCCTGAGAGCAGTAACAACATTCTTATCAGACATTTTCTTGAGTTTTTCGTGACTGATGTGTAATTACAGGAGTTAACAATGTGACAATTAGCCCCCATAATTGAACCATGAGAAACATTAATGGAGTCGCGATCATTCAGAACCCCAAAACTGTGAAAGTTGCAGTGATGGGCAAATCCAGGTGTATTAACAAGGTTCAGTGACTCCAGATAGTCTGAGATCTGAAAATAATGACAATAATATGAATGGTGCAGAAAAGTCTCAGACCATAAAACGTTGCAAGTCAAATACCATACCATACCATACCACTTTATTTATAAAGCACTTAAAACAGCTACAAAGCCAACCAAAGTGCTGTACAGACAAAACAACAGGTAACACACAAAGCAAAATACAAAATGAGGTAAATCCGAATATAGACAAAAAACGATGCAGATAATGACGACAAACCATTGTCGAGCATACAGGATCAAAACACAGATCATCTTGTGTTGAAAGCTATTGAATAGTAGTGAGTTTTTAAACGGGACTTGAAAACCGAGAGGGAGGGGGCCAGTCTGACAAGCAGAGGTAACTCATTCCAGAGTCTTGGTCCTGCTACAGAGAAGGCCCTGTCACCTCTGCGCTTAAGACGAGTTCCTGGAACTGTGAGGAGCAACTGGTCCGCTGACCTCAGAGAGCGTGGTGGGACATACGGTTGTAGCAAATCAGAGAGATGGGGGGGGGGGGGGGGGACACTGTTCAGTGATTTGTAGACATACAGGAGTATTTTGAACTGGATTCGAAAGTGAACCGGTAACCACTGCAGTGAGACCAAAACTGGTGTAATGTGGTCTCTTTTGCCTGTACTGGTTAAAAATCGGGCTGCTGCATTCTGGACCAGTTGTAGTCGTGCAATGGAGGTCTGACTGATACCAGACAGGAGCGAATTGCAGTAATCAAGCCTAGATGTAATGAATGCATGTATTACTGTCTCCAGGTTATTTTTGGACAATATGGGCTTCAGTTTAGACAGCCGCCTCAGTTGGAAGAAGCATGATTTAACGATCATGTTTACATGATTGTTAAGCTTCAGGGAAGGGTCCATTATCACGCCCAGATTAGTGACTCTTTGTTTTTCTGACAGGGTTAGAGCGGAGAAGTCGCTGCAGTGGTTTGTGATCATATCGTTGGGAAGGAACAACATGACTTCAGACTTCTTTTCATTGAAAGTTAAGAAGTTTAAAGCCATCCAGTCCCTGATGTCAGCCAGGCAGTTGAGCAGCGGTTGAATAGAGCATGTACCATTGTGTCTTAGGGGGAAGTAAATTTGACAGTCATCGGCATAGAAGTGGAAGGGCATGTTGTGTTTCCAGAAAATAGCACCAAGCGGCAGCAGGTATAGAGAGAATAGGAGGGGACCCAGGATGGACCCCTGCGGAACCCCCCATTTAAGCTCTGCCTCTGCGGAACTAAAATCCTTGATGGAGACACAAAAGGATCTGTCAGTGAGGTAAGATCTGAACCAATTGAGGGCTGACCCTGTGATGCCCACCCACTGCTCCAACCTAGCAATGAAGATTTCATGGTCGATGGTGTCCAAGGCGGCTGTGAGGTCCAACAGGACAAGCAGCACAGAATCACTGGTATCTGTGAATCTGAAGATGTCGTTAAAGACCTTCAGCAGGGCAGTTTCAGTGCTATGGACAGGTTTAAAGCCAGATTGGAATAGCTCTAAGATGGCGTAATCCTCCAGGAAGCACTTCATCTGGGACTCAACTATTTTCTACAGTACTTTAGAAACAAATGGGAGTTTGGAGACAGGCCGGTAGTTGGAAACGACTGAGGGGTCAAGGTTTGGTTTTTTCAGGAGAGGCTGGACAGCAGCATGTTTATTTATTTATTTATTTTAGCTCAGTTTAAGTGTAGAAACATTGTGAAGTGTTTCAATGAACTTATTATCATCGCTCAATTTTTTTTTTTTTTAAAGAAAGAGAAGAAAGAAGAATAATTAAATAATAAAAGAGAAATAGATAAAACGAGAGACCACCACGACAAAACAACATGCACAGCACAATGCCACCCACAATATCACCATGAAACATTCGACATTGCACAAGGAATCATCTAGCTTCCACCACTACCAAACCTAGCGTGCATCTGTCAAAGCACCTGAATCCAAACACCCGCGCAAGCACGCCTGCCACCACCAGATTTCTCCAAAAGAATGCCCAATAGTGGAGGCGGGGGCCCACAGACCCGTCCCCCCAGGACACAATGGCAACATAGGGAGGACCGGAGCCACAGACACACAGCGGCCCACAGGCCCGGAGCCCCAGGAGTCTCCCAACAGGGAGAACCGCACCCCCCCCAGAGAGGAGCAGAGGAAAGAACCGGGTGACCCCAGCCACCACAATGCAGAGCCTCCAGGAAGCTGCAGCGACGAGCCCACAGGTCCGGCTGGCGACCCATGCCCCCCCC
>NC_056506.1:8038176-8039553 GCF_014905685.2 Nematolebias whitei
CCCCCCCAAGTAGATCCAGCCATGGACACCGAGTCCCAAGCCCCGAGGCCATACCACCCCCCGGCAGAGCCCCGACAGAGCCAGGGCACCCAGGTCCTGCCAGGCAGCAACCAGGGCAGACCGACGTGCACCCCACCACCCAGCCCAGACACCGAGAGCCACCAATGCACCGGCAGCAAGGGGGTCCCCCGCCAAAGGGGGGCACGACCGGGGGGAGTGGGCCCCACACCAAATGTGGGGCCCAAATTGATCCAAGAGAGGGGGGACCACCAAAAACCCAACCTGAGCAACCGACAGGAACACACAGAGTCGGGCCGACCGCATGCACCATCTACCTGACAGCGACCACAGGCCGGCCCCAGCCCAAAGGGCAGAGCAGCAGGGAGCCGCAGCTGAGGAGGGCCGGCCCCCACATCAAGAGCCCCGCACCATAGGCCCGGAGACGCCCCAGCACGCCACCTATGCACCCCCCCCACACACACAGCACCCCCACCGCAAATGCCACACAGGAAGACCAGCCAGTGCCCCGATGAGGCGAAGCCACGCCCCCAACCGCCGCCCTACACCACCAATGACCACACGTTCACTACCATAGCTGACCCCCCGCCGAAAGCCGGCAGCCACCCCGGTCAAAGTGCCGGCCATCGCAACCAGGAACCTAGATTAAAAGAATCGGAACAGCCCAGGAGGAACCGAAGCACCGGCCCCATCACTGACCGCCCCCAAGGCCCAAAGCCCACCCACAGCCCAGACCCCAACAATGCGCCCCCCTCCCCATCCATCCCAGACCCCTAGTGTCAAACGGAGAAAGGAGGTGTTTGTGAAAAAAATTTTTTTTTAAAAATAACTAAATAAATAAAAAATAAATAAATAATCTATATATGCATAAATAAATTATGAACAGACCCACTTCCTCCTCCTCACACTCGAATATGGTGTTGATGCATGTTGTTATACAGTGCGTTTAAAATGGGGGGATGAGGTGGCGATCGGCACAGACCCACCTCTTGCCCAGAGAGCAGGCGGTGCCCGTTCACCCCTCATCTCCGCCCCGAACCCTAAATGTCTACATGCTACATATGAGAGTGGGCACAGGTCCGGGGAGGTGGAAATGGTAGTACATCCCACCACCTAAGTGCGATCATGTGCCCACTCCAGATCCTATATATGCATGTGTTGTGAGAGTGTTATAAGTGAGTGTCTAGGTTGTATATTAAAATTAGGGCCCAGGACCACACCAGCCACGGAGATGGATGATTCTCCCTGTAGCTCAGTAGTGCACCTGAACCCCAAAACCCTGTTTGAGTGGTGGTGTGGTGGAGTGGGCGGAGGAGGACGTCGGGATGGGGAGGTGAACTGAGGTGGCAATGCCCCCCC
>NC_056506.1:8039653-8046765 GCF_014905685.2 Nematolebias whitei
TGTCTTCTTCACATTGATGTGAAAGTTATTCTCTTTGCACCAGCTCTCGAAGTGTTCCACCTCTTGCCTGTAGCTGGACACAATCAATGTTTGTGATGCATCCCACCACCGCTGTGTCATGTGCAAACTTTACAATTTGACAGCCTGGATGGGTAGCTGCACAATCATAAGTGGGCAGAGTAAACAGGATGGGGCTCAACACACATAGAGCCTGTCTTGTGTGGGATTACTCCTTCTGCCTGGCTCCTGAGTTAGTAGGGACACTGTATGCTCTGTGATACAGAGTGAATAAAGCACCTCAGACTGTTTTTGTTGTTATTTATTTAAAAAGGAAAGATGAAAAACCCAGCAGGATCAAATCATTATTTCCTCTCACTGTATGTGTGTGGGCTAAATTCTAACAGCAAAGCAGAGCGAGCTCGCTGAGCATAATCAGAAAAACAGATTACACACACGCACAACTATTTTTGTTATGATTCATTATTATGATGATATGATCCAAGATGGCGCCATGTACGGTCGCCCTGGCATTCTGGTGCGCTCTGTTTTTTCTGTTTTTGTGCGTTAATCATGTGTCTGCGTGCTCCTACACTCGCGAGGAGCTACTAAACATCAGAATTACAACCCATGAGGACATTACTCCAGTTTTTTTAGTGCCTGCTGCAGAACTTGTGCACTTTTTGGCCAAAAGAGCGAGACTTCGCAGGAGGGGCAGAAGAGCCGGAGCGCTCGTGCGTCTCCGGAGGCGCGGTACACGCACGCCTTTACCTGGGATATTCCTCTCCAACGTCCGTTCCCTCTACAATAAAATGGATGAGATAGCGCTGCTGATGAGGAGGAACAGCAATTTTTCCTCCTCCTGTGTGCTATGTTTCACGGAGACATGGCTCAACGAGCAGACCCCGGACTCCGCACTCCATCTCGAGGGTTTCCAGCTCCTCCGCGCTGACAGACAGCGGGAACTTTCCGGAGGAAAGAAGAAAGGCGAAGGAGTCTGTTTCTTTATCAACAACGCCTGGTGCTCTGACGTGACAGTGATCTCCCAGCACTGCTCTCCTTCTCTGGAATATCTCTTCATAAACTGCAAACCGTTCTACTCTCCATGTGAGTTTACTTAATTTACTCTGGCAGCTGTTTACATCCCACCGTGCGCGGACGTGCACGAGGCTGAGCGCGCGCTCGCGGACCAGATTACGAGTGTAAAGCGGACTTTTCCGGACTCCCTTGTTATTATCCTTGGAAATTTTAACAAAGCAAACCTCAGGCACGAACTACCTAAATATAAACAGTTTATTAAATGCCCGACAAGAGAAGGAAACACGCTGGACCACTGTTACACCACAGTGAGCAGTGCTTATCGTGCTGTGCCTCGTGCTGCCCTGGGTCTCTCAGATCATGAGATGAATCACCTCATACCTGCATACAGACAGAGACTGAAGCTCTCAAAACCTGTGGTGAGGACATCCAAAATGTGGACCAGTGAAGCTGTGGAGGAGCTACGCACGTGTTTGGACACCAAAGACTGGGACCTGTTCAGGGCTTCTACAGACAGTCTAGACGAATACACAAACACTGTGACATCATATATACATTTCTGTGAGGACAGCATCATCTCATCACGCTCTAGAGTCATTTTCAATAATGATAAACCCTGGTTCACATCCAAACTAAGACAGCTTCGTCAGCAGAAGGAGGCTGCTTTCAGAGAGGGGGACAGAGACAACTACAGACGTGCGAAGTATGGATTTAGCAGGGAGGTGTCGAAGGCTAAATCCAGGTACAACACACGGCTGGAACAACAATTCTCTGCAAATGACTCTGCCTCTGTCTGGAGGGCTGAAAGAGATAACTAACTACAAGCCCAGAGCACCTCATTCTACAGACAGTGGGTATGTTTACATGGACATAAGTAACCGGATCAAATGGCCGGTCGGAATAAAAGTGTGTCATGTAAACACTCTGTTCGGGTTATTTTTTGTGTATTCGGCGCGATCCGTTATAATTTGTGATCAGAACGAAACGGGTGGTTTACGCCGATCCGAAACCCGATCGGTGCGCATGTAAACGCTTGATCTGTTCGTTTTTATCTGATGGTGAAAAACTGACCTGACTGCGCATGTGCGACTTTGCCATTTCCGCCTGGCTAACGCTAATAATATTAGCATGTCAGGGAAGTAAAACTGGTCGGTGAGCGACACAACATTTCTACTAGAAACTTTGAAAAAGCTCAAAATGATTTCTATTACCTGTAGCTCAGTCAGGGAGTGCAATAACGTCTCCACCATCATTAAAACCTGTCGCGGGTCCATTTTGGGTGCTCAAGTTTGTTTACGTTCACCCGGAAGTAGAACTTCTTCTTCTGTGTTTTTTTTAAGGAGAGTTTACCACTCTGCGCATGTCAGTACTGCTGTTCAGAACAAAGCCCGCTGCATGTAAACGCTCGTCATGAACAGATTGTGCCCATGTAAACAACACATTTGAATTATTCAAACAGAACACATTTCAATCAGGTCAAAGAATTCTGCGCATGTAAACATAGCTAGTCTCAGACTGGCAAACGATCTGAACGACTTCTATTCACACTTTAAAGTCATGGACTCAAATTCCTCCATCCTCCACACCAACCCCAGCCCAACTGGTTTAACGACTTTGGACTGCCCCCGACAACCCCCTGCTATCTCTGTACAAGAGGATGAAGTAAGGAGGCTTTTTAAAAGGCTGAATACACATAAGGCTGCAGGCCCAGACCTTGTGTCACCCTCCACGCTGAGACATTGTACTGGAGAGTTGTCTTCGGTCTTCACAGGGATCTTCAACTCTTCTCTGGAGTCATGCCACGTCCCAGCCTGTTTCAAGTCCTCCATCATCATCCCTGTTCCCAAGAAGCCACGTGTCACAGGACCAAATGACTACAGACCTGTAGCTCTCACGTCTGTAGTCATGAAAACCTTTGAACGCTTGGTTTCATCTCACCTCAAGTCCATCACCAGCCCCCTCCTGGACCCCCTGCAGTTTGCCTACAGGGCCAACAGGTCTGTAGATGATGCAATAAACCTGGCTCTTCACTTCATCCTGCAGCACCTGGACTCCCCAGGAACCTACGCCAGGATCCTGTTCGTGGACTTAAGCTCTGCATTTAACACCATCCTCCCTGCTCTGCTCCAAGACAAGCTCTCCCTGCTCCATGTACCTGACTCCACCTGCAGGTGGATCACAGACTTCCTGACAGACCGGAGTCAGTGCGTGCGGCTGGGGAGAGCTGTCTCGGACACTCAGACTGTAAGCACAGGATCTCCACAGGGCTGTGTGCTCCCCCCCCCCCCCCTGCTTTTCTCCCTGTACACCAACTGCTGCACCTCTAGCCATGACTCTGTGAAACTTATTAAGTTTGCAGATGACACCACCCTCATCAGGCTCATCTCGGACGGTGATGAGTCTGCATACAGGAGGGAGGTGGACCGGCTGGTGACCTGGTGCAGCAGCAACAACCTGGAACTCAATGCCCAGAAGACAGTGGAGATGATTGTGGATTTCAGGAAAGCCACAGCCCCTCTGCCCCCCCTCACCTGTAATGATACCCCTATCACCACTGCAAACTCTTATCGGTGTCTCGGCACCACCATCACCCAGGACCTCAAGTGGGAGCCGACCATCAGCTCCCTCATCAAGAAGGCCCAGCAGAGACTGTACTTCCTGCAACAGCTGAAGAAGGCCAAGCTGCCGGCCAAGCTGATGGTGCAGTTCTACACGGCCATCATCGAGTCCATCCTCAGCTCCTCCATCACGGTGTGGTACGCCGGGGCCACTGCCAGGGACAGACTGAGACTGCAGCGCGTTGTGCGTTCAGCTGAGAAGGTGATCGGCTGCAGCCTTCCATCCCTCCACGACCTGTACGTCTCCAGGACTGTGAGGCGAGCAGGTCGGATCACAGCTGACCCTGCTCACCCTGCACACGGTCTGTTTGAACCACTCCCCTCAGGCAGGAAGCTTCGGTCCATTCAGACCAGAACCTCCCGCCATAAGAACAGTTTCTTCCCCTCTGCTGTTGGACTCCTGAACACTCATAATGCTATCTCATAATTTCTGCTTTGGTCACATTACATCTGTATTATAAATGAATACTCCATCTGTACTGTTTTCTAAGCTTTTTTATTGTTTTCTATTGTATGGGTGTACACATGTTTATATTATGTTTTTAATGTTACTTTATTTGTGGGTGTACACAGGTCTTATGCCTTATGTAATGTTCTCATTTTTACTTCATTTTTACTTTATTTTACTTTATTACTATTCGCACCTTATGTCGAAGAAAATTCCTAGTTTGTGAACCTCCTTCATTGACATAGCAATAATAAACTGATTCTGATTCTGATAAAAGGTAATCCTCCAACAAATTCTGAATCTTGAGTTTTTTCATTTTTATTTTGGGTTAGAGTGACCTTGATTCCTTTATTTTATTTTTCTAAAAGCATGTGCTGAGAAATTTAGAGTTCAACTTCATGACAGGAACAAAATGTTCCTCTGCAGGAACAAAACGTTTTGCAGAAACGGTGAATGTCAAACCTCACCTGTGAGGTACAAATGTTTCCAAAGCCAAGTCCATATCTACTTTGTTGCCATGACGACAATACTGTTGGTCCTGGATGATCTTCAGCTCCTTCTTCCCTTCAGACTTCAAATGATCCGTTTGAGTGCCTAAAAAAACACCACAAAATAGCTTCATATTTTTACATTGGAATATGCCACCATTCTGAACAATTACATAAAAACAAAAACAATTTTATTTGAAAGGAACATCGTGGAGTGTCATGTACTATAAAACATATATTTGGGTCACAACGGATTGAAAAATTTGAAAAAAATACTGCAACTTACTTTGTATTAGCTTTAGCACCAATCAATTTGTCATCAAGGGAACTATTCAAATATTTGAATGTAAAAGTATATTGCTTTTTTTCCCCCCCTTGTCCTGTCTGGCATTGTGACACTTAGAATTATTGTCTGAGTGTCAAAGTGATGCCCAACAGATTTACTTTCACAAACAGAGCATTATGGCTGGCCTTAATGCTCCACTTGATATATAAATTAAAATTTATTAAAATTTGCGTTGGGTTTGTTTCAGATGTAATGGACATGGGGATGAAAAACAAAGAAAAAAAAGCAGAAAAGTGAGAGAAGGGTTAAAAGGTAAAGAAGGAGATGAGAGAGAGAGAGGTATAAAGAGAACACAAATCAACATAATTGAAGTCTGCCTCTAGACCTGCGGGGAAAAAAACAAACAAACAAACAAAAAAAGACAAAATCGAGAAACCACGACAAAAAACAACGTATATAACAATACTTATAACATCATTAGAAAGTATTTTATACAGTACATGGTAATACAAGATATATTTAGTGGTCTCCACAACCCAATTGAGTGTGTATCTGATAAACACCTGAATCTAAAAAACCGGATTCCAAAAAAGTTGGGACACTAAACAAATTGTGAATAAAAACTGAATGCCATGAAGTGGAGGTGCCAACATCTAATATTTTATTCAATATAGAACACAAATCACAGATCAAAAGTTTAAACTGAGAGAATGTATCATTTTAAGGGAAAAATCTGTTGTTTCCAAATCTCATAGCGTCAACAAATCCCAAAAAAGTTGGGACAAGTCCATTTTTACCACTGTGTGGCATCCCCCTTCTTCTTACAACACTCAACAGAGGTCTGGGGACAGAGGAGACCAGTTTCTCAAGTTTAGAAATAGGAATGCTATCCCATTCATGTCTAATACAGGCCTCTAACTGTTCAGTCGTCTTGGGCCTTCTTTGTGGCACCTTCCTCTTTATGATGCGCCAAATGTCCTCTATAGGTGAAAGATCTGGACTGCAGGCTGGCCATTTCAGTACCCGGATCCTTCTCCTACGTAGCCATGAAGTTGTGATTTGCTGCAGAATGTGGTCTGGCATTATCGTGTTGAAAAATGCAGGGTCTTCCCTGAAAGAGATGAAGTCTAGATGGGAGCATATGGTGTTCTAGAACCTGAACATAGTTCTCTGCATTAATGGTGCCTTTCCAGATATGCAAGCGGCCCATGCCACAAGTGCTCATGCAACCCATACTATCAGTGATGCAGGCTTCTGAACGGAGCGTTGATAACAACTTGGGCTATCCTTGCCTTCTCTGGTCCGGATGACATGGCGTCCCAGTGTTCCATAAAGAACTTCAAATCGTGACACTTCTGACCACAGAACAGTCTTCCATTTTGCCCCACTCCATTTTAAATGACCCCTGGCCCAGTGCAAACGTTTGAGCTTGTGGAGCTTGCTTAGAAATGGCTTCCTCTTTGCACTGTAGAGTTTCAGCTGGC
This sequence comes from Nematolebias whitei, assembly GCF_014905685.2. NCBI lineage: Eukaryota > Metazoa > Chordata > Actinopteri > Cyprinodontiformes > Rivulidae > Nematolebias > Nematolebias whitei. Next base: position 8,046,013 of record NC_056506.1, read on the forward strand.
AACGGCGGATGGCACGGTGGATTGTGTTCACTGACAATGCTTTCTGGAAGTATTCCTGAGCCCATTCTGTTATTTCCTTGACAGTGGCATTCCTCTTTGAGGTGTAGTGATGTTTAAGGGCCCGGAGTTAACGAGCATCCAGTAGAGTTTTACGGCCTTGACCCTTACGCACAGCAATTGTTCCAGATTCTCTGAATCTTTTGATGAAGTTATGCACGGCTGATGATGATAACTTAAAAGTCTTTGCTGATTTACGCTGGGTAACACCATTTTGGTATTGTTGCACTATCTTTCTGCCCAACAATGGTGGAATTGGTGATCCTCTTACCATCTTGGCTACTGAGAGACACTGACACTCTGAGAAGCTCTTTTTATACCCAATCATGTTGTCAATTGACTTAATTAGTATTATTGGTCTTCCAGGTGTTTGTTATATGCACAATATCCTTTTTCCAGCCACTTATTGCTACAGTTTCCGAACTTTTTGGGGATTTGTTGACACTGTGAAATTTTGAATCAACATATTATTCATTTAAAATATTACATTTACTCTGATGAAAATTTTGATTTGTCATCTATGTTATAGTACAAATAAAATATTGACATTTGCCATCTCCACATCATTGCATTCAGTTTTTATTCACAGTTTGTTTAGTGTCGCAACTTCTTTGGAATCCGGTTTGTATATATATATACTTGTATATATATACATATATATATATATACATACATACATACATACATACATATATA
>NC_056506.1:8046865-8050816 GCF_014905685.2 Nematolebias whitei
ATCCCTGGCTTCAGATAGTGATGCATCAAGTAACTGTATTTTGCTGTTCATTGAATCAACTTCTGCACATGCATCTTGCTGTAATTGAAACAACTCTTCATAATGTTTTTTCATGAGGACCTCGTGTTCGCTCTTAAATTGAAGGTAGTGTTCTTCAATTTCCCAAACCAACTCTTTTTCACTGTCTAACCTCAGTGCAAGGTCATCAGCTTTCTCAACAACTGCATAGAATGATTCTTTCAGCAAAATTGCAATTTTAGCCAGCTGATCATAACTTGACTTTGTAATTTCTGTAGAGGTCACACTTCTTGCAACCTCCATCAGATTGTCCACTAACTCTTTTGGGTTCATGCTGTTCACCTGTATAACATATGGATGTAAGGATTCTGTCAGCAGCTTCAACGCATCCTCTAAACAGCCCTTCATCTCATAAGGATCAAAATCTTTTTCTACCTCATGTTCATTCACTGTGTAGCACTTTTTCTGGATAAAACAATTGCCAGCTTCAGATTATTTTTACAGGTAAATAATTGTATTCAAATGTCAATGAGTTTCACACTATTTTAGCTTTGGGTTTACACAAAAGTACTGTTATAAGTCAACTTATTCAAATGTGGGTACCTATTTGTAGGTTTTACCCCAATTCATGAATATTCTTAAGTAAATGCTTCTCTGGCAGTGTTACTTAACGTGCTTATTTCTTAACAGATACTAGATTACCAAGTTTCTGAGTGTTTTTTACTCTAAAGCACTGAATTTTTATAAACCTGCAATTTTTCTAAAAGTCTCACAGCAATCGTCAGTTTAAAAAACGCTTTTTAAACCGTTTATTCCCATAAATTCGCTATTTAACAGCTACTCATAGAACCAGGTGGTGAACAGAAAAAGAAAAGATGTTATGAGGAGTTTCAGTCTCTCTTCAGAAAAACGTTATACTCCTCTTTTCCAGCAGGTGGAGGTGTTAGCTTTCTACCAGCAGGAGTCTATGACAACTTCCTGACGTTCCGTTGACATCCTGTTGTTAACCGCTTAGCTTAAAATTAGCTTCGGCTAAAACTCGGTAAAATCAACATTTCTGAACGGATTTAAAGCTAAACGTGGCGTTGTTTCAACAAGCACGACTTCTTTGCATGAACATGAGTTTTTGGGACATGTGGCAGCTTTATTTAGTGATTTTAAGCACAGCAAAGGGCTTCGGTTGCAACCAAGCTTTACCATCTGACTTCAGAGGAAGTAACGTGACACGTCACTCATCCGGTCGTTAGCTGTTAGCTTAAAATTAGCATCGGCAGCGTTGTTCAAAAACATCATTTAATGACGGATTTTAAACTCAAACGTGCAAAATTTCAGCGATTAGAGCTTCAAAGACACGGAGCAGCGTATCAGAATCAACTTTAAAGCGTATTTCAGCTTTAAAAAACAGATTTTAATTACCTAAGAAGACGAGCTTCATTTCCGGGTCACGTGACTGAATCTACCAATGACAGAGCAGCACGGGGTGGGCTTTACGACCTGACACGTCAGAGTTAGTCACGACTGACACGTCTCTCAGCCAATGAAAGCGTTACACAGCAGCTGATTTCAACCAATCACGCAGCGTTTTTCCAACTAGCATGTTCGCCTTAGCCTGAAAAAGTCCGTCAACTTTTCATCTTTTAAACCGTCAAAATGTACCATTTCCTGCTCAAAATGTAACGAATCAAGCTCTGAGCTGCACGGAGTCAGCGCCCCGTCATTAAAAACGTCTTTCCAACCATTTAAAACCAACCGGTCGAACTTTTCAGAAACCGAACCGGACCAGAACAGCGTCTGGAACACAGTTTAAACAGAATAAAGCGTTTCCACAGCTCAGCAAACTCGTCACACACCACATACGTAAAATTTCAGCTTTCAAACAGACACGTTGACTCACAATTTTCAGCTTTCAAAGCACCAGTAGTTGCTAACATTTCTGTTTCAGCTCAACACGCTGCGTTTACTCCAAGCGTCCCAGTTGCGCTGCGTTCCATCACAGCAAAATCTGCACTTTTTCACAGCATAATCTGCAATTTTTCATGCCAACATGTAAAATCAATTATTACACGCATACACAGTCCATTTATGAACGTATACGGGCCACCAGTATGTAGATGAACATATGCATGAGATATATTCATAAATTAAACGGATTCTTTCATTTTTCTGGACTGTATAAAATGTGCATTGAATTTAATAAAATGTATCGTGAGACGTTATTTTTCATTGACCCATCAAAATGAATGTGGTCATTTATTTACAGAATCAAAGTTTAACATCAAACATTTACATTAATTTGGCACATTGAAAAATAACAACATGGCTAATTTTAGCACGCTGTACAAGTGATTGATTATCCACACGGCGGTGGATGAGAACTTTACACAGACATTTCTAAAATATCTGGAGTGATTTCTACTTGATAGAAGAATTTTAAAGATGGAAGATGAAGTTTAGTGGGAGAAAAGATGGGTGAGGGGGTTTGTTTATGTCGGCACCAGAAACAGCACTCTCCGGGTTTCTCAGCTTTTTCCCCAGTACACTTAGGTGGCAGAATTCAACTCTTTTACCTGGAGATGTCCCCAGCGGTACGAAAGTCCATTCAACGCACCCTTTCAGCGTCTCCGTAGGAACAGCTGTGAATCGTCCGAAGTAGTGACGGTATTCCGTTCGACACAAATTCACCTCAGCAAGTGGACTTCACATGAGTGGAGTCCGTCAGAGTTCCACCCAGATGTGGAAGAAAGTTATAATCCTATAAGACTCGGAAGAGCTCTGTGGTCATGTCAGGATCTTCCTGTTTCCCAGCACGGGAGCTCGACCGCAACCTCAGCTCGACTCAACTGGAACTTCGACCCAACAGGAACTGGGACCCAACAGGAACTCTGAGACTCTGTGAGACTCTGCCTTAAAACTAGGAAGTACCGACATTTTAAAGAGCTCTATTTCTGGTTCATTTGGGAGTTTTCTTATTGGTTAATATCGACCAGACAGGGGTGTGTTTTGTGACGTAAGAGGTTACTAGAAGTCAGAAAACAGCAAGAATGTTATGGAACAGATTGAAAATGTTTTCAGACAGACGAGAGAAATGTTTGGGCGAGTTTGGGAAAACAGGTGCCAGCTTCTCTGTTTACGTCTGAGAGGATTTAAAAACAACACAGCTCATTCCAACACTTGTCTGCTTAGACTCCGACCTTGGACCAAACTTACACTTACAAGACAGAAAATCAGAAAATGCATAATTACTCTGTAACAGACCTTAACATGAATTCTAACTTTGCATGAGGATTAAAAATAATCATTGTTACTGTTTTACAGTTAAAAAAAATTGATATACACATACATATACACATATATATATATATATACACACATACATATACACATATATATATATACACATACATATACACATATATATATACACATACATATACACATATATATATACACATACATATACACATATATATATATATACACATACATATACACATATATATATATATATACACATACATATACACATATATATATATATATACACATACATATACACATATATATATACATACACATACATATACACATATATATATATACATACACATACATATACACATATATATATATACACATACATATACACATACATATAGACATACATATACACATACATATACACATATATATATATATATATATATACACATACATGTACACATATATATATATATAGACATACATATACACATATATATATATATATACACATACATGTACACACATATATATATAGACATACATGTACACACATATATATATAGACATACATATACACATATATATATATATATATACACATACATGTACACACATATATATATAGACATACATACACACATATATATATATATATACACATACATATACACA
>NC_056506.1:8050916-8066569 GCF_014905685.2 Nematolebias whitei
ATATATATATATACATATGTATATATATATACATATGTATATATATATATATATATATATATATATATATGTATATGTATGTATTCAATTCAAAAATACTTTATTATTCCCAGAGGGAAATTATATGTTTTGGTAACTCATCATCCTGGTTTCATTAATGAGTTTTTCTTGATGCTGATGGCTGTGGTCAGGAAGGATCTCTTGTAGCGGTCTGTCCTACAACAGATTTGAAGAAGCCTCTGATTGAAGACACTTTTTTGTTGTATGACAGTCTGATTAAGAGGGTGCTGAGGGTTGTCTATAATGTTCATTTTATGAAGAATCCTTCTTTGAACAATCATCTCCAAAGGTTCTAGAGGAGTCCCCAGAACTTAGCCAGCCTCCTGTATGAGCTTGTTGATCTTTTTAAGTATTTTGCTCTGGTGCTGCTACCCCAGCAGATGATGGCAGAAGAGATAGCGCTCTCTACAACAGACTTATAGAAGATATGCAGCATCTTGCTGCAAACGTTAAAGGACTTCAGCTCCCTCAAGAAGTACAGTCTGCTCTGTCCCTTGTTGTAGACGGCTTCACTGTTGCATTTCAAGTCCAGTCTGTTGTCCAGGTGAATCCCAAGGTATTTATTTTTCTCCACCACCTCCACTTCTACTCCCATGATGGAAATAGGGTTGGACCTGTCCCTGATTCTCCTGAAATCTACAACCATCTCCTTTATGTTGTTCATATTCAAGATGAGATGATTGTTTCCACACCATGCCACAAAACGGTCCACCAGTTCCCTGTTCTCAGCTTCTTGTCCATCTCTGATACACCCGAATACTGCAGAGTCATCAGAATATTTCTGCAGATGACAGGAGTCTGTTTTATACTGGAAATCTGAGGTGTACAGAGTGAAAAGGAATGGTGAGAGTACAGTCCCCTGTGGTGCTCCTGAGCTACTGACCACCTGGTTAGACACACAACCCTTCAGTCTCACAAACTGTGGTCTGTTTGTCAGGTAGTCTTTGAGCCAGGTGATTGTTGAGGCCTCCACCTGAGTCTTCTGGAGTTTCTGACAAAGCAAATCAGGCTGGATTGTGTTTAATTCACTGGAGAAATCAAAGAACATCACTCTCACAGTGCGACTGTCTGCCTTTTCTAGATGACAGTGAGTTTGCTGAAGCAGGTGTATGATGGCATCTTCAACTCCAAGTCCACGTCGATACGCAAACTGCAGTGGGTCCTGATGTGTGCTTGTTTGTTTAGTCAGGTGGGCCAACAGAAGTCTCTCTAGGGCCTTCATGATGTGGGATGTCAGGGCAACAGGTCTATAGTCATTGAGGACTGATGGGTGAGGTTTATTTGGTACTGGAACACAAGGCAGGATGTTTTCTACAACACTGGAACCTTCTCCTGGGTCAGGCTGTTTGAAGAGATGCTGCAGAACCCCACAGAGCTGCTCTGCACAGACCTTCAGGCCTCTGCGACTGACACCATCTGGACCTGCAGCCTTATTCTGGTTCAGTTTCTCCAGCTGCTTCCTCACCTGACTTCTGGAGACGCAGAGGGGGGAGGCAAAGGATGTATCAGCAACTTCTGATTTGGTTGAAGACCAATATGTAGAAGAAGGGTCCATGACTGAGGTGGTAGATACAGTATTTGAGGTGTGACAGGACAGCCTTGGGTCAATGGAGGGTGGTATGTATGTTTGGCTGTGGGCAAGAGAGGAGGATGCTGAGCTTGTTCCTGAACTGAACCTATTGAAGTACGTGTTCAATTCATTGGCTCTGTCCAGACTTCCATCCTTGTGATCCTCCTCCTACTTGAAGCCTGTGATCTTTTTCATCCCTGACCACACCTCTCTGATATTGTTCTGTTGGAGCCTGCTCTCCAGCTTCTTCTTGTACACCTCCTTGCCGTTTCTTATCTTGACTTTTAGTTTCTTCTGTGTGCTCCTCAATAATTCCCCGTCTCCCTCCCTGAAGGCTCTTTTTTTCTGGTTTAGCAGTTCCTTCAGGTCAGTGGTAATCCAGGGTTTGTTATTGGGGAAGCATCTCACTGTTCTGGTGGGGATGGTGTTGTTTACACAGAAGTTTATATAGTCGGTCACACACTCAGTCATGGCATTGATGTCCTTTCCATTTAGCTGGCACAGTGCATCCAAGTGGAATAAACCAGTTTTGCTTATGATAAGATGGTCTTTTTGGTACGCCTTTCCTCCATTGCCGGCCCTCTTCCTTGTTGACAGTCGTGTCAAACTGGTTGAAAACAACAAAGTCCATGCTCAATAATCCAGGTATCCAATCTAATATTTTTCAGTCAGGTTTGTTCCACTTTGGAGTAAGCTGTTGGGAGAAGAATCAGTTTTGTTGTGTGTTTCCTTGACTGATGAAGCCTTCCGGATCTAAGGCGAAACGTTTCAGCACAAAAAAAAGAAACTGTCCAGATGACCTGACTGAAAAATGTTGGATTTTATACTTGGATTATTGAGCTTGGACTTTGTTGTTTCCTCCCATTTCTTTTCGCAGTGGCTGTCCAGCCCCTCCTTATACAGGACATGGGACAGGGGTTCAAAATACATGACAGGACAGTCTCGCACAAACTGGGATGGGTGAAACCCCCCCCCACCCCCCACCCCCCATGCTTTCAGAAATCCGTTGCAGCAACGGAGAACTTTAATCCATGTTTATTTCACTTGGTTTTCCACCAGACAACCTCAAGGCGAAATCTGGTTGTCTGCGATGAAAATAGATGGTCTTGGATCAACAGAAATCACTTCTGTTGATCCCTGGTCCCTACGGAGGCCAAGTCCAAGCCCACAGCAGATGCAGCCCTCCTGACAGATCTGTCTAGTCCTACGGCTCTCTTTTTGCTGTTTCCTCCCCGGTACACCACAGCAAAAGAGGACACTGTCCACTACACACTGATAGAACATCTGCAGAAGTTTACTGCAGATGTTCAAGGCTGTACGTTTCTTTCAGCTGTTATCTCACTTGGCTGTCACTTGGTGATTACAGTTTTCAACTAGACAAGGCATGCAACATTTTTGTTGTAGTTTTGCTGAATTGTTGGTGTTTGTGACCAACACAGTGTTTGTGTGGTGTGTTTCCAGTATGCTTTTAAAAAAAAGAAAGCACTTTTGGTCTGCATGACTTGCAAAACTGTATGTTTGGCCATGCATATTATTATGTTATTCTGGTATATTATGGCCATATATATTATTATATACTTATCGTACCTAGGAGCAGTGCGTGAGTTTGAGAAGATGTCAAGGAAGTTTGCAGACTACAGGAATCATCTTTGTTTCAGTCTGAGATGCAGACAAGAAAAACTCATCCCCAGCATTTTGAAACTCAACTCCACGATCAAAGGACATAGAGCAGAAGGAATACTCCTGAAAGTTCAAAACAAGCTGCTCAGTGAGAGAATAAGACAGATACACTTCACCATTGAAGCTCTCTCACTCAAAATGGATCAGACCCTCCAGAAGCTGTCTACTCGGCTACCACTTCCTCTGTTGGAAGAAGTTTCTTGTTTTGTTGAAAAGGCCCAGCTTTCGTAGCATCAAAAGAGCAAGGAACGCCAAAATAGTAAATTTCTAAAATTACAACAGAGAGCTGTTTTCTCATCACAAACCATCAGTCAAGATCAGGAGTTGGTCGCCAACACTAATTTTCAGGACCAGTGGGTTAGAAATTTGTCTAACAGGACATTGACCCAACCTGAGAAGATGTGCTGGCAAAAGGACTAAACTTTGCCATCTCTGCACAAAAAATACCTGTTGTGGAACTAATCACGGCCACTGAATCCGCGATTAGGAACAACAACTTGACGGAAGGAGAGGCAGAACAACTCAGAATGAAAATATTAGCAACCCTCTCCAGTTCCAAACCGCCTCCTTCAAACCTCACACCACAGGAAAGGAAAGCTGTAACATCACTCAGCCAGGACCAAAACATCACCATTTTACCAGCTGATAAAGGAAGATGCACAGTAGTCCTCAACACTTCTGATTACCGGGAAAAAATAACTACACTACTGAGCGACCGTAACACCTACGAGACCCTGAAGAGGGACCCAACCAGTGCCTACAAAAAGAAAGTCACAGATTACCTGCAAAAACTTGAAAAGGAGAAAACAATCAATCGATCTTTGTATTATAGATTGTACCCAGGGGAAGCCACTCCCTGTCTTTATGGACTTCCAAAAATACACAAAGAAGGAACACCACTCAGACCCATCGTCAGCAGCATGAACTCAGTGACATACAATATTGCTAAACATCTGGCTGGTATTTTAGCTCCTCTTATTGGAAACACACCTCATCACATAAAGAACTCCATTGATTTTGCTAACAAAGTTCAACATTTGAAATGAACCCCAGGAGAAACCCTTGTATCATATGATGTGACTTCTTTTTTCACATGCATACCCATCTCTGAAGCAGTAGAAACCGTCAGAAAACAACTTCTACAAGACAAGGACTTAATCAACAGGACCAACTTGACCGCAGACCAGATCTGCACCCTGTTGGATCTCTGCCTCTCCACCACTTATTTCAAGTTCAATTACAGTTTTTACAGACATAAGCATGGCTGTGCCATGGGATCTCCAGTGTCACCCATTGTTGCCAATCTCTACATGGAGGAAGTGGAACAGAGAGCCCTAAACTCCTTTGAGGGAACAACGCCTAGCCATTGGTTCCGATATGTGGATGACACCTGGGTCAAAATCCAAGCCAAGGAAATAGAAGCGTTCACCAGACACATTAACTCGGTCGATAACAACATCAAGTTCACCAGAGAGGATGCAAACGACAACAAGCTGCCTTTTTTGGACTGTTTGGTTCAGATGGAAAGAGAGGACAGCCTCAACATTGAAGTTTACAGAAAACCAACCCACACAGACCAGTATCTTCTGTTTGACTCCCACCATCCACTGGAACACAAACTCTCTGTCATCAAAACTTTACAACATCGGGCCGAACGCGTCCCTACAAAGACAGAAGGGAAGGAAAAGGAACAAACACATCCAAGAAGCTCTCCAAACATGTGGATATCCTAACTGGGCTTTTGTCAAGTCAGCGAGGAAATCTACAAAACACACTAATAAACAAAAAAACGACAACAGCAGACGTAAAAACATTGTCATCCCTTATGTTGCTGGAGTATCAGAGAAATTCAGAAGGATTTTCAACAAACACAAGATCCCAGTACATTTCAAACCCAGTAGGACTCTCAGACAGAGACTGGTCCACCCTAAGGACAAAACACCCATACACAAACAGAGTGGTGTAGTGTATGCGGTCCAGTGCAGCGAGGACTGTCCAGACCTCTACATTGGAGAAGCTAAGATGGTTTGAGAGGGGGGTGAAGGAAGCAATTTATGTAAAAAGAGAAAAGCCGTCTCTTAACAGAGGAGGAGGCCTCAGATTTCCACTTTCAAAAACCTATAATGCAACTTTAAAACAGATTCCCAGCCGGTTTTCACACCTGACGGAAACAGAGGGGCCTCATCTGTGAATTAGATGAACATAGACCTACTGTTAAGGTGTTTAGGTGTGAACTGCTAAGGTGTTTAGGTGTGAACTGCCAATCTACATATGTGTGAGTGTCTTATCTCACTCAAGCTATGTTTACATGCGCAGAATTCTTTGACCGGATTTAAATGTGTTCTGTTTGAATAATTCAAATGTATTGTTTACATGGACACAATCTGTTCATGACAATCAATCAACCTTTATTTATACAGGTAAATCCCATTGAGCCTCGAGGACTCATTTACAAGAGAGACCTGACAAGCGTTTACATGCAGCGGGCTTTGTTCTGAACAGCAGTACTGACATGCGCAGAGTGGTAAACTCTCCTTAAAAAAAACACCGAAGAAGAAGTTCTACTTCCGTGTGAACGTAAACAAACCTGAGCACCCAAAATGGACCTGCGACAGGTTTTAATGATGGTGGAGATGTTACTGCACTCCCTGACTGAGCTGCAGGTAATACAGATCATTTTGAGCTCTTTCAAAGTTTCTAGTAGAAATGTTGTGTCGCTTACCGACCAGTTTTGCTTCCCTGACATGCTAATATTATTAGCATTAGCCAGGCGGAAATGGCAAAGTCGCACATGTGCAGTCAGGTCAGTTTTTCACGATCAGATAAAAACGAACAGATCAAGTGTTTACATGCGCACCGATCGGGTTACGGATCGGCGTAAACCACCCGTTTCGTTCTGATCACAAATTATATCGGATCGTGCCGAATACACAAAAAATAACCCGAACGGAGTGTTTACATGACACTTTTATTCCGACCGGCCATTTGATCCGGTTACTTATGTCCATGTAAACATACCCTCAGCTTTATAACTTGAATCTCTCACTCACTGCTCTTTGAATTGAGAAAGCTCCTCGGATGAGGAGCGAAACGTCTTCTGTTACAAATAAAGTCCAGTTGTTTTTGTATTGAACGTTTTTTGAATTCATCATGTCCTGGATGACTGAAAATCTTCACCAGCTTATTGTACCCACATTTATCTACTGGAGCATACTTTAGAAATGAAAAAAGGCAGATGAGACTTTTAAAAAATTATTTATAATTATTATTATTAACCATCTGTGTAGGTTTTCAACCTGGATATGTTTTTTGTGAGAGAAAAGCTCTGTCTGGAAGTTGTGAGATGTTTGGGTGGGGTTCAGCTGCAAGAGGAGAGATGAGTGGTGATGAAGGTAACAGGACCAGGGGAGAGGGATAAGGTTGTGGTATGTTACTGGTGGAAAGAGTACTGAAAATTTGTACTCAAGTACAAGTACTGTTACACTGCTTAAATTGTACTCAATTACAAGTAAAAGTACTAGTGTTGTAAAAATACTTAAGTAAAAGTACAAAGTACTCTTCTCAAAAACTACTGAGTATTGATTAATTGTTAACCAATTGATGTTCAATTGTGTTGTCAATAGAAGGCATTCACTTCAATTTAATGTATATAATAGCTACATTCAAAGCACATTTCACAGCCGCTCAGAAGCTTTTTCTTATTTTAGTACCAGGCAAACTGATGGCAGTGACACTATCTAAGCTCTTTGCATACTTAGCCAAACTAATAACCCACACATACAAACAATAAAAAAAGCAATATCATACAGGTAGCTGTAAAACCTCGTATACTGCAGCATGTTTTGGGAGATTAGATGCTGAAGTCTTGTAAGCTGCTATCACCGTAGAGATCAAACAAAGTTTGCGTCTGGATGCTGTCTCCTTTTCATCCTGTACATGAAAAATTCCTCCAGGTACGGCCACAGGCACTTGCCCTCAGTCTTTACCTCGTCATTTTCTCTGTTGACAATGTTGTCCTCTGTCTCCATTTTGGCTTTTTCTCCAAATCTTTGGTCCACAAATGACTCTCTACGGAGTTGTCCTTTGCTTACGTCATAGGTAATTGGCGTGTTTGCGATCTGAGAGCCTTATTGGCTACAAAGATGCAGATGAATGGTTTGAATATTTATTCAAATTGCGCCTGTACTCAGTAGAGACTTCTGATTTTAAAAGTAGCAAACAAGATTACATGTTCTAAATTGTACTTGAGTATGAGTAAAATTACACACTTGAGAGAAATACTGTATTTTCCACCGTACACGTTGCTCTGCCCTATAAGTCGCATCTGTCCATATTTGTCTAACATAGTGGAAAAATCCATAAATATGTCGCTTTGCCGCATACGTCGCATCTATTATGTGTCACCGCTGACACGTCGCGTTTGTTACGCGTCACCGCTGACAACCCGGAAATGCGGGCCGAATCTGGAAATGTGGACTGGTGGTGTGCCAAAAAAAGCGGCCAAGGACGAATCCAAATAGTCCTGAAATGATGACAGAATGTTTATACAGCTGGTCCCCTCTGAAAAAGTCCATGGAATTCCTCGGTAGGTGGGGAGGGAGGGGCAGAGCTTCAGGTTTACAAAACTTCCAGGCAAATTGAGATAAGATGGCCTGTCGAGGCAAGTCAGGGAGCTGAATTCAGATAAACATGATTGTTTTGGGGACAGACAACTTTAATGACATCTACCTTAAGTCTGTGTCGATCCACTCGGTTCTCAAACGTCCAAATTAAATGGCCACACCAATGGACCGTGCCTGAGAATAATCCCTGAGATCTGATCCATCCTGCTAAAAGCATTTGAGTCTGATGCTCGAGGCACAAACCAAGCCATCATGAGACAAGCAGCCTGATCGGGTCCAAATTTTTAGCCGATGACTTCTTTGATTGTAGATAAACCAGGAACCAGCCGAATCAAAAAAGCAGGAACCAGTTATCATAAATCCGATTATTTATGCGTCCTTAAAATCCACGAATGACGGCAGAGATAGACACATCATCAAGTCTTCCAAGTCGATGACATATCCAGCTGCGTGCGTGCCAACAGGGCAAATGGGCTCATCAAAAACCTGTCTTCTCTTCAAAGAATTGTTATCAATTGCGTTGAGGGACCAACTGACCAAATCCAAATCCATAAATTATGATTCGGAAGATTTGTAGAAGACAGGCTATAAAGCAGTTTCACAGACAGGACAGAGCAAAAGCAAAGCAGAGAGGGAGAGGAGGATACGTCCGCCCTTGACAATAGCAAGTGTTGAAGTCATTTGAAGAACCTTATAATATATGCATAATTTTTTAAGAAAAACACTAATACTAATGTTTTTAACATTAATTTACAATCTATAAATGAATAGGTTCTATAAGAATAATTACTCCGTGCTTTCTGTGTTTTAGGCAATTCGCAGCGCGTTTTGGAAAGACGTTTTTCCTCAGATCAAACTATGGGAATTCTTCCAGGTCAAAGTAGAAAATGTTGTGGAGCTCTTCAGAACCCTGCTGCAAAAAGGTACGTACGTCAGTACAGATGAAGTACAAATGAAGTACTGCTAAACAATGTTAGTATAACAGTGACCTCAAAACAGTCAGTCTGCAGAGCACCTGCAGATTCCTGTTATGATTGAAACGAGAATTGTTGTCCATGTTGGGATGTTGGGACACATTTCATGCAGATGAAAGTTGTTGTTTTTTTCAGCTTGATTAAAAAAAAGAAAATACCAGCAAGTGTTGGAGTTGACATACAAACATTAAACAAATGACAGCGAGGGATTTTAAGAGCTTAGATTTTTACAAGTGAAAATTTGTTGCTTATAGCAATAAAACAGAGCAAAAACATTTCAGTTTCCTAGGTACAGTGAATGCAGCATGCATTTAATGACATTTACTGCAGCCACACAGTTGTACTCTGAGCTTAGAGAGCAATATACTGATCATCAGGGTGCACCTGGTGATGAACTGCTGAGATCACGTGAGAGCTGTGCTACGTAAGTAACATGGCACGATACTTCTAAACAAAAACGATTCGACTCGGGTAAAACAAGCCAATATATTACAATCAAGCATAAAAAAATATTTTTAATACTAACCTCTGCATATTGTTTCAATAAACCAAACTGGACGAGAAAACCTTGGACAGTCTGGAGAGTTACATGGACGAGTGTTTTAACAACATCGTGATGGGTAAACCACAAAAAAACACTGCATCCACGGCAACACCAACTCCTAAACGCACGCGTTCGGAGAGCTCAACCAGCATGTCCACCTCTCCAGAGAAAAGCTTCACTGATGCCTGGGCTCTATAGACAAGAAGCTAACCAGCTTAGATGCCCGGCTGGCCCTGGTGGAGGTTCTCCACAAGGAGTTTCAAGCACTGAGGGAGTCTCTGGAGTTCAGTCAAGCTCAGGTGGCGTCACTCACTACTGAGAACCAAACTCTGAGTAACGTTAAAGAACTTGCCGAGAAGATGTCGCAGCTGACCGGAGAAAACAGGAAAATGAAGGAGTCCATCCTGGACATTCAAGCTCGTAGCATGAGGGACAATCTTGTCTTCTCAGGGATCCCAGAACGAGAGGATGTTGAAGTTGCGATCCGTGAGTTTATCCAACATCAGCTGAAACTCCCAAGTGAGACGGTAAAAAACATCACATTCCATCATGTTCACCAGCTCGGAGGTAAGAAGCCCGATAACAAGCGACCTCGGCCAATTATCGCTAAATTTGAGCACTATAAACAAAAAGAGCAGGTCAGAGGTCGGGGCAGAGAGCTGCGTGGGACGGACTTCAATGTGAACGATCAATTTCCAAAAGAGATCCTCGATCGGAGGCGAGTTTTGTTTCCAATCAGGAAGAAATACATGTCTAAGGGCGTCAGAGCTACGGTGGCTGTAGATAAACTTCATATTAATGGTCAGTTGTTCAGGGAACGGGACGTCACTCCGTGGCTTTATTAAAAGGAACAACGGGTTAGTTTGAAGCAGGGCTGTTCAACTGACGGCCCGCAGGCCAAGTCAGGCCCACAGGTGAGCTAAGTTCAGTCCATCAATGGGTTCACTCTTTTAAAACAAAACTAGAGTTTTAACTATAAAACATTGTAACTTAATGATAAGAACTAGTGGATATCTGACCCCTGAGCGCTTGGCTTTCAGTAACTGTGGCCCCCTGGGAAGTTTAGATGAATAGTCCTGGTTTAACGCTTGTAACACTGGAGGTAAATTAACTGGCATTTGTAAAAAAAATGTAAAGCACAGCTCGGTAAGGTGTCTGCACTGGTGAAGGTGAACGGTGTCACAGCTATTCTTTTTTTTTTCCTTTCTTTTCCTTTTTTCATTTATTTTATTTTTTATTTGTACTATTTTCTCTTTTACATTTGTCTGTTACCACATCACTTCATCATTCTTTTTTTCTTATTTACCACCTAACAAACATTTACACACAAGCACACCAAAACACACACACACACACATACCAGAGAACTTTATATCTTTCAACTTCTCTCACACCCAGCATCTACTCAATATTCTTGTATCTTTCCACTTCAAACATCACTGTGTGTTTCTAAACATCTAAACAGGCAACCTCAAGCAATAACTCTGATTTTAGTTGGATCTGTTTGTCTCTATGGTGACATGCGCTGGTCAACTTTAGCTACTCACGCACAACTATGGGCACATTAAGGTTTGAGACTTGGAATGTCAATGGAACCATCCATCCATTATCTTTACCCGTTTATTCCGTTTTGGGTCACGGGGTCACCGGTGCCCATGTCCAGCAATCACTGTGCGAGGGGCGGGGTACACCCTGGACGGGTCGCAAGTCCATCACAGGGCCACATAGAGACAAACGAGACAAACAAACATTTACTCTCAATGGAACCAGTACTCAGCAAAATAGATTAGGAATTTTAAACCAGCTTAAAAGACTACAGGCAGATGTTGTCTTTTTACAAGAGACTCATAAATCTATTACAACTGCAGATGACCTTAAATCACCCGAGTTCCCTGATGTTCCCTGTTCTAGAATTGCGCCGCTCAAGGTGGCTGCATGTTGGAGCAGCTCTGTTACTTTCATTCTGAGATTTTGCATTTGGAAACATTAATTCCTTTTTTTCTGGATGTAAATCACATTTTTTTGGATGATTGCTTCCTCTGGTATCGGATGCTGTTCAGCTGGAAGAATTTTTAATCAGACTTTTTTGGTTTTGGACATTTGTTATGATGCATAACCATGGCAACAAGGCAGTTTTTTTTTTACAACAACAGCAGCTGATTAACATCTCAGAAGCTCAAATGATATCTCAACTACAGCCCTAACTCTCAAATGAGTTGAAAAGGATGTTATGTGGATGCATTCTCATCTACCTGCCAGTTGTGCTTGAGTGCCTGATCACTGAGATCCTGGAATTAGCAGGAAACACGGCTCATGACAGCAGAAGGACAGGATCGTCCCTCGGCACCTGCAGTTGGCTGTCCGCAGCGACGAGGAGCTTGGCAGACTGCTGGGAGGAGTGGCCATCGCTCTGGGAGGAGTTCTACCCAGCATTTGAGTGGTCCTACAGCCCGGGGGAACCAAGAGGCCAGCTGAGTCTGGGTGGACGGATCGGATGGCATCTGCAGCCAGTTTCTTAGGATCCAATGTGGGATGGACCTTTACAAGAGAACCTTCCTGTTTACAGCCATCAGTATCTATAACATCTCTTAATGAAATGAGGATAACGAGTTACAACAGCAAATAATTTCCCTTTGGGATTAATAAAGTACAGGTCCTTATCAAAAAATTAGCATATTGTGATAAAGGTCATTATTTTCCATAATGTAATAATAAAAATGAAACTTTCATATATTTCAGATTCATTGCACACCAACTGAAATATTTCAGGTCTTTAATTGTTTTAATACTGATGATTATGGCATACAGCTCATAAAAACCCAAAATGCCTGTCCCAAAAAAATAGCATATCATGAAAAGGTTCTCTAAACAAGCTATTAACCTAACCATCTGAATCAATGATGTAACTCTAAACACCTGCAAAATATTCCTGAGGCTTTTAAAAACTCCCAGCCTTGTTCATTACTCAAAACCGCAATCATGGGTCAGACTGCCGACCTGACTGCTGTCCAGAAGGCCATCATTGACACCCTCAAGCAAGAGGGTAAGACACAGAAAGAAATTGCTGAACGAATAGGCTGCTCCCAGAGTGCTGTATCAAGGCACTTCAGTGGGAAGTCTGTGGGAAGGGAAAAGTGTGGCAGAAAACGCTGCACAACGAGAAGAGGTGACCGGACCCTGAGGAGGATTGTGGAGAAGGGCCGATTCCAGACCTTGGGGGACCTGCAGAAGCAGTGGACTGAGTCTGGAGTAGAAACATCCAGAGCCACCGTGCATAGGCGTGTGCAGGAAATGGGCTACAGGTGCCTCTTTCCCCAGGTCAAGCCACTTTTGAACCAGAAACAGCGGCAGATGCACCTTACCTGGGCTACAGAGACGCAGCACTGGACTGTTGCTCAGTGGTCCAAAGTACTTTTTTCAGATGAAAGCAAATTTTGCATGTCATTCGGAAATCAAGGTGCCAGAGTCTGGAGGAAGACTGGGGAGAAGGAAATGCCAAAATGCCAGAAGTCCAGAGAGAAGCACCCACAGTCAGTGATGGTCTGGGGTGCCATGTCAGCTGCTGGTGTTGGTCCACTGTGTTTTATCAAGCGCAGGGTCAATGCAGCTAGCTATCAGGAGATTTTGGAGCACTTCATGCTTCCATCTGCTGAAAAGCTTTATGGAGATGAAGATTTCATTTTTCAGCACGACCTGGCACCTGCTCACAGTGCCAAAACCACTGGTAAATGGTTTACTGACCATGGTATTACTGTGCTCAATTGGCCTGCCAACTCTCCTGACCTGAACCCCATAGAGAACCTGTGGGATATTGTGAAGAGAAAGTTGAGAGACGCAAGACCCAACACTCTGGATGAGCTTAAGGCCGCTATCGAAGCATCCTGGGCCTCCATAACACCTCAGCAGTGCCACAGGCTGATTGCCTCCATGCCACGTCGCATTGAAGCAGTCATTCATGCAAAAGGATTCCCGACCAAGTATTGAGTGCATAACTGAACATGATTATTTGAAGGTTGGTGTTTTTTGTATTAAAAACACTTGTCTTTCATTGGTGGGATGAAATATGCTAATTTTTTGGGACAGGCATTTTGGGTTTTCATGAGCTGTATGCCATAATCATTAGTATTAAAACAATTAAAGACCTGAAATATTTCAGTTGGTGTGCAATGAATCTGAAATATATGAAAGTTTCATTTTTATCATTACATTATGAAAAATAATGACCTGTATCACAATATGCTAATTTTTTGAGAAGGACCTGTATATGTATATATGTGTATGTATATATATATATATATATATATATATATATATGTATATGTATATATATATATATGTATATGTATATATATATATATGTATATGTATATGTATATATGTATATGTATATGTATATATATGTATATGTATATGTATATATATATATATATGTATATGTATATATATGTATATGTATATGGATGTATATATATGTATGTGTATGTATGTATGTATGTATGTATATGTATGTGTATGTATGTATGTATATATGTATATATATGTATGTGTATGTATGTATGTATGTATGTATATGTATGTGTATGTATGTATGTATATATGTATATGTATGTGTATGTATGTATGTATATATGTATATGTATGTGTATGTATGTATGTATATATGTGTATGTATGTATGTATATATGTATATGTATGTGTATGTATGTATGTATATGTATGTGTATGTATATATGTATGTATATATGTATATGTATGTATATATGTATATATATGTATGTATATATATGTATGTATGTATGTATATATATATGTATGTATATATGTATGTATGTATATATGTATGTATATGTATGTATATATGTATGTATATGTATGTATATATGTATATATGTATGTGTATATATGTATATATTGTAGTGAACTAAGCCTCAGGTCAAAATCTGGCCTTGAGAGCCTGCCTGGAACAAGAACTGTATTTCATTGATTTGAGTCCAGAAACACAAGATTAAGTTCATCCAGAGACTTTCTAAGTGTCCTACACTGATCAATTGAAAGAACACTCTCTTTTTCTATTATCATTACTATTTTACAAATGTTTTGATAATCAAATTGTGTTTAGTTCAAACCATTTTTAAATGTTGAAGTGAACTAATCATTTTTAAATCCGCTGTGAAACGGTATTAGTGATTTTTATCCTCATTCAAAGTAGAAATCAGGTTAATGATGCATTGTCTGATTTTCTGTCTTCAATGAGCAAGTTGTGTAAGTTGGTCAAAGGTCAAGTTTCGGTCAACTGCAAGTTTACTGAAAAGAAATGTCATGTTTAACTTTTACAGAAAGATACTAGAGAGTTGACTCCACGAAGTCTGGAATCTTCATAGCAATCTTCTGTCTGTTCTTAAACAAATTTAATCTTTTTCCTTGACTTTTAATAACCTCTTACATCACAAAAACACACCTCTGTTGGTCCACCGACCAATCAGAAAGGTCTCAAATGAACCGGAAGTGACCTCTTTTAAAAGGTGCAACACTTCCTAGTGCACTGTTAGTTCTGAAACTCAGAAGTTCTGAGAAGTTCTCGGCAGTTCTGGGAAGAACGCTGAGGAGAACGCTGAGAGAATGCTGTGAGTTGGTTCCGAGAGCAGCAGAGTTCAGAATGCTCAGGACATCTGCGACTAAGCTGAACAAGAGAAGTTCAGAGGAACTATGAAGTCTGTTCTGGATGATCTCACGACTCCGAACGGTTCCCTACTATCCTTACGGAGACGCTGGAGAGCGTTTGAAGGCAACTCTACACCGAAGTCGGAATTATCCTCTGCCAAGGTAAAAAGAGTCGATCTTCAAACGCAAAGTGTACCGTTGGTTAAACTGGGTCCAGAAGGAGCGTGTTGTTCTGGTTATAACAGACAAATTCCCTCACCCATTTCTCTCAAGATAAACTTCATTTTCCATCTTTAAACTCTTCTATCTGCTAGAAATCATTCCAGATATTTTTAGAAATGTCTGTTGTACAGCTGGAAGCAAGGGAAACCATCGCCGTATGGTTTCCTCCTTGTAAAACTAGCTAACTTAGCCATGTTGTTATTTTTCAATTTGCCAAATTAATGTAAATGTGTGTGTTTAAATCGTTTTTAAATAAATGACCCACTGTCGTTGGTGAGTCAAAGATAAACACGTTTCCGTCCACATTTAATAATTCAACA
>NC_056506.1:8066669-8082635 GCF_014905685.2 Nematolebias whitei
AGCACCTCAGACTGAGGAAGTCTCTTGGATGAGAGACGAAACGTTTCTAGAATTTTTTTGCTTTGTTTTGTTTTTTGTTTTTTTGAATGTCCAGAGGACCAGATTTAACTTTTTTGGATTTTTCTACCTGGATTATTGAGCATGCATCAGGATATTCTGAGGACCATTTCAGTCCCAGCGCTCTGATTTTTGTACAACCAGGCTTAAAATAACCAGAAAGAATTTATATTTAAAATAAAGTAGGTTGAAGATTTAAGTACTTGGTGCTCATTAAACTCCTAAAATAAGCCATTCTTCGGCCAGTGGCTGCTCAGCTGTAATGTATTTACAGTGGTCTGGTCCCATATGACTCTGTGGTCAAGGCCCCCTCCTGGTTTGGTGCACTTCCATTTTTTCGGAGTGAGTTTGCAGCTTTTCTTACTTGCAGTTGTTTTGGTGTTTCTTGTATTTGCAGCATTTTCCCTTTGCATTCATTTTTTTGGTTGTATGTTTCTTCTATTTTTCTTTCGTGGCATTTTTCTGTTGCTTTCTTTGTTTGTTTGTTTTGGAGTTTGCATCATTCGTGTGTTTGCAATGTGTTTTTAGGGCTGTTGTAAACTAATATTTTAGTAATCAAAAGATGACTGTAGTGTCGGGGTAGTTCTTGAAGTCTGCAGGTAGATTTTGCATATCTGGTCTTCAGGTATCAGATTCTAATTGAGTCGAGTACTGTAAATAAAAAGTTGGTCCAAGCTGTGATGTAGGGCTGTTGTAAACGAATATTTTAGTAATCAAGTAATCTATAAATTATTCTGGCAATTAATTGAGTAATTGAAAACTTTATTTGTCAGGTTCTGCAGTAACTACCTTACTCATTTTATGAGTAATACAAATACACGAAAAAAGAACATTAAATAAACAACCCATTTAATTTCTCTTTTTAAAATATTTTATTGTTTAAGTTGAATTATTTTTAAACATCACATAAAAATCTAAATGCTGTAAAATATTTTTTTTATGGATTGGAAAACTTAATGGAATTTACAAAGTAGAATCTGGAAGGAAGGACATCATTCGGATTGAAGGTGGAGATGATCTTCTGGAAGCCTTCATCTTCCACCACTGACAGCGGCTGCATGTCTGTGATGATCATATTTAAAATGCTGTTTGTGAACTCAGCTGCTTGAACAACCCAACATCCTGGAGCCCTTAGTACGAAGCTGTCCAATGTATGACTCTGCCATTTACTGAAAAGAAGAATAAAATTATTATTTGTTTGTTATGCCTTAATAAATTTTCAAGTGTACTTCATTGGATATTATAAAATTATGTAATATTGTTAAGTAATATACACTTTCTGATGACCCTACTGCAATCAAAGTAACATTAGTATGTCAGTTGTATTTGATTTATGCTTTTATTTATGTATAAGGTTTGAGGATGCTTTAATTAAAACACTGTCAATGAATTATTTTTAACCATCACAGAAAAATCTAAATGCTGTAAATAATTTTTATGGATTGGAAACTGAATGGAATCTTTATGTTAGAAACTGAGTAAGATAGATAATGTAAAGTTTTAGTTTGTACTTTTGAGTTCTGCAGACTGTATTATTATTTAGTCTTGATTGCTTAGCTATAAACAAATATGACAGTAGTAATAAATGCAGATTAATCCCAGTTGTTAAGTCATAAACAGCAGTAGCAAGAAGAAAAAACAATCCTACCAACTTATGTAAATACATTTAAACTTGGAAATATTCACCTTAAATATCTCATTTAAGTCAGGATGGAAGTTCAGCAATAAATAAATGTGTTTCAGCTCATGCAGTCAGTCTGTTGCTGGGCTTTTATCGTTAACAAACTTGCATTATGTCCTGCATAGTTTTTTTGTTCCTCACACAACGTACAGACCCTGCCAGGTAGCCACTATGATTAGTCAGTAGATTTAACGTTAACAAAAATATGCCTCATTTTACATCTTTAACATGACAGATTATCACACATTTAGGTGAACGTATTTTGCAAAGAGAACGATACCTGTTACAGCTGCGGACGAGTTTGATGCTACAGTGGGGGTTTTCTCTTCAGATGCTGCAACATCGATGACGTGCTGTTGTGGTTACATCAATTCTGCTTTGCAGTGGATGCATTTCGCTGTGTTGTCTTTTCTGTTTAGCCTAACATGTTCACAAACTTTTTACAGTTTTTGTTGTTTTCAGGGCTCTTCTTCCAGGCAGTCTCCGTTCCCTCCATAGCTACAAACTTAGCACATATGTGTTAGCGGAAGCGCTAGCATTGTGTAACAAAAACCTTCCAGCTAGACCACAATGCTCTGAATAATTTAATGAAGCTTCAAGGCAGATAAATTTGCCTCAAGGATTTTTTTGTAATTGAGGTACTCAAATGATTCGAGGAATCATTTCAGCCCTATGTGTTTTAACTGTTTGTAGCACGTTTGCACCTGTGGGCCACCGTACTTTTTTGAGTTTAAACCAGGGCTATTCAACTGGCCATTTCCAGCCCGGGGGTGACTTCAAGCCAGCCCACAAATGACTTAATAAAAAAATAATAATAATAAACTTTTTTTTTGGTTCTTGGTTTGGGTTTTGGGTTCTGTTTATTGCACTTATGGTACAATGCAATAAAATAAACCAATTTAAAAGGTAACAGATCATTGTAAAACTTAATTACTTTAATCGCTGGATGTCTGGTCTCTGGCTTTCAGAAAATGTGGCCCCCTGAGCAGTTTAGTTGAACAGTCCTGGTTTAAACTATAAACTTACAGTCTGTGACCACATGTGTTTAACATTTAATGAGACAGCAGTCGTGACACATTTGTTTCAACATCCTCAGCACTTACATTTAGATGGCTCTCCTCAGTAATGTCCGGAGGAAGTCCTTTGCTTTTGTAGAGGCCGTCTGCTACTTTGGTGGTTAGATGCCAGATTGCTCTGTCAAGCACCCAGGCAGGACGCAAATGAGGAGAGTTTACCAGATTATAACCACACTCTGGGTGCTCACTTATCCACACACTGTTTGCAGCTAGAAAGAAAAACAGACAAAATGTAATTAAACTTTACAGACAAATGCTTTTGAAGACAAATTATATGCATTATATTTTTTATATTTCTATTTTAAAGGTTTGCTCTTTGAAAAGATTAAAACATGAGAGCAAAAATGCAACCATCTAATAACAACAACACATTTAAAATCCCTGAAATTTTCTTCTGGTGATGTTTTCAAAACTTTATTCAATGCTTTGCAAATACCTGCTGATAGTCTTGACAGGTTGAATATCAACCTGTCAGTAAGCAAAATATCCAAGGACCATGTGGAACTACAAAGAATGATTTCGGGTGATACATTTTAGTCATTAGTATTTGTACCAAACCTGAACTGTGCCTTTAAAAGATTTGTTTTTTATTTTCATGTTGGTCTCACTAAGAGCTATTAGTGACATTTAAAGAACTGGATCTAAACTGTATTTATTACAATTAAAAGTTTGATAATGTTACAAGCTGTATTCTGGAAGTTAAGACTGATAAAATGGCATTACAGATACAAGCTGCATTCTGGCAAAAAGAAAACTAGTTTAGGGGAAACAACGCTGCACTTAGATATACTGTATATTAAACTTGTGACAGAAGTTGAGCATTATGCTCTTTCACAAACCTGAATTCCTCACAATTCATTTGACTTTTATTTATACAGGTTAGTCTCATTGAGCCTAGAGGACTCATTACAAGAGAAACCTGTTTTAAACAAAGAACACAAATGAGGTACAGACAACAAAAGAAAATCATATAAAAAGCATATCAAATGAAAAGTAAATAGAAGAAATGAAATAAAAACGAAACAAAAACAGCTACATTATCAAGTGGTGTAAAATACTAAAAACAAGAACATGTCTGCGTTGGTTTTTGCCATGAGCTTAGCAGATGTTTGAAGTCACTTAGACAAGGTCGAGAGCTTCAGATTTTTCTGCAAGATGTTCCAGGAAACAGGAACAGAGTAGAAGGCCCTTTTGCCTAGTTCAGTCCGCACTGAGGGAACACTGCATGTAATAATGTCCTGAGAGCGCACGCTGTAGCTGCACTCACGCAGAGACATGTAGGAGGAGATGTATGAAGATGAAAATGTACCAGTGAGAGAGTCTGCGTGAAGTTAATGATGTCCAGTTAACCAGTGAATACAAGGTGCAGTGACGGGTACAATAATCACAGCCAGTTATGAATCTTAGTGCACCATGATAGACAGCATCCGACATCTGCAGGGTGCTTGTAGGAGCGTTCATGTAAATAATGTCACCATAATCAATGGAGGGAAGGAAAGTCACAGTTACAAAGCGTTTCCTACCATTCAAAGTTAGACAGGATCTGTTTCTGAAAAAGAAACCCAGTTTAACTTTCAGTTTCTTTACTAGGTTTTCCACATGGATCTTAAAAGAAAGATGTGAGTCGACCAAGATACCCAAATATTTATAGGAATCAACAAACTCAATGGGGACACCATTTGAGGATAAAATCAGAGGAAGAACTGCTGGGACCGACTTCCTGTTTGAAAAAAGCATCCCTTTGGTTGTGTCGGCATTTAGGACAAGTTTGAGGTGGAAAAAATCAGACTGGATTATGTCAAATGCAGATTGCAAAAGCTGGAAAGCCCTAGCAACTGTTTTATCTCGACACAAAACAACTGTGTCATCCGCATAGAAATGTAAGGATGCATCAGGGATGCTCTGACCTACATTACCTATATAGATTGTAAAGAGGGTGAGTCCTAAGACTGAGCCTTGTGGTACACCATTGTTGACTGTTAAATACCTGGAATAAGTACCATTATGTTGAACACATTGCCTCTGATCTGAGAGATAGTTAGACAACCAACCAATGGTGTGTTCTGAGAAACCAATTTCAGAGAGCTTATGACACAAGATGTTATTATCCACAGTGTCAAAAGCTTTAGACAGGTCTAAGAAAGTGCAGCACAATAATCCTTAGCATTTAGCATCCAATGCTTCAACAATGTTATTAAGAACCTTCAGTGAAGCAGTCGTCGTGCTGTGTTGTTTCCTGAAACCAGATTGATGGAGAGGTAAGATGTTAAATGAGTCCAGGTAATTTTTGATTTGAGATTGTATCAGTTTTTCTAGAACCTTGGCTAAAATGCAGAGTTTAGAGTTTGGGCGATAGTTGTTCAGTGAGGTGAGGGTCACCTCCCTTCAGCAAAAGTAAGAACAAAGGCCGTTTTCCAAGCGTCTGGAATGGAGTTTTGGCTTATGGTTAAAGATGTGGGTCACAGGGACTGTGATGATATGAGTGGTCAGCCTTAAGAAATAAGGTGGAAGTTCTGGTCCTGAAGATTTTTTAGGATCAAGACCTTTTAACAGTTTATTTACCTCACTAACTGAGAACGGAGAAAAAGAGAAGGTGTGATTAACTGAGGATTGACTTGTAAGAGGGATTTGATTTGTAGAAATTTGGTTATTCAGTGAAGTGGCTGATTTTCCGTTAGTAACTGTGTCAAATAAGGAACTCGAAGCAACAAAATCTTTGTTGAAACAGTTCCGGTTCTCATGCTTATTTGACACAGGAACAGAGTTAATGAGAAGTTGTGATGGGAGGTCAGATGATTGGGGGCTGCCTGACAGAGATTTGATGGTTTTCCAGAAGCTATTAGGGTCATTTAAACCAGTCACTAGGGAGCACAAGCCAGTGTATCTCTTGTGCCGGTCCCAAGCCCGAGTAAATGGTGAGGGTTGTGTCAGGAATGGCATCCGATGAAAAAAAACTTTGGCCAAAACAATAATGCGAGTTCATCAAAGCAAAACCATACCGGATTGTTCGAGGCTTAACAACAACCGCCACCGGTGCTGTTGACAAACAGGGTGCCGGCGGAAATTGTGCTACTGTTAGTCAAAGACCATGGAGAGGGAATCGTGTCAGGAGACAGAGGGAGAAGAGGAAAGTGAAGAATGTAGGACTGAGGGTTGCAACTCTAGATGTGGAGACAATGACGGGCAAAGGTAGAGAGCTGGCTGACATGATGAAGAGAAGAAAGGTAGATGTTTTATGTGTCCAAGAGACCAAGTAGAAGGGCAGCAAGGCTTGCAGCATTGGAGCAGGGTTCAAACCGTTTTATCATGGTGTGGATAGAAAGAGAAATGGGGTAGAGGTGGTCCTAAAGGAGGAGTTGGCAAAGAATGTAGTAGAGATGAAGAGAGTGTCAGATAGGGTGATGTGCCTGAAGGTAGAAGTAGAAGGTCTGATGCTAAACATTGTCAGTGGTTATGCTCCACAGGTTAGATGTGATGGGGAAGAGAAAGACACATTTTGGAAAGATCTGGATGAAGTGATAGAGAGTATTCCCAGGGAGTAGAGTGGTGATCGGAGCAGACCTGAATGGACATATTGGTGAAGGAAACGGAGGGGATAAGGAAGTGATGGGTAGGTTTGGTGTCAAGAAAAGAAACCAGGAAGGACAGATGGTGGTGAATTTTGCCAAAAGAATGGAAATGGCTATAGTCAATACCTATTTCCAAAAGAGGGAGGAACATAGAGTGACCTATAAGAGTGGAGGGAGGAGTACGCAGGTCAACTACATTCTGTGTAGAAGAGGAAACCTGAGGGAGATTGGAGACTGTAAGGTTGTGACAGGGGGGAGCATGGCCAGACAGCATTGGATGGTTGTGTGTAGAATGACTGCTGTTGTGAAGAAAAGAAAAAGAGTAAAAGAAGAAGATCAAATGGTGGAAGATGAAGAAGGAAGAATGTTGTGAGAAATTCAGAGAGGAACTGTTAAAGGCTCTGGGTAGTAAGAAAGAGCTTCCAAATGACTGGACTACTACAGCAACAATAATTAGAGAGACAGGTAGGAAGGTACTTGGTGTGTCATCTGGCCAGAGAATGGATGATAAGGAAACCTGGTGGTGGAATAGTGAAGTGCAGGAAGCTGTTCAAAGAAAGAGTTTAGCCAAGAAGAAATATGACAGTGAGAGGACTGGAGAGAGGAGACAGAAATATAAGGAGATGGGACGTAGAGCAAAGAGGGAAGTAGCTAAGGCAAAGCAGAGGGCGTATGATGAGTTGTATGGGAGACTAGACACTAAAGAGGGGAGAAGGACTTGTACCGATTGGCAAGACAGAGAGCTCAGGCTGGAAAGGATGTGCAGCAGGTTAGGCTTATTAAATATAGGAATGGTAATGTTCTAACACGTGAGGAGAGTGTGACGAGAAGATGAAAGGAGTACTTTGAGGAGCTAATGAATGAAGAGAATGAAAGAGAAAGAAGAGTAGAGGTCATAGAAACTGGGAACCAGGAAGTGGGAAAGATTAGTGAGGGTGAAGTTCGGAAAGCTCTGAAAAGAATGAAGATGGGGAAGGCAGTAGGACGTGATGACATACCAGTGGAGGTTTGGAAATGTCTTGGAGAAATGGCAGTGAGGTTTTTGACTCAAATATTCAATGACATATTTGAGAGTGAGAACATGCCTCAGGAATAGAGAAGAAGTGTGCTGGTGCCCATTTTTAAGAACAAGGGTGATGTACAGAGTTGTAGCAACTATACAGGGGAATTAAGTTGATGAGCCACACAATGAAGATCTGGGAGAGAGTTGTAGAAGCAAGACTTAGACAAGAGGTGACTATCTGTAAGCAGCAGTATGGTTTCATGCCAAGAAAGAGCACCACAGATACCATCTTTGCTTTGAGAATGCTGATGGAGAAGTACAGAGAGGGTCAGAAAGAACTCCATTGTGTCTTTGTGGATTTAGAAAAAGCATATGACAGAATGCCGAGGGAGGAGGTGTGGTATTGCATGAGGAAATCTAGAGTGGCAGAAAAGTATGTTAGACTGATACAGGACATGTATGAGGACAGCAGGACAGTGGTTTCTAGAATTGCCCCGCTCAAGGTGGCTGCGTGTTAGAGCAGCTCTGTTACTTTCATTCACAGATTTTGCTTTTGGAAACTTTAATTTCTCTTTTTCTGGATGTAAATCACAGTTTTTGGATGAATGTTTCCTCTGGTATCAGATGCTGTGCAGCTGGAAGGATTTTTACTGAAACTTTTTTAGTTTTGGACATTTGTTATGATGCGTAACCATGGCAACAAGGCAGTTTTCTACAACCAACAGTAGCTGATTAGCATCTCAAAAGCTCAAATAATATCTCAACTACAGACCCAAATCTCAAAAGAGTTGAAAAGGATGTTCTGTGGACGCATTCTCATCTACCTGCCAGTTGTGCTCGAGTGCCTGACTACTGAGATACTGGAACTAGCGTGAAACACGGCTCATGACAGCAGAAGGACAGGATCGTCCCTCAGCACCTACAGTTGGATGTCCGCATTGACAAGGAGCTCGGCAAACTGCTGGGAGGAGTTCTGCCCTGCATTTGGGCGGTCCTACAGCCCGGGGGAACCGAGAGGCCAGCCGAGTCTGGGTGGACGGATCGAACGGCATCTGCTGCCAGTTTCTTAGGATCCACTGTGAGATGAATCTTTACAAGAGATCCTTCCTGTCTACAGACATTAGTATCTATAACATCTCTTAATGAAATGAGGATAACGAGTTACAACAACAAATAATTTCCCTTTGGGATTAATAAAGTATTTTTGAAGTGAATTTGAATTGAATTGTAAGATTTGCTGTAGGAGTGACAGATAGCTTCAAGGTGGAGGTGGGAGTGCATCAAGGATCAGCTTTGAGCCCCTTCTTGTTTGCTCTGATGATGGACTGACTAACAGATGAGGTCAGGCAAGAATCCCCATGGACAATGATGTTTGCAGATGACATTGTGATCTGTGGTGAGAACAGAGAACAGGTGGAAGAGAACCTAGAGATGTGGAGGTATGCACTTGAAAGAAGAAGAATGAAAGTCAGCTGTAATAAGACAGAGTACATGTGTGTAAATGAGAGGGAGGCTGGTGGAACAGTGAGGCTACAAGGATCAGAGGTCACAAAGGTGCAAGACTTCAAGTACTTGGGGTCCACTGTCAAAGAAAATGGGGAATGTGGTAAAGAAGTGAAAAAGAGAATCCAGGCAGGATGGAGTAGATGGAGAAAAGTTTCAGGAGTGATTTGTGACAAAAAGGTGTCAGCAAAGGTCAAAGGAAAAGTTTACAAGACAGTGGTGAGACCAGCTTTATTGTATAGTCTGGAGACTGTGGCATTGACATAAAGACAGGAGAAAGAACTGGAAGTGGCAGAAATGAAGATGCTAAGGTTCTCCTTAGGAGTGACAAGGCTGGATAAGATTAGGAATAAGATCATCAGAGGTACAGCACAGGTTGAACAACTGGGAGATAAAGTTAGGGAGGCAAGACTGAGATGGTTTGGACATGTCAAGAGGAGGGACCACGAGTATATTGGTAGAAGGATGTTAGAAATGCAGCTGCCAGGAAAAAGACAAAGAGGAAGGCCAAAGGCCAAGGGCGGCTGTGGCTGAGTGGTTAGAGCAGTCGTCCTCCAATGCGAGAGTTGGGGGTTCGAATCCACCAGTCACATGTCGAAGTGTCCCTGGGCAAGACACTGAACCCCTCATAGCTTCTGATGTGTGTCCCATCAGTGTATGAATGTGATCTAAAGCTCTGATTAGTCTCTTTAGAATGATTTGTTCAATTAGCTTTGTAGATATCTACTAGAGTGCTGTATGAATGGGTAAATGAGGACACAGATTGTAGTGTAAAGCGCTTTGAGTATCTTGAAATAAGATAGAAAGGCACTATATAAGTACAGTCCATTTACCATTTCCATTCAAAGAGGAGATATATAGATGTAATTAGAGAGGACATGGAGGTAGTTTGAGTGAGGACAGACAATACACCTAGGGACCTAGGTGTACCAGGGAATTTGTGAGGCATATTTGTTAGAAACAGGTCTAAGATGGAAGATTTTTCAGGATGGTTTTTGTTTGGTCTAGTGGGAGAGTCAATCAGTTGGGTTACATTTAGTGACAAGCAACATTCCTTGAATTTATCACAGAGGGGGGTCGACGTATCCCAGTCAATGTTGAAATCTCGTGCCAAAAAATCTCTTTGAATTTTAAATTTCCAAGGAATTCAATCAGGGAAGACAGATCCTCAGGTGTTGCTGAGGGGGGATGATAACAACCCACTACAGATAAGATCTGGCCTCCATTCAAAGTGATGTTTACAGCTAAGGCCTCAAACTGGTTTAGGATTGTTTTAGCAAACACAAGACTAGAAACCAGAGAGTCTCTGATGTAAATAGTGACTCCACACCCTCTTTTTTGACAATCACAGCGACAAATGTTAAATCCACTGATTACCAGGTCATTATTCAGTACACATTTGTTGAGCCAGGTTTCAGACATGAAGATTACATCTGCCCCAGAAGAACTGACCAGAATTTTCAAGGCATCAAGTTTTCTCAGAAGGCTACGAGCGTTTACATGCAGAAAATGAAGTCCTGACATGTTTTTAAAGTAATTTGGTGTGCTGTAATTAGTGGGGGGTCCAGGGTTGGGCTGAATCCTTGAGAGCAGTAACAACATTATTATCAGACATTTTCTTAGGTTTTTCGTTCAGGTCCAGAGTCATTATGATGGACGGGTTCTGTCCCCCTCCCCATAAAACTAAGGAGGAGGAACAATTTCACCTGCCCTGACCAGTACACACGCTCAGGTGTTACGTGACATGCACAGCTGCGATGCGTAAATCCGATCAATTGTTCGTACATTTCAGGGAACAATCACAGGGTCAGTCTTTAACTTCCCAGCACTTGTCACATTGGTTATGTGAAACTATATGACAAGCCTATAGTTCTTCTGGCTTCAACCGCCTGAAGGACTCAGGGCTCATTCCACCAGAGGGATTTCTACCTCCACAAGTAGGTACCCCGGCACAAAAAGGTGTCTGTGCAGGACATCTGCTCTGCGGCTTCATGGTCATCACCGACACCCTTCATCCGTTTTTATTTATGAGATGTTTCCAGCTCTTTGCTGACACATTCAGTTTTGAGTTATGTCAAAGTGATTTTTCACAATCACACGTCAACAAAATAATAATAATAAATAAATAAAATAAAAACAACAAGCAATAAAACAACACAGCCCTGCTTTGTCATTATTAGTGGGCGTTTTCTACGATTACTCGTTAAAACAGGAAAATTCCTTCTTCTTCATTGGAAATTTTTCCTTTTCTTATTCCGCTATTGTCTGATATGAATAAACATTCCATCAGTTCAGATCAGGCACAGAGGCTGCACGCTTGTAATCCAGTACACACTAGGTACATGGATCAATGGTACATAATTATGCTTGAAAAAAAAATGAGGTTTTAGGCGGATATCAGTGTTTTTATGGTTCTTGGACAGACCCTGTGAGGCATGGACCATATCCTGCTCCGCCCTTTAAACCCAATAGCGACAACTTTTAAAGAGTGTAGCTTACACAAAATAGAACGTTGGTTACGTATTGTAACCCCAGATTCTATGAGTGTAAGCGTAACCCTTTAAAAATTGGGCCTTACTGGCTCTCAAAAGGCTGAAGAAAAAGAGTAAGCCTTTGGGAGTCTATCTCTGGTCCAGATTTATTTATTTTTTATTTACCCTTTATTTATACAGGTAGTCTCATTGAGCCACGAGAACTCATTTTCAAGAGAGACCTGTTTAGGGAGCAGATGGTGGGGGTTAGGGGGCTTGCTCAGGGGCCCAGGGTGGGCGAATGAGGGTGGAGGGAGGTGTGGGTGTTTCACCTTTTCCACCCACATTTTTTGATGTTGACGGTACCGGGAGGTGAACCTACGACTTTCTGATCGCAAGCCCATCTTCTAACCTCTGCGCCACCACTCCCCCAAATGATGCAATTTATAACGGACCGGGTGGGGCCCACACAGCAGGTGGGCGTGGACTAAAAGTTTTCAGTGACCGGCACGGTGCGCGCAGGTAAACCCAATAGCGACAGTTTCTAAAGGGCTACGCTTACACTCATAGAATCTGGGGTTACAATACGTAACCAACGTTCACATACTTTTACCACTCACACATATGTAATATTGGAGCATTTTCATCAATAAATGACCAGGGAAAACTTTTTAGGTCATATTTATTTAGACAACAACCCCATCACCAGAGACTTCACATCTTGCCTCGACAGCTGTGGCTTCCAGCAGTTCATTAACTTTCCAACCCACATAAAGGGCCACACTTTGGACTTATTATGCTGCTCTGGACTCTCTCCTCTCAACTGTTCTTCTGATGAACTTCCATTTACTGATCACCTCATGATTTCATTCAGTGTCAATCTTAAATTTTATTCAGAGAAACCTCAACGCACTCTTTCCTTCCGTAATATTAAGAATATCAACCATGACATTCTTTTGTCTCATATTAATAATACCATCTTCACCTTCAATTCTTTTAACCCAGATGACCTTGTTACATTCTACAATAACAGCCTCACCAACATTCTTAACTCTGTCGCTCCTCTGAAAACCCGGTCTGTCTCCTTCTCCAACTCTGCACCCTGGTTCACTCCAGAACTCTGTTCTCTGAAATCCAAAGGTCGGAGTTTGGAGCGACTCTATAAGAAATCCAGTCTCTCAATTCACAAGGAACTCTATGCGAACCACGTCATCCAGTATAAGGACAGTATTTCTCAAGCCAAATCCAGCTACTTCTCTGACATCATCAGTTCCAATGTTGGCAATTCAAAGACTTTGTTTTCTCTCCTTAACCGTTCAGTCTCATCTCCTAACTCATTACCCTCTCACATGGTTTCCACAGAATTTTGCAACTCTCTGATGTCTTATTTCAATGAAAAGATTCTTTCAATTCATAAACACCTTGGACCTAATGCTGGCCCCAGCATCTATGTTGAACTCGCCCCTCCCTCCCTCCCCTTCTCTGTCTTCTCCCTCCCCTCTGCTGATGACATTGCTGACATTATCAGCTAGTCTAAGTCCTCATCCTGTCAGCTCGATCCATTTCCCACAGTTCTTGTTAAATCCTGTCTACCGTCTCTGCTCCCCATATTCACTAACATCATCCACTCCTCCCTAACCTCTGGCATTGTTCCCACAGCTTTCAAATCTGCAACCATCACCCCCATCATCAAGAAACCAGGTCTTGACTTTACCAACTTCAGTAATCTTCGTTCAATCTCTAATCTGCCCTTTATTTCCAAAGTTCTTGAAAAAGCCATTGCTAGTCAACTTCACTCTCACCTATCCAACAATAACATTTATGAAGTTTCAATCTGGTTTTCGCCCCCACCATAGCACCGAAACAGCTCTAATAAAAATAACTAATGACCTTCTTCTTGCTGCCGACTCTGCTCTTCTGTCTATCCTCATTTTACTGGATCTAAGTTCTGCCTTCGACACAATCTGTCATTCTATCCTCCTCAACAGACTAACCTCCATTGGCATCTCAGGTACTCCGTTAGACTGGTTCAAATCATATCTCTCTGACCACACTCAATTCATTCAGCTCAAATCCTTTCGTTCCCAGTCTTCCCCCGTCTCCACGGGTGTCCCCCAAGGCTCTGGCCTCGGACCCCTCCTCTTCATCATTTACCTCCTTCCTCTAGGTCACATCTTCCATAAATTTGGTGTCCATTTTCACTGTTATGCTAATGACACACTGCTCTACTTGTCAACAAAACCAAACTCCACCCACCCACCCTCCATCCTCACCAACTGTCTCAATGAGCTAAATCACTGGTTTTCTAACAATTTCCTACAACTAAACAATAACAAAACAGAAATCATTCTTGTCGGTACCAAAAACTCTCTTTCAAAATCAGAAAATCTTCTCATCCCCCTTAACAACTCTCTGCTATCCCCCTCGCCTCAGGTCAAGAGTCTTGAGTCTCCTCGACACCACTCTCTCCTTCACTTCACACATCAACAATGTCACTCGGTCTGCCTATTTCCATCTCCGAAATATTAACCGTCTCACACCCCGCTCCACAGCCATCCTTGTTCACAGTCTTGTGACTTCTCGGATTGACTACTGCAACTCCCTTCTTTATGGCATCCCCAACAAATCTCTCCAGAAGCTGCAATTGGTCCAGAACTCAGCTGCCCGTGTCATAACTCAAACCTCCACCTATAACCACATACCTCCAGTCCTGCAGCAGCTCCACTGGCTCCTGGTTAAATCACGTATCGTCTTCAAAATTCTTCTTCTCACTTTCAAAGCTATCCGCAACCTTGCCCCTCCGTACCTATCTGACTTCTTACACATCTCCATCCCCTCTCGCTCTCTCAGATCCTCCTCTTCACTACACCTCCATGTACCCTCTGCCTGCCTCTCCACCATGGGGAGCAGGGCCTTCACCTGCTCTGCTCATCATCTCTGGAACTCTCTACCACCTGACTTAAGAAACACCACCTCTCTTTCTATATTCAAGACTGCTCTGAAAACACATCTCTTTAGACTCGCTTATCCTGAACTTTGCTGTATGTATTTTATATTCTTTATGCATTTTATATTCTGTATGTATTTTATATTGGTTATATTGGTTGGAGATGGAGTAGGAGATGGAGTAGGAGATGTTGACTTGAGCTCCTGACGATCTCTAACTAACTATACAACTGACTCCAAACTTGTGTGTGTGTGTGTGTGTGTATATATATATATATATATATATATATATACAGGGCCTTCTCAAAAAATTAGCATATTGTGATAAAGGTCATTATTTTCCATAATGTAATGATAAAAATGAAGCTTTCATATATTTCAGATTCATTGCACACCAACTGAAATATTTCAGGTCTTTAATTGTTTTAATACTGATGATTATGGCATACAGCTCATAAAACCCCAAAATGCCTGTCCCAAAAAAAATAGCATATCATGAAAAGGTTCTCTAAACAAGCTATTAACCTAACCATCTGAATCAATGATGCAACTCTAAACACCTGCAAAATATTCCTGAGGCTTTTAAAAACTCCCAGCCTTGTTCATTACTCAAAACCGCAATCATGGGTAAGACTGCCGACCTGACTGCTGTCCAGAAGACCATCATTGACACCCTCAAGCAAGAGGGTAAGACACAGAAAGAAATTGCTGAACGAATAGGCTGCTCCCAGAGTGTTGTATCAAGGCACCTCAGTGGGAAG
Organism: Nematolebias whitei; assembly: GCF_014905685.2. NCBI lineage: Eukaryota > Metazoa > Chordata > Actinopteri > Cyprinodontiformes > Rivulidae > Nematolebias > Nematolebias whitei. Next base: position 8,081,737 of record NC_056506.1, read on the forward strand.
TCTGTGGGAAGGGAAAAGTGTGGCAGAAAACGCTGCACAACGAGAAGAGGTGACCGGACCCTGAGAAGGATTGTGGAGAAGGGCCGATTCCAGACCTTGGGGGACCTGCAGAAGCAGTGGACTGAGTCTGGAGTAGAAACATCCAGAGCCACCGTGCATAGGCGTGTGCAGTAAATGGGCTACAGGTGCCTCATTCCCCAGATCAAGCCACTTTTGAACAAGAAACAGCGGCAGAAGTGCCTGACCTGGGCTACAGAGAAGCAGCACTGGACTGTTGCTCAGTGGTCCAAAGTACTTTTTTCGGATGAAAGGAAATTTTGCATGTCATTCGGAAATCAAGGTGCCAGAGTCTGGAGGAAGACTGGGGAGAAGGAAATGCCAAAATGCCAGAAGTCCAGTGTGAAGCACCCACAGTCACTGATGGTCTGGGGTGCCATGTCAGCTGTTGTTGTTGGTCTGCGTTTTATCAAGGGCAGGGTCAATGCAGCTAGCCATTAGGAGATTTTGGAGCACTTCATGCTTCCATCTGCTGAAAAGCTTTATGGAGTTGAAGATTTCATTTTTCAGCACGACCTGGCACCTGCTCACAGTGCCAAAACCACTGGTAAATGGTTTACTGACCATGGTATTACTGTGCTCAATTGGCCTGCCAAGTCTCCTGACCTGAACCCCATAAAGAACCTGTGGGATATTGTGAAAAGTTGAGACGCAAGACCCAACACTCTGGATGAGCTTAAGGCCGCTATCAAAGCATCCTGGGCCTCCATAACACCTCAGCAGAGCCACAGGCTGATTGCCTCCATGCCACGCCGCATTGAAGCAGTCATTCATGCAAAAGGATTCCCAACCAAGTATTGAGTGCATAACTGAACATGATTATTTGAAGGTTGGTGTTTTTT
>NC_056506.1:8082735-8087083 GCF_014905685.2 Nematolebias whitei
AGTTTTTTGCTCTAAACCCATACTGACTGCTACTTAGAATGTTTTGTTTAGTAATAAATTTATCTAATCTGGTCACAAATAGTTTTTCTAGAATTTTTGAGAACTTTGGTAATAAGGATGTTGGTCTATAATTATTGAACACACATTTATCACCATTTTTAAAGAGAGGAACTACCTTTGCTACTTTCATATTGTCTGGAAATATTCCTTTTGAAAATGATAAATTACAAATATATGTAAACGGTTCGATAACATAACTCATTATGTCCTTTATAAACATCATATCCATGTCCACCCAGTCTTTTGATCTCTTATCTGTAAGATTCTTTACAACATTCATTATTTCTTTTTTGTCAATTCCATTAAGAAAAATACTGTTGTCACAATATATAACTGAATGGTTCACATTATTGTCTACTTTTGGTATTTTAGCTGCAAGGCTTGATCTAACGTTCACAAAATGATGATTAAATCTATTTACAATTTCATTTTCATCATGGATTTCAACGTCATCCTTCAAAAAATATTGTGAAATACCTGTTTTTGCTTTTTGACTTTTCAGAACACTATTTATTACTCGCCATGTAGCTTTCATATCACCATTACTTTTATTTAATAAATCACTATAATATTCCTTCTTGTGTTTCCTTATAATCCCTACTAATTTATTTTTATACTTCTTATATTTTTCTTCGGCCTCTTGTGTTCTCAATTTCAAGAAACATGTATACAAATAATTCTTTTTTTACAAACATTTCTCAACCCTTTCATCATCCATGGTTGGTCAACAACATTTCTCTTTGTATAATTATTTTGCACACAATTATTTTCATACAGAGCTCCTAAAATATTCATAAACTCATCATATGATCTGTTCACATCATCAACATACACGTCTTTCCAGCTTTGTTTATGTAAATCATCTTTTAATTTGTCCATTGCTTTTTTTGATGTTTATTGTTTTTTTTTTAATTGTAATTTCTTTTGTAATGCTTTGATCTTTTTTTATAAATAGTGAAAACTGGTAAGTGATCACATGAATCACTCGTTAAAATACCTCCTATCACATCCCTATTTGTTACATTTGTGAAAATATTATCGATTATTTTAGCACTACGAGTTGTAATTCTTGTTGGTTTTGATATTAACGGATAAAGATTTAAACTATACAATGAATTTGTAAATGTACTGATGTTATTTGAATCTGTTTTATTTCCCAGGTCAATATTAAAGTCTCCTCACAAGAAAATGCTTTTATTAAATCTCTTGTCCAATAGTTGTACGATTTTATCAGTGAATATTTCTATATTTGATCCTGGAGATCGATATACACAACTTATTAATATGTTTTTATCATTCTTGTTTATTATTTCTATTGTTATTATTTCCATGATATTATCAACAATTATTGACATTTCATTAATTAAATTACATTTTATTTCATTTTTAACAAATAGAGCCACTCCACCACCTCTTTTGTTGCTTCTGTTCACATGATATAATTCATACCCTTCCATGTGAACATTATTTGTGTTTTCATTGTTGAGCCATGTCTCTGACAGTGCTATTATTGTAAAGGTTCTGTTTAGCTGTTTTAAATAATCTGTTATTTTGGATATATTTGCATTTAAATTTCTACTATTAAAGTGAATAATAGAGAGACCTCCATTTGTTATATTGATGTCATTAAACTGTTCTTCATTGTAATATTCAAAGTCTTTTATTGCAGGAAAAAAAATTTGTATCAATCACATCTTCAACATTGTATATTTTAAACTCTAAGTCTTCGTATGTCGCTATGTTTTAATGTTTTTGTTCATTTTATATTTTGTTAATTTCTTGTTTGTGAAGTTATGTCAATGTAGTGATCTAGACCTTCGACATCAATCTGTCTCTGAGGACCTTCAGGGGACAGGAACTGCTATTTCATTGATTTGAATCCAGAAATACAAATCATCTCATCAAGAGACTATTTAATTGTATCCTGAATTCATCAATTGAAAGAACACTCTTCTTTTACATTATAATTGCTATTTTACAATATCTTGATAATCAAAAGTGTGTTTAGTTCATACCATTTCTAAATGTTGAAGTGAACCACTCATTTAAATCAACTGTGAAACAGTATTAATGATTTTTAAACCTCATTAGACTTGGATCATACAGTTAAATGTCTATTTACGAAGTAAGTGTGCATTTAGTCTTCTGTCTGAATGAGGAGTAGTGGATGTCGGTCGAAAGTCAGAGACACGTTATTAGAACGAAGTGTCTTGTTTTTAAAACTCGCAGACAGTAAATAAGAACTGCTGGCACCTGCATCCTCTCATTTCTTAAAAACATTTCTCCGTCTGTACTAACCGTTCTTAAAACTTTCCTGCTGTTTCCTGACTTCTAGTGACCCTCTAACATCATTAGAACTAGACCCCTGCTTGTTGTTTCAACCAATCAGGAAGTACCACGTAGCAGGAAGTGGATACCCTTTAAAAGGCAACACTTCTTGGAAGTAGTCTGTCTTTGTCTTCACGAGTCTTTTCCAGTCTTGCTGGAACTTTCAGTCGAAGATGAGACTCAACTAAGTAGCGGATGGATTTGACCATGTGCCAAGGGTCTCTCCATTCCAGCGTAGTCACAGCCTGCCTCGGCTGTGACTCAACCCGAGCATTAAAAGCTCAACTTCTAAGGAAGCTTATTCGGTTGAACTGAGTACTTTGTCACGATTTCTGATGACCCCAGCCACTCTTAACTGGAGACGCTGAAAAGGGAGCATACCAATGGACTTCTGTTCCGGAGTGGATGCATCCTCTGCTAAGGTAACAAAGTCGCTGCACGTCCTGAAGTGAAGGGCTGAGCTGGATGTTGGAGGAAGGGTGCCATGTTCTGCTTCAACACATAACTTTCATCCTTAAATCTAAACTTCCTCCTTTAATCTGTTCCTCCGCTTTAAACTTCTATTCGCCAGTAAATCAAGCTAGATGCCTTCAGAGATGAATCAGTCTCAATCAGTAATGTTCTGTTGTCTTGTCTATTAAATCGTGCCAAGTTTATTAATCAGAAACAGATCAGCAAATAATGTGTACGTTTGATGTTAAATTTTGATTCTGTTAAATAAATGACCGCATTTATTCTGATGGGTCAAAGATAAAATGGCGTCTCATGTCAATGATTAAACACTCCACTCACAAGTTATCTTGGTCACATAACAGAAGTTTAACTCGAAAAAGAAAGAATCCGTTGTAATTAAATAATTAACATTGTTTGTGCTTGAACTAGCTTTAAGAATAATTAATTAGTAGTGAAGCTAACAGCTACTTCACTACATCAATGATTTATCATCTGTCCTCTCCTGAGCTCATTTTAGTCTTTCCAGATCCTTCAGGTCTTTTATTATCTTAGCCTGAGATTCTTCCTGTATTTTGATCCAAATGTTTCCATTGCTTGTCCAAGTTGATGCTATTTTTTTCTGTTTTTTCAACAACCTTGCTTCACGTGCAATATTTCCATTTTTTTTAGTTAGATGTTCATTTATGTAAACATTTGTTCCCTTCAGTTTTTTTTGCTTGCATTATTACCTTGTTTCTTGATTTCCTGCTAATGAACTTTATGACTATGGATGGTTTGGCTTTATCTGATTTTTTGGGCAGGGTGTGACAGATTGAAATGTCCTCGTGTTTGACGTCAATGTCTTTGTTTTGTAAAAAAATCACTACTTCTCCTCCAGAGTCTGTAGTTCTTCTTGTGGTGCATCTTCTGTAGTGCTAGTACCAGCAACAACTCTTGCATAAGTCCGGTTTCTAACTTCCAGTCCAGTGATCACCAAGTTGTCTATTTTTGTGTATTGTTCCTTGTCGTCTATTTTTTGTTCTAGTTCAGCTATTTTTCTGTCTTTATTACTTATCAGTTTTTTCAGTTGATCCACTTCTTCAAACAGTCCGGTCAGGAGTTCACACTTAGTTGCTACTTTAGTCAGTTCAGCACTCAAAAAGTTCAAAGATTTTTTTAACTTCCTCCATATCTTCTGAATAATTTTCCGACTCACGATTTCTTGGTTTGTGTTTGCTCGGCATTACTCACGATACTTCTGGATCGTTGGTATCAACTCTCAGAAGCACAGGATCTAGCCACGAGGTTCACAGGCTTATGTTGTTAGCTTATGTTGTTGGCTTATGTTGTTAGCCGAGGCCTAGCGGCAACAACCCCGGGTCCCACTCGGCCTCTCGGTTCACTCGACCCAGCAGCTCGCAGGTCCAAACAACGGCAACCGGGTCTCCGTTGCAACAGCTCCCAGATCCGACAGCCGCAGCTCGGCTCCCTCGGTTCCAGCGGCCCGCAGGTCCAAACGGCGGCAGAC
>NC_056506.1:8087183-8100381 GCF_014905685.2 Nematolebias whitei
ACAAAACATTCTAAGTAGCAGTCAGTATGGGTTTAGAGCAAAAAACTCTACATCAATGGCTCTCATGGAAATAATAGAACAAATAACTACTGCTGTCGATCAAAAACAGTATTGTGTTAGTATTTTTGTTGATTTAAAAAAAGCATTCGATACTATTGACCACACTATTCTCCTTGAAAAATTAAATAAATATGGTATAAGAGGACCAGCATTACACTGGGTATCTAGCTATTTGAAAGATAGGACACAGTTTGTACAAACAAATGGTGTAAGACCTGACCTGTGCAATATCACTTATTGCACAGGAGTTCCTCAAGGCTCTGTACTTGGACCAAAGTTATTTATTTTATAAGCGAATGACTTAGTGAATGTTTCAGGACTCCTCAAATGTGTCCTTTTTGCAGATGACACCACATTTTTTGGTTTGGGTAAAGATGTCAAACGGATGTTGGAGCTGATGAAGACAGAATTTGATAAAACTTGTTTAAGTTTAAACTTGGTTTAAGCTTAATAAATTATCATTAAATTTAGATAAAACTAATTACATGATATTCAGTAACAAAAAGAGAACCGTTGATGATCCATTTAAAATTGAGGGTGTTGAGATTTGTAGAGTTAATGAGATGAAATTTTTGGGTGTAATCATTGATGAAAAAGCTAACGTGGAAAAATCACAAATTCTGTAAGAACAAAAATATCTAAATCTATTGCAGTACTATACAAAGTCAGGGAATTATTAAATTATAAAGCTCTGTACATATTGTATAACACAATTATTGTTCCACATTTAATCTATAGCATTGATGTTTGGGGTAAAGCGTGTAAAACATTTACAAAACCTATTTTTATTTTACAGAAAAGAGCTATAAGAATTATCACCAGAAAGTATTACAGTCACCCATCAAGCACATTATTTTATCAACTGAAGTTATTGAAGTTCCATGATTTGGTAGATTATAGTATTTGATCAGTTATGTATAGGGCTCAAAATAACACATTACCATTAAATATCCAAAGAAATTTTGTTAAAAGACAAAGTTGTTATAATCTTAAGGGGCTAGAGATATTTGTCAAACCAAAATTCAGAACTAGTCTGAAGGAAAGGTCTACCTCAATCCAAGGAGTTGGATTGTGGAATGGTCTAGAGAGTGATGTTAAAAATGCCAAGTCAATGTGTACATTTAAGAAAAAGATCAAAGCTGAACTGTTAAAAAATATATATAAAGTAGCTTAATGTGTTTTTTGTTTTAGAATTAGAAAAATTAAAAAGAGTTATTCATTTTGTTATGTTACTTGAAAATTATTTTGATTGAACTAATTGTGTGAAAAAAAGGGGCAGATATAAGATTTTTTCTTCTTTCTGCTGCCTTTCATTTTAAATCTCTTGTATTTTTTATATTGTTATGAAATTGTTTTGTGTTTTTTAAAATGAATAAACTTTATACCATACCATATTCTTTATGTATTTTATATTCTTTATGTAATTTATTCCTGTTGATCTTTGTTCTTACTGTAAAGTGTCCTTGGGTGTCATGAAAGGCGCTTTTTAAATAAAATGATTATTATTATTATTATATTATCATAAAAATAGAAAATTATAAAGGCTTCACAAACTTTCAAGCACCACTGTAAACAAACTGTGCATGTGTGTGCATGCAACCGCCTCACCTCTCCTCTAAGTTTAATCAATTATTTTTCTTTCAACTCAAATTATTGAGAAGTTCAATCTTTTGTTCAGACCAAGAAACCTCCATGTGAACTCTGTTCCGTTTTAAATAAATGTAGCTGCAGAGGATGCAGGAGGAGAAGACAAACTGTGACAAGAAATCTAGTGACATTTTAATCTTGAGATTCTGTGGCACAATATCTCGTTAAACCTTTATTCTTAGGAGTTCATTTCTCTGATTCCCATTAACTTGTGTAAAACACAGCATTATGACAACTCACAAACACTCAACATAAAGAACCCATCATTTCAGTTTTGGTTCAATTTAACATAGAATATTACGGAAACATTACTTGAAGCTTGGTAAATCAGACTCAGATCAGAGTGTTTCTTGTTCTCTGCTCAGTCAGGTTCAAAAATGGAATATACTTTTGATTTTATTTTTTTTATATTTTTTTTAGCTTTTAATAAATTACAAATATCCTCTGGGCAGCACGTTGGCGCAACTGGTAGAGCTGCTGCCTCTCAGCGCGCAGGTCCCTGGTTCAAATCCCGGTCCGGGGGCCTTTCTGGGTGGAGTTTGCATGCTCTCGCCGTGCATGCGTGGGTTTTCTCCGGGTACTCCAGTTTCCTCCCACAGACCAAAAAAATGCATGTTAGTCTGATTGGTAACTCTAAATTGTCCCTAGGTGTGAGTGAGCGAGTGAATGGTTGTTTGTCTCTATGTGGCCCTGTGATGGACTTGCGACCTGTCTAGGGTGTACCCTGCCCCTCGCACAATGATTGCCGGACATGGGCACCGGCGACCAACGTGACCCAAAATGGAAGAAGCGGGTAAAAGATAATGGATGGATGGATAAACATCCTCTCACTGCAACTGATCAACTATAGCTCATTACAAAGAACTTTCAAGAAAGACAAGGATGGAAAGAGCTGAGTTGTAACTTGTGTGACTGTCACAATGATCTAAGGATACAACTTAAAAATTGGATTCCCCCTCCTCGTTCTCTCTTTCCCTCCTCGTTTCATTGGTTCTACTGTGACCTGTTCAGTAAATTCATTGGTCAGATTTTTTTTACACCTTTATTCATACAGGTAGTCTCATCAATACACGTCTCTCTTTGGGGGTGGGTCCTTGTGACTCAATGAGACAACCTCATTGGTTCATTGTGGTTGACATTGATCACATAGCCTCAAGGAGAGATTATGGGCAAAATTTATGTTCATTGTTAATCATTTCCATTAGCTGTTTAGCATTGTTTTTTTGTTGTTTGTTTGGGGCAGCTGTGGCTGAGTGGTTAGAGCAGTCGTCCTCCAATGTGAGAGTTGGGGGTTCGAATCCACCAGCAGTCACATGTCGAAGTGTCTCTGGGCAAGACACTGAACCCCTCATTGCCTCTGATGTGTGTCCCATCGGTGTATGAATGTGATAAAGCACTGATTAGTCTCATTAGAATGATTTGTAGAGCTCTATTAGAGTGATGTATGAATGGGTAAATGAAGACACAGATTGTAGTGTAAAGCGCTTTGAGTATCTTGAAATAAGATAGAAAGGTGCTATACAAGTACAGTCCATTTACCATTTACCATTTCTTTTTTGATTAGTCTGTTCTTCTTAGCTTGTTGTATGTGTTCATTATGTGTTTGTTGTCACTAGAGCAGTGGTTCCCAAATTATTTTCCTCAAAATTCTGGTGAAGATTCTCAGTCATCCAGGACATGATAAATTCAAAAAATGTTCAATACAAAAACAACTGGACTTTATTTGTAACAGAAGACTGTCCCCACAAAGACAGATGGGAAGGAAAAGGAACAGAAACACATTCAAGAAGCTCTCCAAACATGTGGATATCCTAACTGGGCTTTTGTCAAGTCAGCGAGGAAATCTACAAAACACACTAACAAACAGAAAAAGGACAACAACAGGCGTAAAAACATTGTCATCCCTTATGTTGCTGGAGTATCAAAGAAATTCAGAAGGATTTTCAACAAACACAACATCCCAGTACATTTCAAACCCAGCAGGACTCTCAGACAGAGGCTGGTCCACCCTAAGGACAAAACACCCATACACAGAGTGGTGTAGTGTATGCGGTCCAGTGCAGTGAGGACTGTCCAGACCTCTAGATTGGGGAAACTAAACAGCCTCTTCACAGACGTGTGGTTCAACACAGGAAAGCCACCTCTTCAGGACAAGACTCAGCTGTTCACCTCCATCTCATGGATAAGGGACACTTTTGTGTGCACAAAATGTGCACATTTTGGACTGAGAACACAGATGATTTGAGAGGGGGTGAATGAATTTATGTAAAAAGAGAAAAAATATCTCTTAACAGAGGAGGAGGCCTTGGATTTCCACTTTCAAAATCATATAATGCAACTTTAAGACTGATTCCCAGCCAGTTTTCACACCTAATGGAACAGATGGGCCTCATCTATGAATTAGAGTAACAAAGACCTTAAGAAGCCCCTACTGTTAAGGTGTGTGGTGTGATTTCTTAATCTACATATATGTATCTTATCTCATTCAGCCTTATAACCTGAACCCCATACTCACTGCTCTTAGAATTGAAAAAGCTCCTCGGATGAAGAGCGAAACATCTTCTGTTACAAATAAAGTCCAGTTGTTTTGTATTGAACGTTTTTTTAATTTATTTTCCTTACTTATTTTCCTTATTTATTTCTTACTTCCTAGCCAATCTGAGACCTCCCAATCCCTTGCTACTCCCCTTGCCCAAAAGGCTCATTAAGATTAATCTCTTTATCAAAGTGATAAAAGAATAAAGTAAATATTATAAGTAATATCATAAGTAATAGTAATATAAGTAAATATAGAATAAAGTCAATGAAAGAAAAAGGTAAATAGTTACAAAACTATTTGTAAAATGTATAAACTGGTAGTTATACAACAGAAATAACTATATTAAAAAACACAGTTTTGAAAATTACTCAAATAACTTCTTTAAAAACTAACAACAGAGTAATTTTAAAAACGGTCTTAAAAAATAAAAATTGTAGTTTTGTCAAGATATCAAACTCTGGGCATGTACACACAGCTCTAACAAAAAGAAAAAATAAATAATAATAATAAAATAAATAATTCAATTCAATTCAATTCAAAAATACTTTATTAATCCCAGAGGGAAATTATTTGTTGTTATAACTCATTATCCTCATTTCATAAAGAGATGTTATCTTCGGACAGCTGCGTCATCTTCTCGGTGAGTTCTTTGACGTTACCCCTCAGAGTTTGGTTCTCAACAGCAAGCGACGCCACCTGAGCTTGGCTGTACTCCAGAGACTCCCTCAGTGCTTGGAACTCCTTGTGGAGAACCTCCACCAGGGCCAGACAGGCATCTAAGCTGGTTAGCTTCTTGTCTATAGAGCCCAGGACATCAGTGAAGCTTTTCTCTGGAGAGGTGGATGTGCTGGTTGAGCTCTCCGAACGCGTGCGTTTAGGAGTTGGTGTTGCCGTGGATGAGGTGTTTTTTTGTGGTTTACCCATCACAATGTTTTCAAAACACTCGTCCATGTAACTCTCCAGACTGTCCAAGGTTTCCTCGTCCAGTTTTGGTTTATTGAAACAATATGCAGAGGTTATTATTAACAATATTTATTATGCTTGATTGTAATAAACTGGATTGTTTTACCCGAGTTGAATAGTTTTGTTTAGCAGTATCCTGCCATGTTACTTACGCAGCACAGCTCTCACGTGACCTCAGCAGCTCATCACCAGGTGCATCCGGATTGCCAGCCTCAGTTTAAGTCAGTTTAAGATTAAAATCAGACACCACTCTGAGCAACAGGACCACGCTTTCCACAGAATAACTGTCAACTCTTGAAACTGTGCCTGCAGTCAACCTACTTCACATATGGAGAGCAATATTATAGGCAGAAACATGGGTGTGCTATGGGGTCTCCAGTTTCTCCTATTGTTGCCAACCTGTACATGGAGGAGGTAGAAAAGAGAGCCTTGACATCCTTTTCAGGGACACAACCAAGTCATTGGTTCAGGTATGTTGACGACACCTGGGTTAAAATTAAATCTCAGGAAGTCCAACATTTTACTGACCACATCAACTCTGTGGATAAATACATCAAGTTCACACGAGAAGATGTAAAAAAATGGCAGGTTGGCTTTCTTAGACTGAGGTCTCAGTCTCTAATAAAGGACATTTGCAAACCGAGGTGTACCGCAAACCCACACACACAGACCAGTATTTGCAGTTTGACTCCCATCACCCATTGGAGCACAAGTTAGGAGTCATCAGGACTCTGTACCACAGAGCAGACAGCATCCCCACTAGCTCAGGAGCCAGGCAGAAGGAGAAATCCTACACAAGACAGGCTCAAGAGCAATGTGGATATCCTAACTGGGCCTTCCTGAAAGCAGAGAAGAAACCCAAACAGGACTCCAGTCAGCTATCAGGTGAAAAGGAGGAACCCAGACCCAGACCAGTGGTCATTCCATATGTTGAGGGAGTATCTGAGAAACTGAGACGTTTATTTTCTAAACATAACGTCCCAGTGGCTTTTAAACCCCAAAATACATTACGGCAAAGACTGGTTCATCCCAAAGATCCAGTCCCCCGGCACAAACAGAGTAATATTGTGTATGCTGTTCAGTGTCAGGAGGGTGATCAGTCTTACAACGGGGAAACTAAACAGCCATTGGCCAAAAGGATGGCCCAGCACAGAAGAGCAACAACATCAGGCCAGGATTCTGCGGTCTACACTCATCTCCAGGCCAGCGGTCACTCTTTCAGGGATGAAGATGTTCACATCCTGGACAGAGAGGAACGATGGTTTGAGAGAGGAGTAAAGGAGGCCATCTTTGTGAAAAGAAATCGTCCATCGTTAAACAGGGGTGGAGGCCTCCGGGTCCAACTGTCCCCCTCTTACACTGCTGTTATTGCTAGTATCACTCAACCCCCTGTGAATAGTAAACAGCCATCAGTGTGCTAATAATCCATCGTTAGGCTGAAGGTCCTTCTTGAGCATGTGAGCAGCTGGTTTTGGTTGTCAGCAGCAAACTGGTTGATCCACTCTGAGAAGGTGCTATTTAAGAGACTGAGCTGAATACAGCACCTCAGACTGAGGAAGTCTCTCGGATGAGAGAAGAAACGTTTCTATATATTTTGCTTTGTTTTGTTTTTTGTTTTTTTTTAATGTCCAGAGGACCAGATAGAACTTTTTTGGATTTTTCTACCTGGATTATTGAGCATGCATCAGGATATTAGTAGATTATAAACAGCTATAACATAGCTCTATAAAAGTTAAGTGTCCTTGGCAGAGAAGACTCTTTATATATTAATTATTTAAGAAAAGTATTAAACTTAAAAGACAAACGGTGATAAATCTAAGGTGTAGACTGAAAAACATTAAATAAAAATACACTAGTGGTATAAAAAAAAAAAAAAATCTTATGAGTCCCTTAGAGGCAGAAGGATGATTTAAGATGGGGGGGGGGGGGGGGGGGGGGGGACGACACAATTCCATTTTAGAGAAAACATTTTAAATAACTGATTGATGGAGAGGAGAAATTATCTAAATATGAGTATGTTATTTGAACAACCTATTAAACAAACAAAAAATTATATATGAATGTTATAGTATAATGTAATATGATAAATAAGATTGACTTATTTAATAAGTATTAGACATATGATTATTTTATTATTAACCTTGTAGTGTCTACTAAAAACAGGGATAATCGTAATATCTGTGCCTTTTTTCATCTGTAGAATGATAGTTTGCAGGCCGTCATGACATGAACCATCATAATTTAACCTTGCATTATTACATTGGATCATGTGCACATAGGAAATCTTCCATGGTACACTTTTATCTGTGTAAATACTAATCATTTTTGATTATTTCAGTGGGACAGATAAGATGCAGGATGTCCAGACACATCCTGGCGCTAGTTTAAGACTGATAACTGTTCCATCTTCCCGTTACAAAAGCTGCATACTTATGTTTCTGATTTTATAATGTTTTTCTTCAATTTTAATTGTGTTTTTTTATTGACATACATATGTAATGATCAGTGCTGTGAAATTTAAATAACATTCTTTTTAGATGTTAGTTCAGGTGGTTCACCTGAGGTAAAATGCTGAGGTGTTTCTTATTTTTATTTAATAAAATTGAAGGGTCTGTTGGGGGTGATGACAGCTCTCATCTGGACTCAGGGGAGGGAAGAGTAGACAATTATATTTAAACATTTAAAGTATTCATTAAAAGTTACATAAATAAATAGCATGTATACTATTCATGTTAAAAAAAACACTGATTCATGTGAGGGTTGGTAATGGTACTGTTTAAGTTTAGGTTTTTAATTTCAGGTAATAAAACTATTAATCATTTTATTCCTCCCACAGACCAAAAACATGCATGTTAGGCTGATTGGTAACTCTAAATTGTCCCTAGGTGTGAGTGAGAGAGTGAATGGTTGTCTCGTTTGTCTCTATGTAGCCCTGTGATGGACTTGCGACCTGTCCAGGGTGTACCCCACCCCTTGCACAGTGATTGCTGAACATGGGCACCGGCGACCCCCATGACCCAAAATGGAAGAAATGGGTAAAAGATAATGGATAGATGGATGGATGGAAAGACACTGTCTTTGCAGACAAACACTATGTTAAATGTACCCCAGTGAAGATTCACCTTTAAGAAATTGACAGATAAATGGATCCACCTTAATTATGGACCATTTTTAAATGGCAATACAAGCCGACATTAACTATGGGATTTAACAGAATGTCTTGAAAGAGTCATGATGAGAGTTGGAATTATCTTACAGCGATTGCCTTACAGGTTGGAGACTTAGTGTTAAATTAAAGAAATGCAGATTAAAATTGGAAATTTTATGTTTTCAAATGAGAAATTTTCACTTCACTGGTGCCTATTCCTTAAAATTTACTGGTTAAACAAAGGTTATTTTTTGAGGATTATTTAATTGATGTGATTTGTATATCTTGAACAATATTAACCCTTCACAGGTCTTTGGAGTGGTGCTGAACTGGAATAACTACTGTGAATGCTTTTTAGAACTGTTAACTATAACACCATTAGTACTACAGCAGGAATAGATGGCTGTACACCCCAGGAGTTCCCAGATGGAGATTGAGAACCTAAACTGGGCAGAGCAGATGGAACAACCAGTGAGGTATCAGAGTGTAACATATGTCTGAATGCAAGTAAATATCGATAATCAGGAATGATACAATTCATGATTTTAAGTAAAGACTATTGATTTTTCTATAATCAACCTTTATTTATACAGAATGTAGATAAGCTAAATTTTAGATGTTTTGGACAATAAACTAGGCTGGAATATTGTATATAATATAAGGAGCAAAAACTTTGCTAGATATTTGACTTGTAAATCACTTAAAATGTTCAGTGACAGACAGATTAAATCAAATCTATAGTACTGTTATCATCTCTGGTAAGATTTTTACAAGTGCTAACATAGTTGTAATACACTATTTTTACTTATTTTTAAATATTCTTTAACAGACACTAACAGAAAATATATAATAATGAATTTTAACAACTACTAAAATTATGAAACGCTAAATGATAATGATGGCTCAATTCAGAAAAACTTGACAGGAATAGGTAGAAGGATGGACTCTGGCTGGCTGCCAGCAGGGTGTTGTGCTGTTTGTGTCTCTCATCATCTGTTTAGGTTATCTAAGCTGAAGAAGCTCCAGGAAGGTGAACACAGGGGTTACTTGTGTGAGTTTGTGATCAATGTTCCCAGAAAGGTGTCAGATGAGTATGAAACTGGAATGAACCATTGACTTACCCATAAAGAATGATAATTGTTTATTATATATTGATAATGATAATTATAGAAATTTAGATAGAAGACTGATGGGAGTTTTGAGATATTGTGGGAGAAGGATGTTTGTTCTTTTTTCCCTGATAATGCAGCTACAAACGAGTCGCCAACAGAGGCATTGCAAGTCCAATGGCAGGGGTCTGAAGGATGGAGGCCGGACATCTTTCGGCCTATCAGATGTTGGAGAAAATGCCCCTGATGAGGGGGAATGGAGTGGTGTGCCAGCGGGAAAAGTCACCAGTTCTACTCCCTGAGCGGAGAACATCACGCATCAAATGAGGATGTTATTTATCAGGACAGAAGGTTCTTTCAGATTCATACTGATCTGGCTGTGACACTTTGACATCAAATTGACATCAGTTATCTTTATTAACATCAAATTAACGTTACCAGCAAAGTAAAGGGTTTTCTACTTTCTGATTTTACTTTTTCATATAAATGGAGGAGTGTTTTTAAAATATATTTTAAGCCAGTAAAACACTCT
This sequence comes from Nematolebias whitei, assembly GCF_014905685.2. Taxonomy (NCBI): domain Eukaryota; kingdom Metazoa; phylum Chordata; class Actinopteri; order Cyprinodontiformes; family Rivulidae; genus Nematolebias; species Nematolebias whitei. The sequence continues at coordinate 8,097,182 of NC_056506.1, forward strand.
GAAACTGTGAACTTGATGATTTTATTAAGCTATGAGTTTTAATTAATGATTATTGGTAGACTAGAGTTTTTGGAATTTTACATGTACTGAAATTATTATAAAACACTGTTTTGACATTACAAATATTTATAGGTTGTGTTTACAATGCTAATCAATTAATGATGTGATTATATCTAAAGCTAAGGCTTGGGGTTTTTTGAACAATAAATTACTATTACGGATACAAAGCAATATTTCCAAAACTGATTATTTGAATGTGGGAGAAGAAAATTACAATTTTTATTAGAAACTTGAAATATAATTTTATCAGATAATATATTAACTTAATGAATTGTCTAAATATATGCATCCTGTTTTGTTATTTAGAATTATATTGTGTTAAAACACTATCTGATTCCGTTTCTGGTAAGAATTGTAATTTTTAGTTACATGCCTATAACTCTCAACATTCATGCACCCACCCATTATAAAACATAAGATGGCGAGATATTATTGGTTGAGAGCTGGGTCATATGATAGAGTAGGGCTTCTCATTCGTTGATGGTGGTGACTCCTCCTGGGAGGTGTGGCCGAGCTCTGAAGATGCATTTTCAGTTTAGACTCGGCGCCATTGTTTGTGACCGCATGGTGGAGTTACAATGGCCCAGGGCTGTGATCTTGTACTTTACATGTGGGTAAAATAAACCTTCTGAAATGGATGACAAGTGCTCCTCCTCTCCCTGCTTCAGATCAGAGCATAATTTGGTGACCCCGACGTTGAGCCTAGTAGCAGGAACAGAAGAGGGGAGGGAGTTGTTTTCCTTTTTGCAGCGGATGGGGGAACATCACTCTACAGTCAAACAGCGCCGACGTATGAAAAAGGTAGGCAGATTTTTTTTTTTTTTCCTTTCTGCTCATTGGGCAAGCTAAAATTGTAGTAGATGACTGTGGAGTGATTTTCCCCGATGGTTCATATGGTCGAGCGTTTGTTTCCGACGGTATTTGAGAAACTGATCTAAATTCATGTATCTGGTGCTATGACGAATACATGACTGCATGCAGAGTACAAGATCACATTTTCTTGTATATGAAGGCCTTGTATTAGTTTGGGAACGATAGCTGAGTTTCAACATTTTCTGTGTGGTCCAGGCCCTCGGTCAACCATTTTGGGTGTGTTTGTTACCGATTTATGTGTTGGGGTGAAGATGGTGTTGAACCATTTACAATCAGTACTTGTATTTTTTTATGTGTGGTTCATGGTGAGTGTATAAGTGCCTTTAAGTTTGTTTGCCCATTTTAGTAGACTGCTTCATGCGCCCTTGTACCGTCCACGGACGGTAGGACGCGTTTATGAGTTACCGTCTTCGGTGTAGTGACGGGTGTTTATCCGCCGTTGAGCTTAATATCTCCAGGGTTAAAAGCTGTCACGTGTTAGTGTTCAGGTCCACCGTGAGTTTATCTGGGTTCACTGTTCTGAGTTAGCTGCTAATCTCCAGGTTCTCGTGATTTTGGTCCGGGTTTGCTGAAATGAGTTTCTCCATGCATGATTTTGTCGTTTATTTTATGGTCTGGCACTTGTGCTCGTATTTGGCTGGGTATGGATGTCGTTTGTGCGCTTTAAAATTGTTGTACCAACAAGACCATACTTCTGCAGACTTTGCCTTGGAAAACACCTTCCCCCGCATATACAAAAAAAAAAAAAAAGAAAAAAGTATAAGAGTATAAAAAGAGCATAAAAGTATAACTTCCAGTAGCTGCTTCAGTTTCCTTTTTGTGTGCAGATGCAAAACAGTTATAATTACATAAATAGAAATAATACAGATAAGTCAAGTTTCATGAAAAAGGCACAAGGGACAGTTTGTTATGTTTTATTTCCGTGTGGTACTTTTACTAAAGCAGAGGTCTGCTATGATAATGTTTCTGTATTTCACCAGTTATTTCTTGAGAGTACAGGTTCTTTCTGCTTTCACTTTTTCAGGCCTTTTCATTTAGTATACAGGTCCTTCTCAAACAATTAGCATATTGTGATAAAGGTTATTATTTTCCATAATGTAATGATGAAAATGAAACTTTCATATATTTCAGATTCATTGCACACCAACTGAAATATTTCAGGTCTTTAATTGTTTTAATACTGATGATTATGGCATACAGCTCATGAAAACCCAAAATGCCTGTCCCAAAAAATTAGCATATTTCATACCACCAATGAAAGACAATTGTTTTTAATACAAAAAACGCCAACCTTCAAATAATCATGTTCAGTTATGCACTCAATACTTGGTCGGGAATCCTTTTGCATGAATGTCTGCTTCAATACAGCGTGGCATGGAGGCAATCAGCCTGTGGCACTGCTGAGGTGTTATGGAGGCCCAGGATGCTTCGATAGCGGCCTTAAGCTCATCCAGAGTGTTGGGTCTTGCGTCTCTTAACTTTCTCTTCACAATATCCCACAGGTTCTCTATGGGGTTCAGTTCAGGTTTTGGCACTGTGAGCAGGTGCCAGGTCGTGCTGAAAAATGAAATCTTCATCTCCATAAAGCTTTTCAGCAGATGGAAGCATGAAGTGCTCCAAAATCTGATAGCTAGCTGCATTGACCCTGCCATTGATAAAACACAGTGGACCAACACCAGCAGCTGACATGGCACCCCAAACCATCATGGACTGTGGGTGCTTCACACTGGACTTCTGGCATTTTGGCATTTCCTTCTCCCCAGTCTTCCTCCAGACTCTGGCACCTTGATTTCCGAATGACATGCAAAATTTGCTTTCATCCGAAAAAAGTACTTTGGACCATTGAGCAACAGTCCAGTGCTGCTTCTCTGTAGCCCAGGTCAGGTGCTTCTGCTGCTGTTTCTGGTTCAAAAGTGGCTTGACCTGGGGAATGTGGCACCTGTAGCCCATTTCCTGCACACGCCTGTGCACGGTGGCTCTGGATGTTTCTACTCCAGACTCAGTCCACTGCTTCCGCAGGTCCCCCAAGGTCTGGAATCGGCCCTTCTCCACAATCCTCCTCAGGGTCCGGTCACCTCTTCTCGTTGTGCAGCGTTTTCTGCCACACTTTTCCCTTCCCACAGACTTCCCACTGAGGTGCCTTGATACAGCACTCTGGGAACAGCCTATTCGTTCAGCAATTTCTTTCTGTGTCTTACCCTCTTGCTTGAGGGTGTCAATGATGGCCTTCTGGACAGCAGTCAGGTCGGCAGTCTTACCCATGATTG
>NC_056506.1:8100481-8106714 GCF_014905685.2 Nematolebias whitei
TGGACCAACACCAGCAGCTGACATGGCACCCCAGACCATCAATGACTGTGGGTGCTTCACACTGGACTTCTGGCATTTTGGCATTTCCTTCTCCCCAGTCTTCCTCCAGACTCTGGCACCTTGATTTCCGAATGACATGCAAAATTTGCTTTCATCCGAAAAAAGTACTTTGGACCATTGAGCAACAGTCCAGTGCTGCTTCTCTGTAGCCCAGGTCAGGTGCTTCTGCTGCTGTTTCTGGTTCAAAAGTGGCTTGACCTGGGGAATGTGGCACCTGTAGCCCATTTCCTGCACACGCCTGTGCACGGTGGCTCTGGATGTTTCTACTCCAGACTCAGTCCACTGCTTCTGCAGGTCCCCCAAGGTCTGGAATCGGCCCTTCTCCACAATCCTCCTCAGGGTCCGGTCATCTCTTCTCCTTGTGCAGCGTTTTCTGCCACACTTTTCCCTTCCCACAGACTGCCCACTGAGGTGCCTTGATACAGCACTCTGGGAACAGCCTATTCATTCAGCAATTTCTTTCTGTGTCTTACCCTCTTGCTTGAGGGTGTTAATGATGGCCTTCTGAACAGCAGTCAGGTCGGCAGTCTTACCCATGATTGCGGTTTTGAGTAATGAACAAGGCTGGGAGTTTTTAAAAGCCTCAGGAATCTTTTGCAGGTGTTTAGAGTTACGTCGTTGATTCAGATGGTTAGGTTAATAGCTTGTTTAGAAAACCTTTTCATGATATGCTATTTTTTTGGGACAGGCATTTTGGGTTTTCATGAGCTGTATGCCATAATCATCAGTATTAAAACAATTAAAGACCTGAAATATTTCAGTTGGTGTGCAATGAATCTGAAATATATGAAAGTTTCATTTTTATCATTACATTATGGAAAATAATGACCTTTATCACAATATGCAAATTTTTTGAGAAGGACCTGTAGATGGTCTTTGTTCAAACATACTTGCATGTAGGGGTTGGATTTATGACTGTCTGCAAGAATGCATTTAGAGGGAGTTTAGTCCTGTACATTTTCCTGAGAAACAGATAAGCTGGTTCAGCCTTGTATTTTCAGGGATACCTTATCATTGGTTAGGTCCGGAGCATGTGATAAATCTTTCACAGTTTAATGTTTCTCTGTATGAAAACTAATCATTATCTAATTATCTCTCATTGGACAGGTTGCAAGACACAGGAATGTTCCACATCTGTGCTGACCGGAAACTCCTGACCTGTCCTGATTTAAGTGGTTAATAAGTCACTAGCTTCAAGTTACATATATGCTGTATAAACTTATGTTACTTGAACAAAGCATCATATGTGCTACTGTTGTCTTGTTTTAACATGGCACGCTCAGCAGACGTCCTGAGATCTCTGTGGAAACCATCTTGTTTTATTTATGAGCACATAAATTATATAGGGATGATTATGGATTAACTTTACCCTGAAATCAATATTGTTTTTACATTCACTCATATTTTTCTGGTGTCTGTGTTAACTGTTTTTATAATGTTGTTTTTCTTCTGTTTTTCATGTGTGTGTTCATGACATGCAGGAGAAATGAGCTGTGGTTTTTGCAGGTCACTTCAAGGACTACAGACAGATGGGCAGACTTCATCCTTTCTAAAGCCTGGCCGACCAGCAACACTGTTTGTTTGGTTGCTAGTTAAGCTAATCAGATAATAGAATTATAGTAGAATAATCTATATGGTAGTTCGCTGGACAATATATTATATTCCTCACAATAGTGTATTTCTACAGATATGAAATTTACTTTACAGTCTCAGGGTTAAAGGAACAGTTCAGATCTTTAGAGGTGGGGTTCTATAGACATGTTGAAATAATATCTTACCTGTTACAGGAGGCACTTTGAAAAGCCTTAGATTTTAGATATATGGTTTGTTTTAGACTGGATCATTGAGCTAATGCCCTGTTTGAATAAAAACATGTATGCACGTACCTTCTGTTAAGATATTTTTGGACTGGTCCTATGGTTTGGATCTGCTCAGAGACGGGATTATAATGAAATTATGACCCGGTTGTGACTGGGTTAAACTGGGCCAGCAACTCTAAAGAGAGTCTCCCTGGGATTTCAATATCAGTCAGGAATAGAATTTAATCTGCTTGCCACATCACATAGAAAGGCTTTTGAAGCACCGTCTCATACTTCCTAACACATCAGAACCACATAAGATCCATTGAGATCACACTTAGTCACGCCCCTATAAATGAGTAATGACAGAGGACATCGGGGCTCTTCTTCTGGGTCTGTGAACGCGTCACAGACAGGAGAGTCCAGCGCTGTAAATTGTAACCTTTTCCTGCCTTTTTTAATATAATTGATAAAACTTAATTGAAGTTTCCTAGATTTATTGATATTGTGAGTTGCCACTTCTAAGGGAGGTTCGAGCCGGGGGAAAAGACGTGGGCTGGAGGTGGTTTCCGGGTCCGGTGGCCCACAGCCAGCTCCCGTCTTTAACAGTTGGTGCCGTGACCTGATCTCCCGTCTTTAGAAGTGGTAGCTGCTCGTTTCTTATTGTTTAATGGTGACACAGCGGCAGGTGACAGAGTTTGAGCAGACTGAACAAGCAGGCTATTATCATCTCATGAGGTAAGCGGAAAACCTGTTAAATCGAATTTCTGCGTATCCCTTAAGGACTGACAGGCTGCTCTGGTTTTCGGTTGTTGTGCACGTAGTTTTAGTGAACTACAAACTGGATTCCAAAAAAGTTGGGACACTAAACAAATTGTGAATAAAAACTGAATGCAATGATGTGGAGATGGCAAATGTCAATATATTATTCATAATATAACAAAGATGACAGATCACAAGTTTAATCTGAGTAAATGTAACATTTTAAAGGAAAAATATGTTGATTCAAAATTTCACAGTGTCAACAAATCCCAAAAAAGTTGGGACAAGTAGCAATAAGTGGCTGGCAAAAGGAAATTGAGCATATAACGAACAGCTGGAAGACCAATTAACACTAATTAGGTAAATTGACAACATGATTGGGTATAAAAAGAGCTTCTCAGAGTGTCAGTGTCTCTCAGAAGCCAAGATGGTAAGAGGATCAACAATTCCACCATTGTTGCGCAGAAAGATAGTGCAGCAATACCAGAATGGTGTTACCCAGCGTAAAATAGCAAAGACTTTTAAGTTATCATCATCAACCGTGCATAACATCATCAAAAGATTCAGAGAATCTGGAACAATCGCTGTGCGTAAGGGTCAAGGCCATAAAACTCTACTGGATGCTCGAGATCTCTGGGCCATTAAACGTCACTGCACCTCAAAGAGGAATGCCACTGTCAAGGAAATAACAGAATGGGCTCAGGAATACTGCCAGAAAGCATTGTCAGTGAACACAATCCGAGTGTGACGTGGCCAGGATGAGGATCAGTTCCTCCAAATCCAAGGCCATGGTCTTGAGCCGGAAGAGGGTAGAGTGCCCTCTCCGGGTCAGGGAGGAGGTCCTACACCAAGTGGAGGAGTTCAAGTATCTTGGAGTCTTGTTCACAAATGAGGGAAAAATGGAGCGTGAGCTCGATAGGCGGATAGGTGCAGCGTCTGCAGTGAAGCAGGCGCTGTACAGGTCTGTCGTGGTGAAGAGAGAGTTGAGTCAAAAGGCGAAGCTCTCAATTTACCGATCGATCTACGTTCCTACCCTCATCTATGGTCATGAGCTTTGGGTTGTGACCGAAAGAACGAGACCTCGGATACAAGCGGCCGAAATGAGTTTTCTCCGCAGGGTGTCTGGGCTCTCCCTTAGAGATAGGGTGAGAAGCTCATTCATCCGGGAGGGATTCAGAGTAGAGCCGCTGCTTCTCCACGTCGAGAGGAGCCAGTTGAGGTGACTCGGGAATCTGTTGAGGATGCCTCCTGGACGCCTCCCTGGTGAGGTGTTCCGGACACGTCCCAGCGGGAGGAGGCCCAGAGGAAGACCTAGGACACGCTGGAGGGACTATGTTTCTTGGCTGGCCTGGGAACGCCGCGGCTACCCTCGCGACCCGACCCCGGATAAGCGGAAGAAAATGGATGGATGGACTTCTATACCATCAATTGTTCCATTAACTAGTACATATATTCCCTCTGTGTCTCTATGTAGTGATGTTTGTGTAAAATGTATTTGTCTGTGCACAGGTATGGCCACGCCTTTCTTTTTCCCTGAATGATGGGAAGAGTAAAAAGCCTTATCTGCCCAAGATTTTTTTAATTTTTCATGCTCTGTCAGATAAGTGGGTTTCTTGCAAAAATGCTATGTGGCAGTTAGTTTGTCTTAGTTGGTTCAATATTTTCTTCCTTTTGACTGGTTTGTGGAGCCCTTTTCGATTATAAGTTACAATTTTCAGCGTATCACCCATTATCTATGTAAGTTATGCTTTAACATCTCAAAATACACCCGGTACACGTGACTCATGTTGACTCATTCCCATTTTTGGTTGGCCAGGATTTTATAAATCGCTTCGGCACGATTATAGATTATGGTGATCAAACAATGTGGACAACAGTGTGCAACCCACTGCCAATCGATACGCCTCCGGAGTGTGACACAGACTGCCCAACAGCAGGTACCGCGGAAGGCGCACAGGACTCCTCAGCCGAGGACACGAGCCCGGTGAGTACTCCTCTGACACCATGTGAAACCAAAGAAACCCAAGTGATCCAAACTCTGACTCAACAAGACAGCCTCCTCTGTGAGCTGGAGCAGTCAGAGTCCACCAAACACTACCTACCACGGGTAGTTAAGGGTGTAGAGATCCAAGAGTCCCACACCAACGATGCTGTTCTGTCTCTGTGGACAGATAAATCAGCAATTAACCGAGCTTTCTACGAAACCTTGGTTCACAAACACGTTGGTCTAGAACTAATTAAAAAAGCTTTCCGCTTTCCATTAGTTCCCAATAGTTCACAGGTAATGACCGCAGAAGGAGTCATTAACCTAAAACTGAACTGGAATCAACGAGAACTGGTTCACCCGTTTCTCGTTATCCAAAACTTACCACATGCATCCTACATAGGCTCTGACATTTTGGTAAGGTTAGGTGTCCACGTGGACACCATCAACAAGGTGCTGTGGTCCCTGAAACCAGCCACAAAGGATACTCCTGTGCTAGACACAGCGAGCCTTAAGGCTGGGCAGACCATTCCAGAGGCCTGCCAAGTTGCTAGCAACCAAACCACCACAGTACCACCACAGGTGATTAGCCTAATGGTGCGAGTCCACATCATAGCTGGACAAGCTATTAGCCATAAACAGGCATATTTTCAACCCTCTCCTGCATTTTTCAACTTGGGACTGTCCGTGGAAGCCACGAACCAGGTGAGTCTTGACTCCAGGACCACATCTATTGCTGTGTGTAACACTGGCATGGATGAGGTGCTGATCCCAAAAAAGACTATGCTAGGATGGTTGATTTCAACCGACTTTCATGATTTTGAACTAGGCATTCCATTTCTGGGAGGACTCCCAGATAACCTGGTACCGAGTCAAGAAGCTGGGCCAGTATGGTTCACGGAACCAACACAGGCCATAGCTCTTTTCTCAACCAATGATGTCGACCAAGGACCTCAAACCTATGGTGTTTTACCCATAGACAGGCCCGACGACTCAGAAAGGGATTCGTTGGAGCTCCCCAAGGAGCAGGAACCCTTATCAGTCTCATCACAGATTGATCAGGTGGTCGCACAAGCCGACGCTCTGACATCTGATGAAGAAAGAGACAAACTACGCCAAGTTCTTTTGAAATATGAAAAGTCATTTGCGACTGATTCAACAGATTGTGGGTTGACCTCGCTCCACGCAGTGAGAATCCCAACCCCACCCAACGCACCGCCAACATTTGTCAGACAATACAAGATCCCTCTGGCAGCATACCAGCCTGTCCAGGAGATCATTGATGACCTTTTGGTCAAAGGTATAATCAGACAATGTAATAGCACCTACTCTGCGCCTCTATGGCCAGTTTTAAAACCAAATGGTAAGTGGAGACTTACCATAGACTACAGGAAGCTAAATAAACAAGTACCTTTATCCAGGTGGCCAATGACTCAGCTCCATCAGGAACTGCCAAAGGTCACCGATGGTAAGTACTTCTCGACCCTCGACGTCGCCTCTGGTTTTTGGACCATCCCTGTGCGCGCCGAGGACCAACACAAACTAGCTTTCACTTTTGGCAGCCGACAATACACCTTTACCAGGTGTCCCTTTGGCTACGCTAACTCACCTGCAGAGTTCAACATCTT